>NC_092799.1:8396647-8727272 GCF_918797505.1 Bemisia tabaci
TTTTGTATTTATGATTTTTATTACTTTCAGATCCAAACTACGTATCGACGGTGGAACTACCAAACCACGTATCTCCTTAGCGGTGATTAGAAATCTCCGCTCTCATTTCATTTTTTGGAAAGAGTATATAAATCAATATCATGCATTGGAGTTTCCACAGAGTTTTCTTCGCACAGAGATGGAAAATCATGGAGGTTTTCAAGACTTGAAGTTGAGCAATTTTTCGTTTGAAGAATAAAATATAGCAGGACGTCTGCGACGTCGCAAACCGAGATGTGTGGTTCGGTAATTCCACCGTCGATATTTCTGGAATTCACTTCGTAGGAGCTGAACCAAAGACATAAAGACGGAGCACTAAAAGCAAAAAATGAAGCTTCTAGAGCTTCTTTTCAATCACCTCTACTATTGGCTAGAGGATTGGCGGCGAAATCGGGACAAGTTTGAATTCAAATGTAGGGCGGGAACTAATAAATAAAATTGCGGAAACAAAGTATTTTAGGTTGATTTTTGCCCAAATTCAGGTACACACTCATATTTTATTAACTTTAGGTTAGTTTCGGTCCGTCGTCGACCGACTGATTTCATTTGGGAGTAACGTAGATCTAGAACTGTAACGGCCTGTTTGAACCTGCAGAACCACCATAAGCAGAAGAAAAACTAACTTTATCTGAGATTACTGCCTGTTACCGAGCAAAAGTAGGTGTAATATATTAGGACGCAGACCGAACTTTCTTAATATAATCGTTTTAAGCATTTAAAACACGTTTCGAAGAAGGAATAAGGAAAAATCAAGAGGACAAGTTCAAATCAAATTTCCGTTTGCCGCCATGGATTCCCGCGCTCATTTACACACTCACACAAGCGCGCAGCGCCGAACCTAGCTTCACTTTTTCCCCGTGCTTTTAGATACGAGCGCTCCGTCTTTATGTCTTTGAGCTGAACTCGCTTTGGAAAGAGAGCAGATACTGTATCGTGCGAGTGGAGTTCACTCCGTTAAGAGAGTAGACTCTGGGCGGTACGATCGCGATGGGCCACTATATTTTTTTTCTTCATCTTTGAAGGAATTTTATTTAAATGTAACGTAACTACTACAAGTATTTCCTTGTATCTACTATAAGTATTAACCACTATAGACAAAGTATGAATCAAAGCATTCCGATATATTTTCTCTTTTCAAGATTTCGCGTGAAATACAATTGCGGAACCGAGCGAATAAGCATCATAACTAAAATGGACGAGGTGCAGGTATTAAAGAGACACCCGAAAACTATAATTAACGCCGCGTTAAGTGGTGCGACCCAATCTGTATAGAAATCGTATGATGTCGTCATTAACACGCTTTGTTGATGATCGTAAATCATAATGGCGGGCGTTTCAGAAGTTTAAAGAACTAGATAGAGTTTGTGCAAGTATTCATACAACTCGGCAAATTCTCATTCTGAATGACACCAGCGATCATAGAACATCCAACTCCAAAAGTGGTCAAGTTGTAACTGGGGTTTTTTTTTTAGTATTCCACCGAAAAATATATTAAGCACAAAGTCGGGTTGTATTGGGAAACATGTGCAAATTATTTCTGTGCTTGTATGTGAGAATGTGTGTGTCCCTGATGGGTTTGGTTCGTTGACGTCAATCTGATGATGTCGTGTGACAGAGTTCGAGTTCGTACAAATTACACGGATATTTTGGTCTCAGCGTGCGTTGAGCAGTGAGCACATGTGAGCAACGTATGATCTGGTATCTGGATGTTGAATTTTTTATGCGAATATTTAAATAAATATTTGAAAAAAAGGAGTAAAAAAATAATTTGAAAAGAAGTTTCGCTGAAGCTTTGCCTGTGTTTGTGTAGAATCATTTTGATGGCACCATAAGTGAAGAGGAACATAAATTCACAGGAGTGACATTTCTCGCAAGTTTGTAACTCTAGGTTTCACCTGATAAGTGAATTTGAAGCAATCGATATTTTTAGGCAGGCTGCCTCATGTAGAACAGCCTTCTTCTAAATAGATTCACCTGTAGGTAAAACAGTGTTATCATATCCTCCAAGAATCGTCACCAATTAAAAAGATTGGAAAATGAGCAATTTCTCTAATGACGATAAATCAAATTATGGATTTGTGCCTCTAAGAAACAGATATAAGTAAAAAGTCTTCCGACGACTTTAACCCAAAATGAGGCCCGAAATACCCAACCACAAATCGGTAATGTATTATAAAGACAATTTAAAAGGGGTGTGATTTTACAAAAAAATAGTTTACCGTGAAAGAGTTTTATCTTTAAAATAACCAGAGAGTTAATGTAACATTTTCTTTTTTGAACAAAGACAAGGAAAAATCGACTCCAGGGCTAGGTCTTGGAATAGCATCACTTAGATTTTGGGTAGGTGTTTAACTAAAGAAGCCACGGGACTAGACTGTATTTCGGGCGCGTGTGCTTCCTACCCAGAATCTAGGCGATACCGGTTTTACCTGCTTCTCAAACATGCGCACGGTACAATTTTTTGCTTTTTAAAAGCATGGTTGATGTTTTTGTGCGTCAATGGAGACAGGTCAACACGTTTGAAACCACTTTATTTGAAACTGGAAATAAAAACGCTTGCAGGACCCGGCGTACATTGTTTAAACGCACGTCATCCATCTCGCAAGTCCTTCAGGAGTGGAAAATTCCCTGCGCTCAAAAGTGGAGAGTTTTTTTCGAGGTAAAGTGAAAAGGGGAGGGGGAGATCGAGAGTTGCGTAAAGTGTTTGTGCTTTCACCAACGTGCGCTCAAACTAATTCAAACTCATTGTAATGTCTCAGTATATGCTCATCCCAGTTGTTTTCTCTCTATAAAAACACATCAGCTTTAAGACTGACTTCAAACGCAAGTTCTCGAAATCACCAACACACTTGTCACCGTGTTCGTAGAACCGCATCTGAATGTTAACTCACTGCCTTCAGGCCTCAGAGGAGCTGTTCGAATCATTTGCTCACTTGATGACGATAGGATAGCGCTCGCCGCCACGGCCGTGTACCAAATGGACTACATTTTGCAAAAGGGAACAACATTTTATGTCACATTTTAGAAACAACGTGTGTGCCAATCGTTTTTCTATGCAGATAGGCGCTTTTACGGCTGGGCCATAAATTGTAGTTCCCTTTGGCAAAACGGCAGCCAACTTGGTCTGGTTTTCACAACCACTCCGAGCGAGGAAGTGTACATTAGGGTGGCCCAAATTTGGCAATGTCGGAATTTTTTGGTCTTACCCCCTGGAACTGTTCCATTTGATCAAAAAACATTCTCTGCCAAGTTTTAGCCAAATCGGATAATATTAACCCGTGCCGACAAAACCATCTTTTTTATATGGGATTTTACATTGAAAAACACTTTTTTTCCAGAAAAATCCATTTTACGAAAAATGTGTAATTTCTAGAAAAAATTTGAGGTCATATTTGGCTTCAGCAGGAAAAATTGAGTGGGAAAATATATACTGGACGCTTCCAAAAAAAAATTTTTCCCCTCGTTATAGCGGCGAAACAACTGAAACATCTAGATAAAGCTAAAAAAGGGTAAAATGACGGTGATAAATCCCAAATAATTACGTACGTCTGCATTTGAAAACGAAGCTCAACATATGGTAGGTGTTTCGTACGTACTTTTTTACGCTGAATCCGAAAATTCTATCCATTTTCCTCCATTCCATCAGGATTTTCCGAAAAAATCGATTTTCTTGTATAAAAGAGGGTTTTCCGGGGAAAACACAATTTTCAGGAAATAAACCTCAACATGTGACGGATGTTTTTTATGTGTTTTCCAGGGGGTAAGATCAAAAAAATTCGCAAAATTTTGTTGTGTATAAGTGAGCCACCCTAGCATATTGATCAGGATTTCAGGAGGATGCGCTGCACTGATGATGGGGCCAATAGGGCCATCCAGATCAGTAACGCGCCTGCCTGCAGCTGCATTCCTAATCGGTCGTGACAAGTATTGCACCAAAGAGCATGAATCTCTTGTGGGATAATTTTGTAGGAGCACGCGGAGAGGGGGCAGTGAGGTGCCTCATTAAGAGGAATAAGAGGCGCACTAAGAATGTTCTATGAAGAGAGTTTAGGGAACACTCTTAGCCTCGTCAGGGGTGCCGAGGAGCTTTCTAACCCCGAAGGCGGGCCCGGGAGCTTTCCCAGAAAATTTTGAAAAAGTTAGTTGACTAAGGCGTAATTTTTGACTGATTTTACGGAGGAATCGATTGAGATTTAAAACAAGTTGGATTTTGCAATCGCTAGCGATAGCAATATCCGTCATGGGAACTTTAGCTTCTGGGATATGAAAATGTTAAGGTACAGTTCGTTTGTAGTATCTTCTGAATTGAAGGGGCTATGTAATTTTGTGTTGACATCTCTTTTTTAACATTTTTAATTATTTTCTTTGCATACAAGAAAGCTGTTATGTACCAATTATTTATTTTCGTTGGATTATATATGGTTTTCGGAAGTTAACGCATTTGAGTTTCAGGTTCGCTTCTTCGGCGTAAAGTACATAAGGTGTCCCAAAAGTACCGGGACTGGTTCTGTAACTTCGAAAGTAAGATAGATACAGGCATGACCTTGATGTCATTTTAAAGATCAACTCAATACCTATCGATTAAAACCAAGATCAGCTCAATCGGATAAAAATTGACCAAGTTATGGCAATTTGAAATCAGCGAGGAAAGTTTACCCCTACGGTTTTTAAGGAAGATTCTTCATCGCCGTCAAAGATAACATATGTGTTAGGCATTCATCGAGGAACATCCTTCATATGCGCAAAAGGGGGTACACGGACTTTATGTCCGCTTTTTTTACGTCCACAGACTTTTCGTCCACAATTTTTACGTCCACAGTTCTAAAGCCCACACTATTGTTAAGTCCATAACTTAAACGTCCACTAAGTTAAGTTCACAAATGTAAAGTCCACTAAAATCAAATTCAAGCGTTATATTTTAATCCGTGTGTAAAATTATATTGACAATATCGAAATGAGAAAGTTAAGAGAGAATAAGGTGTTGTTATCGTAACTCATATTTTAAATGAAATGTTAATTTCTTCTTTTGATTCATCTTTTCAAATTTTCTTTGCTAAATACTTGGTTTCATTTTTTTCCTTGAAATTTCCGATATAAAATATGCCTTATAAAACCTTTTCCAAGCAATGGCATCGATATGAATCAATGAGCCGTAGTTGTGATGAAAAAAACTATAAAAAAATTATTAAAAGAGGAAAAAAACTAAGAAGTACGCAATTTTTTGTTTTTAACTTATTTGTACATCGACCTTTTTGAGTCAAATACGTCAAATTTTGAGCGTTTAGTTGCGCTTACACCACGCTGCAGCACAGTAAAAGCCCAAAACATACACGAATAAATTTGAATGCCTTAGAAATCATTAAATTTGACACGGAACTACTCTTATATTTACAAAAAACACATTATATTTTCCAGCAGTACATATTTCTTTTTCATCAGTTTAAAAGGGAATAATCAATGGAGAGAGGGCAAACATTTCAAAATCATAAGTTGAAAAACGCTGACTCCGCGAGTTTAAATATTAGAGCCTAACACAGAGCGGAGAGGCGCGTTAGCAGCGCAGAATGCGCACTGGCGCCTACAAACCTAACGGGATACTTCATTCATTGCGCAACGCGTGAAGTATCCCGGTAGGTTTGTAGGCGCCTATGCGCGTGTCACGCTCGTTGCCGCAACGCTTTAAACAACTATTTCGCGTCAGAGGCGTTGCACAGTATCCTACAAAATTGAAGACGCAAGAAATAACTAGTTAAAGAGGACTTTCAATTTTGACAGCATCTGTTACCGAAAAATGTTTAATTTGGCATTGGAGCGTTTTCCAGGCTCCCGCTTCGGTTTTCATCTTATCATGTCCGTACAGTGTACACATGAACATATGTTTTTATCTGCTCTTAGAGTCTGTTCTCTTCATGACTTGATTCATGAATGAAATGTTTTTCAGAATGAAGGTAGTAGTATGCATTTATTTTTGAGGTGGTTCTTGTCACTTAAATGAGAATAAAAAAATGTGGACATAACATGTCCACAATTTGGAAAATTTTGGACATATTCATGGTTGGACATTAAATCATGTGGACTTAATATAGACTGGACTTGACGTTTAGTGGACATAAATAGCGGTGGACATTTATTTAATGGATGAAAGGTAGGTGGACATAATGTCCTGGAAGCTATTGGGGCAAATTTTAAAGCAGCCCAATAAGACATCGAATTGCGATTTATTGCATAGTCAAGATGGGGCTTTGTCTTGTCATGTCGGGCTGACATAGTTTCAATAGTCGGGCCGCGTGTGGAAATCAACCTTCCTTCTTGATTCGTGTTGGCTTTTTTATTGATCTTTGAGTCTCGAATGAGTGTTATTCCACCCAAACTAAAAAAATCACGTCCTCCAAGAAAAAATGAGAAGGGTAGAGGAATAAATCGAAATACGAGGGGAGAAACGCAAACATAAAGTAAAAAAGTGTAAAAAAAAGCAAATACAGAATATTTGCTGGGTGCAGATCGTAAAAAAAATGGGGTACAAAAAATATTTCAAAATTCCCTGAACCACACGAGTGGCACTGTTGCCGCGCGTCACTCTGATCCGCTCGTGAAAAAAACATCATTCGAAGAATTTTAATCATACAGAAAATCCTCGAATCGAAACGTACAATATCTGGATGGTATTTTCCTTTGATCGCGGTGGGTTATGCGTTAAAAAAATGATGGCTTCCTTGAAACCCTGAAGTTTTCAGTGTTGAGAGGTTGCGCCATTAACATTTTGAGTCCAACCAAATCACGAGAGCCGGGTTCCAGTAACCTAACTTTTCCTGCCGAATTCCGCAATAAAAGAGTGCGCGTCAATTCATTGAAGTCGAAAATGTCATCGTATTCCACGTCATGACCCGACAGCTTGTCTGGTAAGGTCACTTCAACAGAATAACGGACGAAAGGCTGCCGAAGAAATTGCTCGATTGGGTTCCTCCGGGAGGAGACGAAGGGGATGCCCAGTTAGGTGGCGACAGGGGGTTTTAGAAGAAATGAGGGAGGGCCAACTCCCTGAAGGGTTTTGGGACACACGGAGAAAAAAGATAGGTAGAATTTACCATTCCTTCATGCTGTATTTCACACAGTGTCAATTCAGAGTCAATTCTGCCAAAAAAAGGTAAACGTTACTATACACACACTGGTACACACTGTTTACACTGGTACAGATAACCATTTCTCTGGCAGAAACGACATTGAATTCACGCTGTGTGAAGAAATCGTAAGCGTGTAATTGTAATTGTAAAGCGTGAAGAAATTGTAAATTCTTAGAATTTTGGATAATTAGATAGAAATTTGGTCGATTCGACGACCTCTACAGGTGACCTGGGCCAAAAAAATTGGTGTGTGCAACTATTTGTACTATTTTCAGAAAAAATGCATCCTAGAGTTAAGCCTTGCAATAAGGAACCACATGCACCACAATATACTCAGAGTGTCAAACTTGCATGTTCACGATAAAATGACAATAGGCAGAACAATTGAATTTGTTCGCAACGGACACCTCAACTGTCGATGTTTTACCATAGATTCATACAGGAAAAGATCTGTAACCGATGACAGTCACATTACCGCTGGTATTCGTAGGCATATTGTGAAATCCAGCAGGCTTGAAATGAAAGGAAATTGATATGCAAAAAGATAGACAAAGAGAACACAGGGAAATGAAGTGCGATCCCATATTGGTTGAAAGAGGGTGGTTAGAATGAAAAATAGAGGTGACTTATAGACTAACTAATGGTTTCCATAGTTAACCGATAAAAACCACCCGTTTAAACAAAATCCTTGCTAAAAATGGCGAGTACAAATGAGTAGAAAATCAAAGTCATATGAATAGAATTTCATCTCATATGAATAGAATTTCAACTTATATAACTAGAATTTAACTCATGAGAGCAGAATTTCTCCATCCAGTTTTCGCCAACTCATTTGACTTGAGATTTCAACTCACTTGAGTTCAGCGTTGAATCTACGGTGCCCGATATCTCAGAACTAGTCACCGCATCAAAAAAATTATAAGAACAAAATGTTTTTATTTTTCAAATTTACATGTTACGCCAGTTTTTCCTGGTCAGAAAGAGCACTTCTGAAAAATGAAAAAAATTGAATTCATATGAGTTGAACTTTTCTACTCTTATGAGTAGAATATTCTAGTGATATAAGTAGAATTTCTTCTCATATGAGTAGGAGTTCTACTCATATAAGTAGGAAGTTCTTTTCATGTGAGTTGGCAAATTCTGAATAGCCTACTCGTTATTTTTAACAGGGTGAGGTATCGTGAGAAAAGTTAAGGAACGAAGCTCGATTATTACCCACGGCTCTCCTATTAGTCTGTGTTGCTCATACATCCTTTAAAGTACCGCTACAAATACAAATAAGACAGACCGAAACAAACACAGTATGGTAATAGAGCAAAGTAAAAGGATGCGCGTTGATGACGGCGCAGAGATACAACTATTCGCACATGATGGATGTCCGTGTTGCATCTGCAAAATTAATGGCGCGATGGCGCTAGGCGTGAACTCGCAATGCTCCGTTCTATTCTGTCAGCGAGAAGTCTCTCCGATTCGATAGGAAAATTTAAAAAAAACTAGATATTTCCTTTTAGTTCTTTGTCTATCGCTTTGCCTATCAATGCCAATAACCAGCCTGCAATTTGAACATGAGGCAATCAACTTCGAGGTGGGGTCGGATACTGTTTTGATACCGCGATAATCGTAATTCATTTCTAAATAATCGGTTTGCAGTCTGGAGCGCAAGCCGAAATCACGATCGACATTCTCCTCAAACGAGATTGGCACTGCATTTAAATGGTGCATTTACAATGCCCAAAGGAACCCTCCCGAGTTTCGATTTCAACGCAGAATTAATAATTCAAGAGTCTGCGTGGTTTTATTTCACACACGGTCGAATATCTCAGGTCTGAGCTTTCCGCGATCGGTCGTTTTATTCTCTACACTTCTATTTATCAACTGACATCACGTGGAGTCAATATCTTTGGTAAAATGAACGCGTTAAGGAGGAAGGAACCAAGCCATATTACCACTGCCACATTTCATCTGACATTTATTTGTTTACAGAAGAGTGATTGTGCGAATTATTTTGAAACTTTCAGAGAATATGTTCCACGCATCGTCGTTCGTCTGATGAAAGGGCGTATCTCGATCTCGCCATGAGCTCCAGAGAGCATGGATTCACATGTAAATCAGGGCTCACGTGAAAATTGACATACGCTCTTGCGTCAAAGGGAATCATCATAGAGGGAATCCCATCAAAATTTTAAAATAATCTATAATCTACACCATCGTTGTCCTGCAAAAAAATAAATCATCAGAAGATATGTGGCAATGCTAGGTATGACTTGGTTCCTTTCTGCTTGATGCGGATGGACAAAAAATAAATACTGTTTTCTTCTTATATCTTATAAAATCATCGTTGCTACTAAAAACTGACGATTTGTACCTATCCGCATGTAATAAAATATGTTTAAACTACGAATTAAGATGAGGCAACGGTAGATAATCACTCAAGTGAATTTTACAACGTAATGGGTTCCTATCTATCCTGTTATGCTCTGTGCATAATATTTTATGTTCCAAGTTGTGGTCCCAGCGTATAGTTGCTTTGAAATAAATCTATGCAATCATTACTGTAAGCTCTCTGACCCCTGAAAAGTACATTTCTTGTTATAGTTCGTTCTACCGCTCAACTGGGCCCATGTCTATGATTTTGCAGCTATCGACAAGAGATAGTCCGCAGATGAGACTATACAATCATATGTGAAAATATGACTAGATTTTCTTTACATGGCATGGCAAAGTTGTGAAATCTCTCTTTTCGAAGAATGTAAATGTTCATTTTTTCTCACAATATCCTCTAAAGATCCACCAGGCCGATTTTCGTAATAATACAATAATAAAACAAATTACACAGCGGGTAACAAGGGTAATTTTCACGTAAAATACTACCAAAACGTCTCGGCTGAAAACTCAGCCTTCCTCAGTTGGCTAAAACAGTAAAAAATTGTAAAAATCTAAAAACGTTCAAAAAAAACTTCACAGCAGGAAAAATGTTGTTATCACAACATTCATCATTTTCGTAACTATGACGACTATCGATATAGGGAATAGTCCTTGGATGAGCTTACTCTATATTTAGATTAGATACTCGGGGACCCCCAAAAACGGGTCTTAGAGGGCGCAATACGTCCTCCGGGGATTTAGGTCCGTAGCGGCCGGGGAGGGTGCCGGGTGCCCCGAAGTTATTACTAAACTTCTAAGAGACAACTCCTGCTAGAAGAAAAATTCTCATTTTCCTCCGGCAGAAGTTTGCAACGGACCCATTTTACACTACATGGTGTCCAGATTACGAATCATTTCTGGGGGAAAAAACTATGACTCTGAAGTGTTTTACGGAATATATGAGCAAAATAAGATAGTTTCGCACAGTAATATTCGAATGGAAATCATGGAATTGGGGTCCTGTTGGGTCCTAGCAATAGACCACTACACAGGGTACGACTTTAAGCATTCTCATACTTGTTTCCTAGTCAAAATTGCACGTAAAGCACGATTCGCACAACGAAAATTACTTAAACCAACTCCTAACGAAGATATTAACGTTTCTTTCACATTGGTTACGAGAAATTTTAACTGCCCGCTCACAAGAAACTCAAAGCTCTACGTGGATCAAATCGCACACTACAACGGTTTCAGCAAGCTTCTCAGTCGAGCAACATACATTTCCCACCATGTGTTGTTCAAACTGTAAGCAATTTGCTATAGCTGAGCCAAAGCGTCAAGATTGAGGTTGCCAGATTTGTATATGTAGAGACTGTCATGATGACGTTTAGCGCGGGATGTGAATCACGTAGAGCATTGAGTTTCCATGAGCAGGGCCGGATTAAGGGGGTGGCCACATGGGCCGCGGCCCATGGCGGCAAAATTAGGGGGCGGCAAATTTTGCAATTTTTTTAAATGCAGGTACAAAAAAATCTGATTCAGAATAAAATTACTAACAAGAAAAGGTGGTAAAATCTCTCATTTCCTGAGAGTTCATTAATTTCTAGTTTTGTCGTATTTCGGTGATACAAAAGACTGCGCACCTTTAATTAGTTGAGTTAAGAGAGAAACAAAACACGTAATTTGGCCTGGAGCGGCGCGGCGCGGAGAGAAATGATGACGAGAACTTAGGATGAAAAAGAGAAACCCTCGGCGCGGCGGTCGGCATGTAACACATATTAGCGCCTACGAGACTGCATGAATACTTCACGCATTGCGCCAAACACAGTGTGGCAGCGCGGCACGGCGCGATGACGGGAATTAAAATCATTAAACTACATTCATGTTTATTCTTTCGTAATTGTTTCGTTCTTTTCTTTTAAATGAAAGGCCTCGTCCACACAGAAATATGTTTACGGAACTTAATTTTCGCGCAAAGTTCCGTGAACTTTTGCTAGTAGTGTTGACAGGGCTTACGCAAAAAATGTGTCCAACACGAGTGAACGCGTCTTATGCACCCTTTTCCCTCCGGCACGTTCACTTGATGGTTATTATTGATGTTTCAAAATGAATGAGAAGAGGGCGGCAAAATACAGGCGGCCCATGGGCGGCAAGTAGGTAAATCCGGCCATGTCCATGAGCGGGTGGTTTGAATTCACGCATCAACAATCATTGAATATCTTCGTCAGGAGTTAATTTCGGTAATTTTCGTTGTGTGTATCATGTTTTACGCAAAATTTGGGTTAAGAAACATGTATCAGAATGCTAAAAGTCGTACCTTATCTAGTGGTCCATTGTTGTATGATAGTTCTTAACCACTATTGGAACTTGGTGGACCTCGGCCTTTCACACGAAAATGTATGATGTTTAGTAATATATCTGAGAATTTCATCGTCAACGACGATGTAAAGGAGGGTGGGACATGGGTTTATTTTTGACTTTGAGCTAAAGCAAGTAGGAAAAATTACATTACCAGTAAAACACAGCAAACACAAATGAACCGCATAGTTCAAGCCTAACTGCGGAGAGGACTATCAAGGTACTCTCATTTATAAGTTCAGAAAACTTTTTTGTCGCGCGCTTTTTGTTTTCGAATTCTAAAACTCGCGTCACGGATGTCAGAGCATCCTTTTCAAGCACTACTACAATGTGCCTCAAAAACTCAGTTATACTAGGAACACATCGTAATCGCACGGAGTGTTTTGTTGAGTTTTTTAACCGTCGCAAACTTGTTTCAAAATAAAGATCAACCGAAGGATTTCCTGATGGATCAGCAAGTATTGACTTCAAGGTTTTTTATTTCACCAACGACAGGATTATTTCGAAGGATTCAGTCGAGTGGTGCCCTATTCGCGTCGTTTAAAAATCTCAATTATTTTTAAGTTTATTTTTGATTCATTTTTTATGAAAGAAAACTATTTAAAATACTCATTAAAACTGTAATGGACCCTAATGGTAATAACCCCGGGGTGTTTAGCTCGCTAACTAGGGGTGTAGCGTAGCTCAACACAGATAACCATACGACACGAAAATGGGTGAGAGAAACTCTATTCCCTAAACTATACCGATAAAACCACGATAATGTGACACAAAATCCGTGGTCACAGAAGACGCTCAATACAATTCACTGAGTTGGATTACTCCGAGCACCCAGGGTGTCGAACCTCGGCGATCTAGAAAACCTGAAGACGCGTAGCCGACTGCCTAATGGAGGCGTAACGCGGAAACACCCATCCAGAAAACCGCGTCCGATGACGTCATTCGCGCTTGCAGAAGTCCCGGTAAAGAACTACATCGTCAAGATGTACTCCGCGTATGAGATGAGACTACATCGTCATCCCAACCAGGAAGCGCTTGCGCTCCTGGAATGGGACCGACGCGGTCGCAGGTTGAATAGACGTAAACCCTATGAGCTTGGAATTCAGGGTTTCACAAAATGGAGATGTTGCATGTGTAAGAAATTTGCGATTTGACTGTTGATTCTTATGTAAAAGTTTGTGAGAAATACGATGGTGCTACTGGTTTTCTCTGAAATCAACTCCCAAGCTCAAAAAAAGCTCTCAAGTTGAGGCCAAAATGGAGGGGATGTCTCACCCTACCCTGAGAGTCCACGTCTACATCAAGACGAACTCTCCATGCAAAGATAGGGAGCCAATACATTATTGAGAGGGCTGACACTTTATTTGGAGACTCTAAAACTGAGAACACGGCATCACTGCTAGTGTATTTGCTCCCTATCTTTGCATGGAGAGTTCGTCTTGATGTAGAGGTAGATGGACTCTCAGGATAGCGTGGGATGTCCATTGTCCCCTCCATTTTGGCCTCACTTTGAGAGCTTTTTTTGAGCTTGGGAGATGATTTTAGAGAAAACCAGTGGCACCATCGTGTTTCTCGCGAACTTTTACATGACCATCAATGGTCAAATCGCAAATCCCTCACACATGCAACATCTCCATTCTGGATTGTTAAGGAAGAGAGAGAAGTTGCATGATCCTAACAACACATTGACCCGTGCTCTTTCTCAGAATAACCCCTCAAATACTCTTCTCAACTTTTTCTGAATTTTTATTGCATTGACTCGAATTTTAACGTTCCTAATCTCGTCACACTTGTTGGCCGAATTTTAAAGTGCAGCAGAACAGTTGCGGTTTTTGCAATAAAATGAAATGCGAACATTAGAATCGCAGATTTTCTTCTTGCTCTAAGTCAGCAAACTTATTTGGTATTAATTCTAATGGATGTTTTGAATTGTGAATTGTTTTACTGTGAATGCAATCCAAAGCAATGGTGCTTTTGACGAGTCGGTGTGTAATCACATGCCCTACTTTGTAATCGTATGCTCTTTCAGAAAAAAACAGTAGCATAATCGTGTTTCTCGCGAATTTTTACCTATGAATCAACAGTCAAATCGCAAATTCCTCACACATGCAACATCTCCATCATTCCCATAAAACAAGAGTGCCTCCCCGTACCCTCGGACGGAGCAGGGCGTTCCTTGGTCCTGGACCGATGCCGGTCGACCGCAGTTTCAGTTAAAGCGAAAGACATAAGTTAAGACAAAAAGGCAATTTTATTTTCAGTAGTAATCTTGTACTGTTCCCCTCCTCATCAGGGAGTATATCATATAAACTAAATTAGGTTAAAATGTATAGATACCATAGTTAAGTCTGATTACACTTAAATTAGGCTTAAAAAGACATTTATTAATGTCTATAAGTGTATTTTGTACTAATTTGTTGCTTTTACAAATAATAAAAAGAAATTTAAAAAAAAAGGATGAGGCTATTCGTCGGTACGGTACCGACGGATAAATGGCTATTCGTCGGTACTGTACCGATGAATAAATGGCTATTCGTCGGTACCGTACCGATGAATAAATGGCTATTCGTCGGTACCGCATCGGCGACATTAATTAATAAAAATGTGTTGTCAAGCCTTGGTCCGAATGGACAAGCAAACGCCATCTATGGTGAAAACTTCTAAAGATGTTCAAGTGAGAGTAAACAAGAAGTATGTGTTGATGTATCTTCGTTTCACATTCGCTGTCACAGAAAGAATGGTTGCTTAGATACAGAATGCCCAAAGGTTGATGCACTGTTGGAAGAATTTTCTGATGGTTTTTCTGGAGATTTGAAGGAGAGTGAACAAAGCGTAAAGGCACTAAGTGTGCGTGAAAAGTACAACATGATTCTGCCCATTGTTTTAAACATTGCTAGCCTAACCTCAAACCACGGAACCACGCAATTCAACAGTTATTTAAGTTCATTCAAGATGATTGAAAACATGGTAAGGACTGGAACAAATGTACAACTATTGTCAGTTCATGGTAGCTGCTCCACGGCTTGCGAATCTTCAGTATCTGTCGCTGCCCCAACTAACAACGCATTTTTAGCTCTTAACTCCCACCAAAATATTATTAAGAAATCATATCCTTAATATAATTTACGTACTAAAATCAAAGTACGATACCGACGAATAGCTATTTATTCATCGGTACGGTACCGACGAATAGCTATTTATTCATCGGTACGGTACCGACGAATAGCTATTTATTCATCGGTACGGTACCGACGAATAGCCATTTATCCGTCGGTACCGTACCGACGAATAGCCACTTCGTAAAAAAAAAAAAAAACTTGCAGAAGTCCGAAATCCAAAACATTCGGTACAAAGGACACACGCAATTTCCCCGATAATTGCGTGTGTTCCATTGCAAAAATTTCTGGGAATATTTTTTATGAGTAGAAATCTCAATAAAAAATTTTGATCAGGTTTCTGTTAAGCCCAGCCCGACGGAATTGGGTATTTTGGGCCTGTCGCTCGCTATAATTGGACAGACTCAAATTTACCTACAGGGGTCATACATACGTGGGAGTTTTAAAAATGTACGTTAATGAAGAACTGGGCCTATCATGCTAGGTTTCATGGTGACAAATAATAGCCACCGCTATTTTTCTATCATACTGTAGATGGTAGCACGCTCTTAGGTTTTTTTCATATTCTAGGTTCCGGTTGACACTAAAGGTCAGCGTGACTTTGACTAACCGTTGCCTCTTCCCTCTTTTATTTCACATCCAATTTAAAAAAAAACATACGCAACTGAACAAACAATGTTGTGACTCTTATTGCAAATCAGGAACATTTCTTTACGAAATGTGTGTAAAACAATCGATATTTTTTAAAGAAACCTGCGTCGTCTCGAATCGATCACTTACTTCGTATTCTGTTGATTATATACTGTTGAACAGAACAGTATTACTGTGTGGGATCTACATAATTCTGCAGGGAATCAAGGCCAAAAATTCCAAAAAATTTCCATTAAAGTTAATAACATGAACTCCAGTTTTTCCCCCACTCTTCAGTCAATTTTCAAATGGAGCAAAAACGGTTTCCCACGTGCGAAACTAGTTATCGTACTTCAACTGCCATGCTAAGGAAGAACGCCGCATGAACATTCGAGAGTTGCCAAATTTCCTCCAATAAAATGTTCACTTTTAAGGAATGTTATAAATATTTTTCCTTGAAATTTTCAGGAACTTCTGGTAAAATTGCGAACAAAATCATCTGAAAATTGCGAACAAAATCATCTGAAAAATTGGAAGGAAAATATTCATAAGTTTGCCAGGAAATTCGTGTTTTATCAAATGAAATTGAGCAACGCCTGAAGGTTCATATGGCGTTTTTCTTGGTACGGCAATGCTTCGTGTCGTGCTTAGCTGTCGAAAAATCACCCGCGATTTAAAAGTCTCGTGCAGTTGGTCCATCGCAAGCTATTAAGAATTTTTTCCTAATAACGAGTAACTTCATGTGCGCAGGAAAAGCTGCAATTTCTGAAAAAAAAACAAAAAAAAAACAAAAAAACTCGCCAAAAAAATTATTTTGCTCTCGCGTTTGCGTGTTCGTGAAAGCAGAATCATATCGTCGCTCATTATGAATTCGAACGAGCCCAGGCACGTAGTCAGAATTTTGTCTCGGGAGGGGGGAGGGATTGCGGGGCCCCTTTACTAACGGGGGGGTCTGAGGGGTATGGAATATCCCCCAGTCCAGAGGGGGGCACCGGAAAATTTTAGCAATTTGCAATCTAATTAGACGCATTTTGAGGCTTCCGTGACGCAGATTTTCCATCAATGTCTGCAGAAAAATTACGTTTCCTTTTTGAACTTTCAGCAAAAACGGCTTTTGAATTATATGCACTCAAAAAGATCCTGAAAATTTTTGAAATTTTAACTCTATTTGGACGCATTTTGAGGCTTTTGTAACACAGATTTTTCATACATTTATGCAGAAAATTACGTTTTTTTTTTTACTTTAACAAAAAATACTTTCAAATTGTTACATTCAACAAAGCTGGAAAATTTTTGAAACGTCAACTCTATTTGGACGTACTTTGAGGCTTCTCTGACGAAAATTTTCGGAATGATCACGGTGTTTTCATTTAAGAATCTACATTGAAAGAGATAAATATCTTCGACAGTCTCAAACTTCTTCTTTACTCGCACTTTTTCATCTTCTGTCTCCTCTTTCCTTCTTTCTTTTCCTCCTTTTTTTGGCTTTCGGGGGGGGGGGGGAGGGGCCTGAGCCCCCCTTTTCTTCGCGCCTACTTTGGACAGACCTCATCGTGATTTTGAGCCATTTTCTTTCAGATATAACTGGACTGCATTTTGCAAAAAGGAGTCACGAGTCTTCCAAGTCGCTATGATTGTGCAACTTTTTGTTTACCTCGTGAATATAAACTGATCATCAAAACAAGTGTTATCTTTAGGTATCCCTGGTAAAAATTGGCGATAAGAGCTGCGTTTCAAAATACCATAGGAGTTCTTATCGCCGACTAAAGAAGGCTATTGGAATTCATATAGCTGGCTGTAGAAAGCGGAGCAAATCATATAGCCGGGCTATACGAAGCTATAAAAAAGTATACAGTAGGGCTATAGTTCCTATCGCCGGGCTTTACACTTTATCGCCATTGGCTATAAAAGACTATAAGAAATTGTGTAGGAATTCGTGTGTTTTGGAAATCATTAAGTTTGATACGGAACTACCTCAATATTTACAAAACACACATTATATTTTCCTTTAAAACATATTTTTTTTCACCAATTAAAATGAGAATAATCCATACAGAGTGTGCAAACATTTCAAAATGATGAGTTGAAAAACGCTGACTCCGCCGAGATCAAATATTGGAGCCTAACACAAAGCGGAACGGCGACGCACTTGCGCCTACAAACCTAACAGGGATACTTCACGCATTGCGCAATGCTTGAAGTATCCCTGTTAGGTTTGTAGGCGCCAATGCGCGTTTTGCACTCTCTGCCCGCCCGCCGCGCCGCAGCGTGCCACGTCTGAGGCAACTATTTCACACCAGAGGTATCGCACAGTATCATGAGAAATTGAAGGCGCTCCAACTTATTAAGAATGACAGGCATCCTTCAAAAGTACGGAGCTTTCCTCACAAAATAAATCAAGATACTACGGCATAAAAAGAGAGCGGTAGTCCAAAAACTCACTAAGTCCTAGCATCCGTAATTAGTAACGTTTAGCATACACTTTATCGCCAGGCTGTTGCTCAATTGCCAGCGGCTATAAAAGGCTATAAGAAATTGTACGGCCGGCTACTGAAGCTATTAGAAATCTTAGAGCCGGCTTTAGGTCTATAGTATTTTGGAACACAGATTCTACTGCCAATTTTTATCAGGGTACTCCTAATTATAATTTAGAATTTCAAGACGAAAATGACCTCGGTACATTCAAGTTTTTGAACGATTTCAGTTGTTTAAATGCAGAGAATGTTAGTAGCACAAGGTTAGCGACATCGGTTTGCTCTTTGGTTCCTTTTCGCAAAATGCGATCCAACTTTTCTCTTTCCTCTAGCTGGCGTTTGTAACATGTTCAGCTTTCATACATAAGAACAATAATGAATGCGGCTATAGGTTGATTTTCTTATCCTTTCATTTTTGCATTTACGCTCCCGTCGATAAAAATCGATCGTCGATAAAAAAGCCGCAAAGGCTGTTTTAAACAGTGGCGTGGCGTGCTTTGCGATATATCGATTGATACGCCACTCAAACCTATGAAAAAAGATCGATTATCAGGGTGTTCGCAGCGAACACCTTAGTAATCGATGCTGTACCATAGCTTCAAATGGCAAGATATCGATAATCGATTATTCACGCCACGCCATTGGTTTTAAAAGGCTGTCTCGGAAATATTCCACACTGGAAAAAAAATACATTGGATCTAGAGTCGAGACTCTTGAAAACATTGACAAGAAAAAACACTCTTAATTAAATCGGATTTTTGCTTGAATCAAAACGAAATCCGCTCGAAAGAGGCTTGGTTCTTGATTTAAGCTAGATTCTGACTGACTCAAGAGTACTTTTTCTTGTCGATTTTTTTAAGAGTCTGGAGTTCTGGACTCTAGATCCAATGTGTTTTTTTTTCTAGTGCAGTCCAGCGGCTGAGGAAACAATAAAAACGGGAGGAAGAGAGCGCCTGGCGTTAAAACCACGAAACCGCGATCGCATCCGTCACGCGCGCGAATCTCCCGGGCGCTAATTATAATTGAATCGTTTTAAATTCGAGCCGGCGCCGTTTACAGCTGTAATTCGTGTCTTATTTGGACCCCGGCCCCGCGTCCCGCCTCCGAGGGCAATCCCCGATGAACTGCTCTCCAGAGACAGGGACCCGATCACTCGCCACCCTCCCCGCCCTCATCCCCATCCCACCATCCCTCCGAGAGCCGAATTCTATTATACGCAATGAGATTACACTGTCCGCTACCTCGGTAATTTATCACTCCTCTATCTCCTCCTTTTTTCGATCCATTTAAAAAGTTTATGTGTGTAGTAGTAGAAGAAGTAGTAGAAGTAGTACTAGTAGCAGCAGCAGTAGTAGTAGTAGTATTCATTTATTTTTAAGAGGTGCCTTAACATCGGAGGCCATTTGAATCAGTGAGATCGAAAACACACCAACTCGAGTTTGTTTCGATTTTCACTTTTTTACGGTTTAGTAACACTTATGGATAGAAGCATCTGCATGCAAAAGGAAATTTCGAAATTGCAATCGGAAGTGCTCTAAACAGCGACGGAAAAAGGGAAAAATCGAAGTATTCCATTGGAAATACCAATTTTTGGCCATTTCAAAGGAAACGGGTGACCATACGATTTTGCGGTTTTCTTTTTTCGGTTCAGTATATATATCTTGTACCAACAAGTTGTATAAATATTCAAGCGTTATGCAGGTCGAAAAATATACATTTTCCAGGGCAGACTATGAAAAATCAGTATCTGAAAGTCGGTGAGAGCGAAAACACACCAACTCGGGAGTTTTTAAACGCTTAATTCTCTGTCATCAAACATGGTGTGTCGATTTCAACTTGGTTCTTTTCAAAGTCTCTAAGTACTTGTCCTTTGGCACTAAAATGGCTTTTCTGAAACTAACTTCCGTGTCCGCTGCGCAGTTTTAAGTGTTTCCTGAACGGTTTTTTTTCCGAGTTGTTGTGTTTTCGAACTCACTGATTCATTTACACCTCTGATAAAAAATAAAATTAGGGTGTTCATGTCGCAGGCAAATTGTTAAATCAGGCATTTTATCTAATGCCTCGGCAATGAGTCAAATGATCTGACTTGGATTGAAATTCTGATTCTTTTGCTACTTTCAGACAAAGTGATTCATTGCTGCATTACATCGAGTTTTGAAACTTTTATTCTTGTGATTTCAGAGTAATGAACGGTCTGGCCGACATGTATACCACAGTTGACTCAACCATTCCAGATTCAAGCACTTTCAAAGAACACCTGATTCACTTGTCCAAAAGGTACCATCTTCGTATATTTTTGTTTTATAATGCGAGAAATTTCTAGAAATGCTATTACTCAAAATAATTCAAATGTAATCATTCTGGAGCAAGTTATTAAAATCAGATAAACACGGGTTGGATCCCTACCAATAACGTTGTCTATTGATAAGTTCCTTACACAGGAAATGTTCATTTTTTATTTCGTTAAAGTTAAGAAATGAATACAGCTTGGGCCCTTTCGAAAATAAATGAGTTGATATAAATGAATGAGTTAGACACTTGAGATAAATGACTGTCTTTCCTAGTTTTTTTATTTTTTTATTTCACTGCTAAAAATACTATTATTCTGTTTTCATATCGAAGAAGAGATCAAATTTACCTTAACTCTGATTACCTGCTAAAGAAAATGTATCATTTTTTTTTCTTAAATACTCCAATTATTGGCTCTAAAAATGACTCTAGTTGACTCTGAATCAATTAATTGCCTCTAAGCTTGAGTCTTATTTGACTCGATCTACAATGGAGATGTTGCGTGTGTGAGGGATTTGCGATTTGACTGTTGATTCTTACGTAAAAGTTCGCGAGAAACACGATGGTGCCACTGGTTTTCTCTGAGCTCAACTCCCAAGCTCATGAAAAGCTCTCCAAGAAAAACTCTCCATGAAAAGATAGGGAACAAATACATTAGTAGGGTTACCGTGTTTTCAGTTTTGGAGTCCCCAAATAAAGTGGCAGCCCTGTCAATGTATTTGCTCCCTATCTTTGCATGGAGAGTTTGTCTTGATATAGAGGTAGACTCTCAGGATAGCGTGAGATATCCCCTCCATTTTAGCCTCAACTTGAGAGCTTTTTTTGAGCTTGGGAGTTAATTTTAGAGAAAATCAGAGGCACCACCATCTGGTTTCTTGGGAACTTTTGCATGAGAATCAACAGTCAAATCGCAAATTCCTCACACATGCAACACCTCCATTCAGTTTACTCGAGCTTACTCGGGAACAAAATAAGTATTCTCTTTTTAATCGGTGTTTAGTCAGCATTTGTTTTTCTTTTTTCTTTAAAACTTCTTCGCCCCATCTTTCTCTGACACCCGATTATTTTTCCACAGAGATCGGTGCGAGAACCAGGTGACGCTCTCGCGGGAAGAGAGACGAAGACGGCGCCGTGCGACGCAAAAATACCGCACGGCACACGCCACCAGAGAACGCGTCCGGGTTGAAGCCTTCAACGTAGCCTTCAGCGAGCTGCGAAAGTTGTTGCCTACTCTGCCCCCGGACAAGAAACTATCGAAAATTGAAATCCTCCGCCTGGCTATCTGCTACATCGCTTACCTCAACCACGTTCTCGATGTGTAATCGGACGACCTTTTGCAACAAGGAACTACTATTTCTGACTCATCTGTAGAAGAACCCATCTACAGTACCAATAGTACTTGCGTTTTTTTAAAAATATGTGCTAGAAATAATAGATCCCTATTGCAAAAAAGAAGTTTAGTGGAATACGATACCTTTGATAAAACTCAACTAAAATTAAAGATTGTGCCGGACTGTGCAATATTTAGCAAATCGCTCTTTGCATAACCACTGTGTAAACCTTGATTTTCATTCCTAATGTTCAAGGTGCTTGTGTTTTTTGTCGTCATTCAATGATGAGCCGATCGATGCCGATCCATCAATTTGACAACACCGGATTTCCTTCTTTTAAACCTGTGTTAAATAATCGATTCTGTAATTGGAGCACCTGGCCTCTACAAGGATCGATACATTTCCATTAGTTTAAATGGAGAAAAAACCATGTTGTTAATTTGCTGGCTCCGCTATTCATGATGAGTGTGACTAGGCGGAGTCGAATTTTCTCCGTACAATAGCAGCATACTTACTTAAATATATACTTTCCCAGCCAATGTGAACTAATATCAACTACTACGACACTTTCTCTGATTGTCTGATAAGGTGCAATCAAGGTGCCTATGCGGAGGTCAGGGCAAAATCATAACATCCCACAAAATTCGGGAACTGTTTTGTGAAGGAGATAACTTTCGTTATGTTCTGACCTTTTGCGTTCTTAATAGCTCGAATTTGAATTATCTTCGTCATTTGGACGCAACTATGCCAAAAAGAACAATTTGAAAATGACTTAAAACAAATGAGAAGTAGGCATGTGCATAGGGGTTGCATGCTGTGCAGTTCTTTTTGATTTGTATTCAATTCAATTAGTTCCTTTCTGCATCATACTTCAATTTAGTCTTGTGGATCCTTCACTAAACCACGTTAAATTATATCTAGTCTTGTTTTCGTAGTATTATGAATACATTTATGTATTTACAGATCTAGTCATTAAGATAAAAATTCTTTCAATTTTATAGTGTTTTTTACAATATAAATATCTACTTGTTGAATGTCTTGATATAATTTATTTCGAACATTCTAAGAAAAATCTATTTTTCTACTTAAAAAATGGCTCAATCATAGGAACAGTGAATTCGTCTGATTTTAAAAGAAAATCTAATTACTATTTTGCGGGATGATAATGTACTTTTTACTCAATGTAGAAAGAAGGAATGGCAAGAGATCCTCGACGTTGTATTTAATACCATTGTCTTTAGGGTTTTTTATAAACTGCAGATGCACGGTATAATTACAATCTTATGTTCAACATTTGGAGAGAAAGAACAAAGATTGGGCGTTTAGCGCGATTGCCTGCTTCAATGCGAGCCATGAAATTCGCCTACAACTGACAAGATAGGCAAAAGCGGCTACTCAGGAGCTGAAATATTTGTATCCACAGTCAGTGACAGGCTGTACTCTTTGGAGCCGTCCGCGTCCATAGATGACGTCACTTTTTCTTTTAATTAACCCTTCCCCCTTCCTCCCCCCTCCTGATGACTGTATCAAAGGCCTCTCCGGCCGAGCCCATTTTCGTTGATGTAGAATCGTAGGTTAAACACTTAATAACACAATTTTTAGAAAATATAATTTAAAACACTGAATAATCCATTTTAAAAAAAATGTTTATACATCTACGTATACTTACTCGGACCGAGGTTTTCAGAAGGGAACCAACCCACATTCGCGAAAAAATTGAGTAAGGAATGTTTTCGATTTTAACTAGTTGTTTATTTTCTTCTGCCAAAATCTGAAAGTCGAAAAAAAGAGATTAGTTAGTGAAAAGAGAGATTAAAGCTTATTTTCGGCATTGAGCCTTATGCAGGAACAAAGCTTTAAGCCTCTTTTCCTCAGTTTCAACATAATGTGGGTTGGTTCCTCTTTGATGGACTCGTTCTATTTCACTTTCATGAGTCAGAAATCAAAGTCAAAACGAGAATAATTTTACTTCTAAAATGACCTACTTCAAGTCAATTTTGTTTCCTCTATTTTCAGTCGGATAACTGCCTCATCTATAGTTGCAAGTGAATGTACGAATGGATTTAAAGCAATAAAATCATCATATTTTTCTTAAAAAAAACGAATTAGGAGCGGATATTGAAACATAACTCTACGGAGACTCGTGGTTTCGCACTTCGGCTATCGATATAAAGATTTGTTTACAAGAGAGGAAGAGGGGAAAACATATATCAGAACAGGGAAATGGGAAACAAACTGTATCCGCTTAAGAGCGATTACCCTCGTTATTTTCCAATAACTGAGAGTGATAATGAGAGGCACTATCATGATCGTCTCATCTCCCACGGCGCGCGGCGGCGGGTCAGACTCACACACTCGCACCCCGGGGTAAACCGCCCCAACAAAGCGAGAAATGGTGACGACAGCGGAGGGTCCGTAATCAAATTACGAGCAAGTGTTTGAGATGTAAAACGCAATAAACATATTCAGACTCAATCAGGGAAGTAACCGATCTGGTAATTCGGGGCTGCACTCTCGCACTGTGGGAGGGCTGAGTTTTTTAAGCATTCGTGATTATTGATACGATCTTGTCGACTATCTACTGCCTGTTAAAAACTGAGGCGTGAAATTCGCTGCCGGAGTCTATACAGAGTGGTCCAGGGTTAAATTGCCAGACTGCAAGAGCCGAAACACCCCCAGACCCCCATCAAATTGAGATTTTGATTTTTTTTTTTTTTTTTTTTTTTTTTTTTTAGATAATGTATTAATTCAGGGCATAAAAGTACAGGCAAATACAAATTTTCATGAGATTTGGTTCAAAGCCGTTGCCAAAATTCAGGAAAAACGATTTACTGTCGAAATTTTGGGGGGCCGTAGCTCCGACTGGGGGCGGTACTTTTGGGAAAAAACTTTAGACTACAAAAAAGTCTTATTGTGATGCTAATAATGCAGTCCGACCGTTTCACTCTGGATCACCCTGTATACCGCCCAAAAACTCCGAGTGAAATGAATGCGAAGTGAATTTAGCACCATAAAAGCGTATGTCACTCTCCAAAAAGAGTAGATTCTACTCCGTAATAGTGTAAGTCACTCCATAAGAAGTAAACATTTCACTCCGCATTCATATCATTCGGGGTTTTTGGGCTATGGGGGTTATAGCTTCCGGCACATATTCTTATACTCCAATATTTTTAACGGCGTGAACGGGCTCAGCCAATATCACTGAATCTTTAAAAGTTTAATTTTGAAAGAATATAAAAAGGGGGGGGGGATCAACACCTATGAATTGAAGTGATCCGTATTAGTCAGGTATTATAGCAAAGGATGGACGTGATTTTGGGGATGAAACTGCCCTGACCGAATTTCACAGACGAGAGAGCAAGCGACAAACGAAGGAGCTAATTCAATGCTTGAATGAACATGGTCAATACGTCTGGGACTTCACTCTCCAATTCGCGATTTTGCTGTCCGTGCAGCCGTGCTATCATTAATCTGTGTCATTAGTAATTCGATTTATACATATTATCGGACAAAAACGTCTTTATAAAACTGTGTAAAATGGATGAAAATCCAAAACAGGAAATTGGCCTGGGCATGATGTTTAAAGTACACATTGTTTATGGATGTTTTATCGTAAAACTTCATGTCGAAATAACTTTCGAAGGCGGTAAAAAATTGTTAATTTTATATTACATATTTTGAAATTTGAGATATTATATGCATAATGCATATCAATGGTGAAACAAACAGACCACAGTATGCGACGTTGTAGACTTCCTGTCATTTAAAAACTCCCGTGTTTTTTCTTCTGTGCTTTGGAAATTCTATGATATTTCAGGAAATGACACTGATTTACTCTCGTTCAAATAAATAAATAAATAAATAAATAAAATGAGAGCGAAGATTTTTAAACTCCGCAAACGAGATACATAGTCTGGCAGTTTCTCCGTCAATATTTTAAAATTAAATTATTTTTAAAATTAAAATTAAAAATTGAATATGAAAATAAAGTTGCAATCTTGAAAATCTTGAAATTGTGAATATTGTGATATGCTTAAGACATATTTGGTCAATAATTGCCTATTTTAAAACTATCTTAAACAAAATGAGCCTCTTGTATCAGAAAGATATTCAATTTGCCATGCAATGAAAAATGACAATTCATTTCAATTTTATTGGAGCAGATCTCGGTAGTAGGAGCCCCTTCAAATAGTGGATAGGCAACATACACAACACTAACTTGACCACTAATCAACGGCCGACTGATCTCAGTTTCACCGAACCTCCCTGTGTTACTTTAACTTCTCAATGATTGGATTAGATTCGTACCAAATTAAGCACGTTAGCTCCTCATTAAAACTTTTAACGGCGCGATAAAGTTGATTCCTTCTGTACATCAAGAGCGATGAATTAAAAACCTGTTATGTCCATTCCCACGTTTTCAAACTGTGGATCTTTCTTCTCATTTTTCGTATGGGAATTATTGCATGAATGCAGTTGAATTTTCCTGTGGTTTTTACTTCTTCTGCAGCGATATTAACTACAATATTGATTAGCACGCGTCCAAGTGTCGTCGGAGAATATGCAAGAATAACACTCGCAAAACGCGGAAATGAAGCATTATGCACATTATATTTAGACCAAGACACATCGACGATGGAACTCCCAAACCACGTATCTCGTTTGCGGTGGTTAAAAATCTCCGCTTTCATTTTCTCTTACTGTGGGAGCGAATCAGCATCATTCCGTGAAGTTTTCACAGAATTTTCTTCGTACAGTGCAGAAAAATCACGGAAATTTTAAAAGATGAACATTGAGTGGTTTTCTTTTCAAAAAATAAAAAATGACTGGAGGTGCACAACGTCGCAAACCGGAATACGTGTTTTGGAAGTTTCACTGTCGATACTGACATACAAGTCACACATTATTATATTAATTTCCAATCAAAAATGGCAATGAACTCAGAAGTTCAAACCAGAGTTTCAAACCGGAATTATTTACAATGTGTCCAGGCATTTTACTGAAATCCTGACTTGCTTTTTTACCAACAACAAATTCATGAGGGTATAATACCTGCTCTGAAACTTTGGAACTTTAAAGACTCAACCAGTCTGTCGAGAACGGCAAAAAAATACGAGATTAACAATTTGCCAAGTGTACCTTTTTTCTTCTTTTTTTTTAGTCCCTCTTTTCCTTTATTATTTCCCTTCCTTTTTTCCCTCATTCTTCTTCGTTTTGACAAGAATGTGCTCCCTCCGCCCAAAATATTGGCTTGATTCAAATCTTTTGTGACGAGAACTCGTCGAAGAGTATACTTTGGCACACGCCTTGCATGTAAAACGCCTTATGCACTCTCGATTGTTGTCAAATCTTCTTTGATGAAAAATCGATTTTTGGTGAAAGCCGAGAAATCGATGAAAAAGTTCAAAACCACGCATCTTCGTTTGCGACTTTGCAGACTTTCTGTCATACTTTATGGTCTTCACAAAAAAATGGTCAACGTAATTTTCATCGAGAACTTACTTGATTTTTCTTCTCCACCGGCGTAGTATTTTTTAAAAATTTCAAGCTATTGTGATGGGAAGAAAGAGCGGTGCGTTGTTGGGCTTGTGTACGTTTGGAGATTGACGTCAGAGCTTTCGAGTTTCATTGACTACAGCAGCATCTACGCGGCTTGGCCTCTGATCTCGAATGCTCGACCTTCTCTCCGGAGTATAAAAGCTCAACAGCGTACTGTATCGAGAGAGTGCCCAGCCAACTGATTCAATTCCTAGCTCGATTGGTCAGCTGGTTCCCCATTTCTCCCTACGTACAAACGTGGGGCGATTTCCCTTGCTCAACGGGACTCTCGTAGAGCGTAGCCACCTACGGGCCATCGTGGGTCGCTTCCCCCCCTTCCCCAGCGTCGGAGAGCTTTTCTTGTATCTTCGCCCCGGAGAATAGTATGTGTAAACGTATATCATGAGATTCATCTTATTCACTCAGACCACTATACCTATTACCATGACATGGTGGAGGCCCTATTACCATGACACTATGAAGTTGACTTGTTTCTCCTCGAAAAATTAAAAAATAAGCGGAAATTTTGAAACATTGCAATGATAAAATGTGCTTTTGCACTTTCCGAAGCCGCAAACGGTTTTTGTGGCTTTCCATCCACACGTTTCAAGGTCATTTTCAGATACTTTACATTAAATCGCGTGTAGCATTCTCTGAATAAATTGGACGTATTTCTACCAAACAGACCTATGCGCAGGTTAGAAATATGGGGTGTGCTCGTCGAAGCTGCATAAGAAGCAATGTGGTCAGTGGGCGTGATTCCTTTTGAAGAATTTGAAAAGCAGGATTTTACATTCTGTCAAACGGAACTAAGCGCCAACTGAATGCGGGATTCATGAGCCGCGGGCATGGCACGGGAGGGTTGTGGACAGGGCTCATGAGTTTAAGACCGCGTTGCCAGGCGTCTGCGATTCCGTCGTCGCTGCTGACGTCACTGCCGCAGAATTATTCTCATTCACTCTTAATGCCAGAGAATGGGCCTGTTGCATGCAAAAGATACAGCCGCGCGAATAGACTTTTTAGAGGTTAAATGACACGAAAATTACGATGGTCACATTAAAAAAGTCTGAAATACACTCCTTACTGCGCAATTTACGTTGTTAGGAACGCGCTTTTTCAAATTTCCCGCGTCTGGGGGCAGTTTTCTAATCACCGGAAACGAGCAAACGGCGGGCTCGGTGATTTCCGGAAGATGCCGAGTCGTTGTTGTTGTTGTTATTTTTTCCTTCAGTTTGTTTACAAACCCAACGTGATCTCCTACAGTGGTCCATATACGCTTTATGCGGTAACCAAATCGATCAACTTTTAAATATCCAACGCAATCCTTCTACATTTCATTTCACGATGTCACGAGCTCCGATTTTTAGGTTATGTTGTCAGTTTTAGTTGACCGGAAATAGCCGCGAGTTGCCGTTAATTGTTTCCGTTAGAAAACTGCCCCCAGACGCGGGAAATTTGAAAAAACGCGTTCATAACAACACAAATTGCGCAGTAAGGAGTGTATTTCAGACTTTTTTAATGTGACCATCGTAATTTTCGTGTCATTTAACCTCTAAAAAGTCTATTCGCACGGCTGTATCTCTTGCATGCAACAGGCCCATTAACGAGCACACCATTTATTTCTCACCTCCACATAGGTCTGTTTGGTAGAAATACGTCCAATTGGAAGAAAAAAATTCCCAAATTTCTCAGAGCGTCCGTGTTTTATCAAAGAAAATTTTGCAACGCCCAGTGGCTTATACGGTATTCTTCCTTAAACAGTGCGGGTGAGGATTGGATGAGGGTATCAGGTGTGCAATGCGGATTCCTCGTCCACGGAGGCCATCAACTGGGTTAGAACACAAGTGCTCAGCGCTCTGTGCGCATGTCCTGGGCGAAGCAGGCAGGGAAGAGCTCATCTCATTCCCACCCAGCTTCAAAAGCTCCAGGATGGCATGCGTCGACTCTTGCAGCGACAAGCCCATGAAAGCTCCTCTGCTCATCGATTCGTGAAACTGAGGTGTCTTATCGACGGTGAAACTACCAAACCACGTATCTCGGTTTGCGACGTCGCAGACTTCCCGTCATACTTTATTTTTTAAATGAAAAACTACTTAACATCCAGTCTTGAAAATTTCTGTGATTTTTCCTCTTTGTTCGGAGAAAATTCCGTGAAAATTTCAAGGAATGATATTGATTTGGTCTACTTCAAAAAAATAAAATGTGAGCGGAGATTTTTAAACACCGCAAACGAGATACGTGGTTTGGTAGTTTCACCGTCGTTATGTGGTTTCCCTGAGCTTACCTGTTCACTTATTGACTGATCATTTATTCACTGTAGCCATTTCAGGCCCACCGAGGCACAATTGGACCACATTCTACAATTATGAACTACTATTTCTAGCTCTCATTAGAAATAACGTATGCATGTGCCATTTATTTTCCTATGCATATAAGTGGTTTCACGGATGAGTCAGGAATAGCGATTCTAAATTACAAAATGAAGTCTAATTTACAGAGTGTATGTCGCTGAACTTTGTTAGAAACGAAAAAATGATCCTGACATTATTGTGAAATTTGAAGGAATAATTTTTCCCGGTTTTGAAGAGATGGCCAATGTCGATTAATAGATCGTTTTCGATAGTGGTTCGATGTATCGTTCGGTCCAAAACAATAGAACATAACCTCAAACAAAACTTTCAGGACTTCAGTCGTAAAAGCGGAAAATGAGAAAATTCCTACCTATTGCACCTTGCGATGCCATCTAGTACTCATAAGAATCAAAAATTTATCAGAAAAACTCCAGTTCCTTAGATTACTCGATTGACTTTTGAGGCTATGTTTTCATGTTGAACCAATCGATATCGATACAATCTCACATATTTGATGTATCGAAAACGATCTATGGGCAGTTAAAAAGTTTCACAAGTGAATCAGGTAAGTTCAGGTAAACTACATCATTACCGTCCCTGTTGTATGGAAAAACTACTCACGAATATATGCTTTGGCTCAATCGCGGAGCAGGTAAGTAAAATGGAACACGCATACTCGTTACTTGGGGAAACTGAAACTATGTGCCGTATTCATAGGCATTCCTTAAACAATAAACATATCCTTTTCTTAAAAAACTCAATATGGTTTAGAAGATAATTAAGGGAGGTTTTAAAAAGGCTTTTACATAGCATCATAAAAGACTAATCTGTAACTAATATAAAATAAAATGAACCCTTGCAGGGTAATAAAACGGTTTGCTTCTACAAAAATTGAAAACACAAAAGTAAAAATTTTGCACGTTTTCGAAATTTTAAGGCAGCTACGCACTAACCATGATTTTAAAATTGTTCGATTTTTTTCAAAGGATTTTTAATTTTTCGCAGCGATAAGTCATTATCATTCTCCTCAATTCTCTATTTCCGAAGTTATTCTGTTGAATTTGGCCCAAAACGTGTTAAAATTCCCTAGAGAATATAGTAAGACCTATCATCACTGATTTCAAAAAGGTTGTATAATAGTATTGGGTGTACACTATTTTTCATGGAGGGCATTAGGCCAAAAATTTCAGTTGGATCTAATTGAGCTCTATTTTTTTAATATTTGAGTTTGCCTTGCTTCGTAAATAGTGTGAACCGATTGCAATTTTACCACCTCATTACATACAGTTTGGGCCACATTTTTAGTGTCCTTTCCTTATTTCTGATTTTATGGATCCTTTTTTTTTTTTAGATTCACAATTTTTCGTGTTCAAACTTGTAGCAATTCTTAAATAGTTAGTTTTCAAGATTCCACGTGTATTGTGTAACGGCGCAGCATTAATGTTTCTGTATCATTTTGTGAAGATTTCTCATCCTAAGTACGTGATTATTCAGCCTGACTCTATTCGACTTATTACACTTTTTCAAAAGTGTATCAAAGATTACGAGATTTATTTTCGTGGTGATTCATTGTATTACCTATCAGTGTGTAGGTGTGGTGAGAATTTCGCCCTCAATAATAATCAAACCCTCCTTTTAACTGGAACCCATTTCAGAAGTGGCTACTTTCGTTTATCTTCAACAACGGACTTAGTCATTTGTGATTTTACGTAAGATAGGTTAACACTTGAAACACGATCGAAATGGCTACTGAAATATTTAATGACAGTTCTGTTTAAATATGTTTGATTTGAGGCGCCTGCGGTTACGGTAAACCAGTGGAAATTCGTTTCAACTTGAGTATGAATCGTGAAACTCATCAACTTTGTAAAGCCATATTGTAAATTTTTTGAAACCGGTATGGGTGTACTTGTCTTGTGGTGTCTATGTCGCAGGCAAATAGTGAAATCAGGAGTTTTTTTCAAATGCCTAGGCAGACAGTAAAATTTTGACGGTTTACAAAATTTTGTAAATTCATGACGAAGAGCTCACGAGTTTTCAGTATTTTTGGAAGGATAACTCATGAAACTTACGAACTTTTTTTGTATCTTCCTCTTCAATTGCTTCTCATATTTTTAAATTATGAAATTCCGAAAATTCTGTAATTCATGACATGCTGAAAATTTCAAGATAAATGGCTGCTCAGAAGCTAAAAATTGTTTAAAATACTATTGTGTGATGCAAATATTTACTGAGAATTTTTTCTCACATGCGCAATGAATTATTATATTAATTATTTTATTTTATGTAAAATTAGGGAAATAATCAAAATTTTCAACCAAGTCGGAATATTTGACTATTTGCCTAGGCATTTAACATAATGCCTGATTTCACTGTTTGCCTGCGACATCTATTATAGCGGCGGTGAAACTGAAAACCACGAATCTCTTTTGCGGCGTTTCAAAATCCCTGCTCTAAGAGGCCGAGCAATCACTACTCCTTGAAATTTTTGCAGAATCCTCTTCGCACAGAGAAAGACATCTAGGAAAGTTTAGGTATCAGAAATGACGATGAGTTTCTTGGCATTTAAAGAATGAAGCATGTCATGAATTTTTGCGTCGACGTACAACGGGATTCGCTTTTTTGCAGTTTCACCATCTATATTTTTTCGATTCGTTAATGAGATTTTTTTTCCAAGTAGAAAGTCCTTTTTTAGTCATTCTTGTCGTCACACAACGAAACGAGTCAATAGGAGATGGAGAGGTCCGACAAAATCTGAAAACTTTGAACAGTGTCGTGGCGTGTTTTGCGATATATCGATCGATCCGCCATTCGAACCTATGGAAAAGGATCGATTGACAGGGTGTTTGCAACGAACACCTTAATAATCGATTCTTCAACATAGCTTCAAATGGATAAACATCGATAATCGAGCATTCACGCCACGCCACTGACTTTGAAAGCTTACATTTTCCAAAATATGAGACAAAAAAGTTTGAATGTGATTCCGTTGGTTTTTCCGTGAAATTACCTTTCAGTCACACCCCTTAAAATTGAATTTGCAACAGTATATACATCAAAATTTGAACTTTTAGTCAAAAAGTTCATGTCCGAACTTTTTTATTGTCTCGTTCCACCGTGCAGTGTCCCTGACGTCATTCTTTCGAAGTTCTTATTGAATAATTCTATCCAAAAAATAAAATAACTTATGTCTCAATGATTTTATTAAAGACAAAATCCCTCATCTATGATGTAGGTCTAGAATAGTCTGTAACATACATCGTGAACAACGCAATGATGAAACAGCCAGCCTTTTTTTGAGACCCAAACATATTTTTAATCCAAATGCTTTCTGAGAAGTTGAAATTTTCTGGCGATAGTGCTTACATAGTATGCTTGGCTGCCCATTTTGTCCAAGACCATAAAATTAAAGTTAATCGCTCAATTTTCATTGTACGATCTCTTGATTCCACAATGAAAATAATGTGATTGATTAGTGAAAAAAATTAGTTGGTCAGTACTTTGAGCTGGTGGTAGACAGAAACTTACAATTAGCGACACAATTTTGATCTGATGTATATTTCAAGGATGTATAACATGAGACAGCTCGATAGTTTAAAAATTCTCAGTATTGTCTTTTGCCTCCCGTCTTCCAAATAAATTCCCCCTCGAATCATCGAACTCAACCAAAACTACCTTACAGCACATATAATCGCGAGAAATAGCACGGAAGAGGACGTCCAGTAATTTTTGAGTGAGCCAGTATTTGACATTTTCCTCTTTTCTAGAAACTATTGTTAAGCTGACAAGTGCGAATCATGGCCGTCATTTTTCTTCCATTGCTGGCGTTAGTGCATCAATGCATTGGCTCCGAAAATGTTGACGCGCTTTTAAAGAAGCGCCCGTCTTGGTCGGTAAGTACCTAAGCGCTTTTAAGATTTATTTATTTTATCTAATATTTAAATTGACGTTAAGGACGTCGAAGTTTACTTTGGTGTTTAGTAGCCGTCAACACTTCAAATTATCGATGTTACTATTTGCAACGAAATTAAAGGAGTACATTTACCACTTAAGAGGACGCAGATTAAACCACTCGGCCCAAGAAAAGAAAATACATTTTGTCGTTTCTCATACTGCCGTGCTAAGGAAAAACGCCGTACTCACATTCAAGAGTTGCCAAATCTACCTACGTAAAATGTTCATTTTTGAGGAGAGTTATGAATATTTCCTCCTGAACATTTCAGATAATTTAGATCTGATATGCGAACTAAATTCTCTGAAAAATTCGGAGACATATTTCCCTGAAATTTCATATTTTGTTAAAGGAAACTTGGCAACGTCTGAAGATTCATACGACGTTTTTCCTTTGCACAGTAGCGTTGAAGAAGGAACTTTCTATCCTAACTTAATAAAATTGACTCGCGAAATTCAAATTTTACAAGTTTATAACAATGGAATTTCTGTTCGAAATTTCACTGATTTTTGCGTATAATCAGAAGAGGAATCGGTGAAATTTTCAATTAAAATTTTTGAAAATGTTCCTCGTAGAACATAATTTGCAACGTTGAAAAGTGGTTACGTGCTCTCTTGCTCTCTTATGAACTACATCGATCCTACCCATTGTGTCTTAGCGATGGTGAAACTCCCAAACCATGTAATTCGGTTTGCGACATTTTAGACTTCCTGACTCAAAGTAGTTCTCCAATTAAAAAAGGAAGTATAACAGGAAGTCTGCAACGTCGTAAACCGAGATACATGGTTTGAGAGTTTCATTATCGATATCGTAACTCAAACCAAGTTACAGTGTTTCTAAGGAGGAATGACGATTTTAGTTCAAATAACCAAGTCGACTCGCGCTGATTTTGGCATTTCCCAATACTGTGATTCTCAGTACCTCCAAAATGTGAGCATTAAATAAAACAATCACCGCTCCCGTAAGTGTTAATTTTTGGTGCTGGTAGTGTTTTCACCGTGTTAAGCAGGAAGGAACCAAGCCACATCAGCTAATCCCTTTCTTTTTTTACAAGAAAACGGTTGTGCGGATTTTTGTGCAAATTTCAGTGCATTTTCTGCATAATACGAGGCAAATTCCTCAAATTTTCAAAGGAATTTGCACAAACGTTCTCTTGTAAAAAATTAAATTGCTGAGTCAAATTTGGCAACAGTTGATGTGGCTTTGTTCCTTTTTGCTGAAAGTGGTCCATTTTCGAATGGTCTGTTGTGTTGTGTAATACTCAAAATTTCCCGCTAAGCTAAAGTTGCGAATGCCATTTCAGTTCGAGGTGGAGAGTATTGAATCCTCGATCAAAAATGCTCTGCACAAGCACAAGTTAGCAGGACATGATTTTGAACTAACGGAGGAAATGTTGAGAAGCGATTTGAAAAGGAGTTTAGCCCCCGGTGCTACTCACATCCCGAGGAAGGTTGGTGATCCCAAATGGCAACAGGATCCGAGGAATGTCCCTTCTACCTTCGACGCAAGAGAGCATTGGAAGGCGTGCGCTGATATAATCGGGCATGTTGAGGACGAAGGCCCTTGCAACACAGATGTGGTAAGTGTGGATGGAAGTATACCCAGACCTTTTGAGAAGTATATCGATCTCGAAGTGCGAAACCATGCATCTCCGTTTGCGAGGCTGTGGACTTCCTGCCGTTCTTTCTTTTTTCTTTGGAAAACCAGTCAACGAAATGTCTTGAAAAATTTCCTAAATTTTCTTTTCTGCTAGCCGAATCTATACTATAAGATCCGAGACCTCGTAAATTTGCATAAATGGTAACGCTTAGTTCCAACGTTCTACCGGGCCGATTGTCATGATTTTTATGTCATGATTATAGATAGGCAATTGTCTCTAGATGAGCCCCCTACGTTCAAATTTTGTAAATATGACGCTGGTTTTTTTTTTATTACGTGGTAAAGTTGCGAATTCTCCCAATTCAACAATGTAAATGTTTATTTTTGTCGCAGTTCGTTTGAGGATTCTACTGGGCTTTTTGCCATGACATTTGCGGTCATTGACAGGTGATTGTTCCTAGATGAGCCCGCTGTAATCAGATTTTGGAAATAGTTCCCAGGATTTTTTATATAGAATAGATCAGGGAGCTTAGAAAGGGGGGCGAAATTTGTTTCCAGCAATGAAAAATGGCGGGAATTTCAAATTTAGCTGAAAATTGAACAAAACGCGATTAAGCAGAGGCAGATGAGAGAATCTTATGATCGCCGCCGCCCGCGGCGCACTATGGTACAACATTCAAGAATAGGAAGGAATAAGTCGGATAATAACTGAAGGATCACGATAAAGTTTCGTAATTGATGTTTTTTGAAGTCGCTTATTTCGAATTTCATATCAAATTGCCTACATTTTGACGCCCTGACATAGAAATTGTAGACAAGTTTATGGCACGCTGCGGCTCAGCGCGGCGCGGCGCGTGCTGCCAGCTCGGAACGCGCACTGACGCCTACAAACCTAAGGGGATACTTCAAGCATTGCGGAATGCGTCAATCACGCCTACAAACCTAAGGGGATACTTCAGGCATTGCGCGATGCGTCAATGACGCCTACAAACCTAAGGGGATACTTCAAGCATTACGCAATGCGTCAATGACGCCTACAAACCTAAGGCGATACCTCAAGCATTGCGCAATGCGTGAAGTAGCCCTTTAGGTTTGTAGGCGTCGTTGCGCGTTCCGCGCTGGCATCATACCGCGCCGCGCCGCCACGACTCTGCAGGCGGGCGGGTGAAAAACTATTTCTTGCGGGGAGATCTCCCCGGCGGAGAAACTCGTGTGTCGTTTAATTATTTTTTTCAACTTTTTTTTTTTCATTTTTTGTTCCAATTCTTGACTTTTCAAACTACACACAGGTCGTGTGCGACCACGAGCGACCACGGAGCATAGCCTCCTAGTATTCAAGTACAGTTTCAAGCGATGGAGTTGACTCTTCGAAAACATAAAATAAGAGCGGAAATATTTAAGCATAGCAATGGAGATACATGGTTTCGCACTTTGGTTATCGATATTGGCCACAAGGAGAAAACTATGTAGTGCTGAGCACTAACTGTTCAGATCAAATGGAGTCAGCTGATATGGCAGTACTGCTGAGACCTCGAGTCTGTAGGGCTGGACCCTAAAGTTGTAGGGCTCAGTGCTACTGCCGTACTAGCTGGCTCCATTTGATCTAAGCAGTTAGTGCTCAGCACTATATCGTTTTTTCTGTGCGGTATTGCCGAATCACACCGTAGGACTCTTGCGCGTTGGATGAGGACGGAGGAGCGTTGAGCAGCCCATGATATGCACAATACGTAGGATGAAAAACAAATCTAAAATTCTAGAAACAATACTAGATAAATCCAAAACGTTCTGGGAATTCATTTTACCTCCTTCATAGCCTTGTTCCCCGCATAGCAGTTTTATGTTTCACCTTTTTGTACTTACAAATAGGGCTGCATTAGAAATTAGAAGGAGGTGAGCCGAAAAACAAAGGAGAGAAAACATTAAGAAAAGAAGAAAAAGACTAAGAGGACTTGGAAGAAGATGAAGTAATAGTAGAAGCAGAATGAGTTTATTTTAACGATGTGCCTTAACATTGGAGGCCATTTCCTCTCTGGAAAAATTGAAAGAAAAGTGTAAAGAGGGGGTGAAAATGTGAAAGGTAGGAGTAAAAATCAAGAACATGACTACTATGAACGAAAAATGAGTCGCATACTAAACTCAAACTTTCAAAATACGTTGATATTTACAAAAAAGGACAAATTTGTTTCGGGAGCCTCACTGCTCCCATCCTCAGCAGGTGGGAGCAGTTAGGCTCCCAAAAAATTTTTTGAAAGTTTGAGTTTATCATGCGACTCATTTCTCGCTCATCTTAATTTTCAAAGTGTGTAATCTAGTGTAAAAGTTAAACATGACTACTATATGGACCGCGTTAAGCAGAAAGGAACCAAGCTACACCAGTTATTGCCAAATTGCATTGGGCAACTTAATTTTTTACATGAAAACGGTTGTGAGGATTTTCGTGAAAATTTCAGTGAATTTCCTGCATAGTACGAAGCGAATTCCTTAAAATTTTCAATGGAGTCCACACAAACGTGCTCTTGTAAAATATTAAATTGCCCGGTTAAATTTGGCAATAGCTGATGTGGCTTAGTTCCGTTCTGTTTAACGCGGTCCATTTGAAGATACTGTGTGTTCGTTTAAACAAGTGGACCAATTTTCTGTTTCTCGCTGTTCCATGACGCAGCCAGCTGTCGTTGCATCTGTGATGTCAGACCGTTATTGTATTTACTCCAACGGTACCTTCAAGGACAGGCTATCCCAAGAAGTGATGATGGGCTGTGGTGCACTGTGCACCGGTTGGCCAATGTCTTACTACGCCTGGGAGTATGCTTTAAATCATGGGCTTCCCACTGGCGGACCGCATGGATCAAATAAGGTTTGAGTCTCGTTATGAGTGAAATTATGCGAAATCTATATTAGCAACGGAAAAAAGTGAAGTTGATTTAACGTTCTGTATGTAAAAATACTGTGCGAGAACTTATAAAATGCTGAATTATTACGAACATATTTTGAGCAACCGCAACCTTTATCAAATTTCAGAAATGAGAGACACGTCTACGCGCATTGATGACGGTGCAGAGATACAACTATTCGTGCTTGATGGATGTCCGTGTGGCATCCACAAAACTGAAGGCGCAATGGCGCGAGGCGTAAACTCGTAATGTTTCGCTCTGCGTTGCTAATGAACTGCCGCATGGATTCGGTCCATTCTGGAACACCCCTAATTATTACGTTCTTTTTTTAAACGCAATTCCTTACAGATCATGTTTGGACTCACCAAAAAAAAACAAAAAAAATGAAGTTGATTTAAAATTCTAGATGTGGAAAAAAAGTGTACGAGAAAATATAAAGTGCTGAATTACCCGGAACAGCATGTTACTTTAGCAATGTCATGATGTAAAACTATCTGCTGTGGCGGGTAATTAAGCATTTTATATTTTCTCGCACACATGTTCTACATTTAGAATTTTAAATCAACTTCACTTTTTTTTCGGCGAGTCCAAAAATGATCAGTAAGGAATTGCGTTTAAAAAAAAAAACGTAATAATTAGGGGTGTTCCAGAATGGGCCGAATCTAAGCGACATCTCATTGGCAATGCAGAGCGAAACATCGCGAGTTTACGCCTCGCGCCATCGCGCCTTCAGTTTTGCGGATGCAACACGGACATCCATCAAGCACGAATAGTTGTTTCTCTGCACCGTCATCAATGCGCGTAGACGCGTCTCTCGTTTCTGAGGAATAATAAAGGTTGAGGTTGCTCAAAATAATGTTGTAGACTCAGCGTAAGATATGTAGGGGTAGTCCTAAAAAAAGTAAAAGAAATCCTTGACACGACACAAGTTTCGCAAAAATACGGATTTCTAGACCTGTTAATGTGTATTTCTTGTTCAAAATGATTATTGATTTTTACAAGTACCCAACATTTATAAGCTCAGAACGAATAATTATACTAAAAGAAGTTCCGATTAGTCCTCTCCAAACACCAAAAATAAAATATAAAACACCAATATCTTTGTGGTTAGTCGGTGGTTGTGGTATCTTACGCTGAGTCTAATTCACCCGACTTTTTCCTTTGGGTTTGTAACAGGCGAGGGAGGGGGGGGGGGTTAAGAAAGCGTCAGTATGCCACCAAAAAAGGTGAACATTTCAACAACAATAGAAGTATTTTCTGCCTTCAAAAACATCGTATTGAATCAGTGAGAACGAAAACACACCATCTCGAAAAAATGAACATAATCAAAGACACATGCAAAACTGCACAGTAGTCGAAGCAGTTAGAAGAAGAAAAAGATTTTTGGTGCCGAAAGACAAAGTACTTAAGAGCGCACTTTAAAGGTCCAAGTTGAAACAGATGCGTTAACTTCACTTACCTCCATGGAAACTGACTCTCTTCAATGAAAATTGAGCATTTTTGAGTTACCGAGTTGGTGTGTTTTCGGTGTTTTTGTTCTCACTGATTCAATTAACATGCGCAATACTTCAAAAACTATCAAAATCAATTTATATGAATATGGGTCAAGTTGACTCGACTTGCGGGTCTCATCAGTTAAAAAAGTCTTGGGTATTTAACGATTCATTCCATTCGTTTATTTCCTTCGTAATAATTACAATGCGCACAAATTGGAAGATATTCATTCTATGTTCATCTTCATTCTATATGCTTTCGTTTCAGGGCTGTGCACCTTACTCCTACGCTGGATGCAATCATACTGGATACTATGACTTGACAGGTTCCGCACAGAAAATGAAAAGTTGCCAAGTTCCATTTGATCTGGAGTGTCCCACGGAATGCACTAACAAGCACTACAAAACACCTCTTGACAAGGATTTGAGAAATTGTACGTAAAAAATAAAAAAGAGCAAATTTAAAACCATCTATACTATAAGCTCCGCAAGACCTCCTAAATTTGCGTATCTGGTAACGCTTTGTTCCAGCGTTCTACCGGGCCGATTTTCATGATTTTTGCGACTATCGACGGGCGAGTATCTTTAGATGAGCCCGTTTTACTTAGATTTTGAAAATATGGCCCAGGTTTCTTTATATTAAGTGGTAAAGTTGCAAATTCTCCCTTTAAACAATGTATTTTTTTTTATTTTTTTGTCATAGTTTGTTTGAGCGTTCTACTGAGCCGATTTCCATGATTCTTGCAACTATCGACAGATGATAGTCTTTAGATGAGCCCACTTTAATCAGAATTTGAAAATAGGACTCAGGTTTTTTAATATTTGAGGAGACCAGAAAGCTTAGAAAGGAGTCAAGATTTTAAATTCCCGCCAATGAAAAATGGCGGGAATTTCAAATTTAGGTAATTGAAGTAATAAGCGGGAAATGTTGAATCTTGGTCTGATTTTAGTAGGGTGAGGTAAACAAATTGAAGGTATGCTCCTTTGGCTACAGACTGTATCCAAGAGCGACGAAATGCTTTGTTCCATTTGCTTCGTTTCGTTTCAGTCTTTTTTGGTCGTTCTTTTGTCGAAGCGAGCCTACGAGAGCGCGAAGCTCCCTCTGGAGGTTGGGCTGCGTAGCGACCAGTAGCCTCCTAGTTGATAATAAAGATTCAGAGCAATTTTTAAGAGTTTTGAAGATGCAAGACAGATAAATGGATCACTAAACAAGGTGTAAATTCAAGCATTATGATGTAATGTTTCCCAATCAAAACACGTAGGGCACGATTTGTACCACGCTAATCATTGAAAGTAACAGACTCCTAACCAAGATGTTAACGTTTTTCGATGCGTACATTTTGACTTCCTGCTCATTAAAATAAAAATAATCTACTCGAGTTCAATGGATCGCATTCGATAGTGACTCAATGTATCGTTTGGTTCAAAACATTAGAACATAATTTCAAACAAAAATTGTTGGATTCAAGTTGGAAAAGCTAAAAATGAGAAAATTCCTGACAATTTTACTTTCCATCGCCATTCAGTACTCAAAAGGATACACAAAATCACAAAAGACCCATTCCCTCAGATTTCTAAATTGACTTTATGTGTTTACATGTTGAACCAATCGATATCGATACAATCTCACCTGTCCGATGTATCGAATACGATTTTTTGCATACCCTGACAGTTTTGGAATATGAAATTATGACAATGCCTGAAAATCGGCGCTTTTGCTAGCTATTGAGCGTTGTGCTGAGGGGAACACAGAGTGAAGGAAAACACTGCTAAAATTAATAATTCCTTACTTGATTGAAGTTACTTAATTGAACTTACTAAAATTAATTAATTTATTTAACTTCAAAGGTTACTGCTTAAAACTCAAGTTAACAATTCCTTACACTGAAAAAAAAAATATTGCTGAAATTGCCGTGCACGCGGGTATTTCATGGCATGGTGTTGCTAAAAAACGAACGTGCAAACCATGCAGGTAAAATCGCTACACTTTCAGCTAACTTACACACACGCGTGTAGGTGATTTTGCTCTCTGAAAAGCTACGCCTGTTACCTTTTTAGCTATTCTTCAGTAAATTTCGCTATTTTTCCGTAAATTCCGCTATTTCAGCTTACCTATTGAGCTATTTTTATTGTTCGCAAAGTACCAATACCAAAAAATGCAGTTACACTTCCAAGCAACTCGATGCAAGATTAACTGCATGAAGGCGCGCAGATGTAGCAATTCGTGCTAGTCGTTCACTTGATTCAACACCGTGCACGGATAAGAGAGCTTTACGAAGTGAAGCAAATTTTGCTCCACCCTAAATCGGTGAATTAGCAATCCTTTTTTTTCAGTGTATCTAATATTACTTTCCAGTAATCTTACTTTGTTACGACTTGTCTTAATTTATGTAAGAATGACGGGCAATTTGTACATAGTTTATATCTTATTTAACTAAAAAACTTTATTTTAATTTACTTCTAAATTCTTTTTTTAAACTTTCTTCATTAAGTTATTCCATCAAATTAATTTAAATATAATCCACTCATAGTCATACCCAACCCGTTTTAGTGCGCGGATTGATTCAAGTAGACTCTAGTTTCTTTCGTCAGCGAGATTCAAATTTCTCATTACCCGTGCTAAAAAAAAGGGTGAAATTTTGAAGAAAATATATACGTTCTCAAAAATTTGGTCGTGACTTCGTTTCGTTAAAACGCCAGTATCATTGTAAACATGCACAACAGAGTCTACGAGCGCACATTTACTCTCAATCTAAGAATAGTACTGTGGGATACATGAATAGATCATTTTCTTGCTTTTGAAGTAACGTTAACTGATCTGTTGTTTTTTTGTTGTTTTTTTTTTTTTTTATTTCTTACAGTGACGTGTTTTTACTTCACATCGAACGATGAGTTTACAATGCGGAATGAGATTATGACTTTCGGCCCAATCATGTCAAGCGTACACTTCTACAATGATTTCCTGGAGAAACCTAAAGGTAGGTGTCTGTAAGCAACTATTTATGTTTATATATAACTATTTGGTTATGTTCTCTGCGTAACGCTCTGTAGAGAAGGGGTCTGAGCCTATGTGTCACGGATGCATTACGGGAGCAGAGAAAGAGAGAGAGAGGGGGGGAGAGAGGGAGGGAGAGGGGGGAGAGGGGAACGCGTTACGTTACGCTCGGAGCTGTGTTTTGTTACATATTTTATTGAATTAATGGTTTTTATTTACTTTATCACAATTCAAGAACCGCTTTATTTAAACCTATATGATTTTGAATTTATCTTTTATTTCAATACTCTCCTTTTTTCTTTGAATTTTATCATTAAAAATGTTCGGATCGCTTAAATGGAGAACAACCAGTGTTGCCATTTTGCAAGAATTGCTACTGTATAGACCGCTGTTACGGGTGCGTTACAAGTGGGGAACGAGGTAAGAAAATCCTTTAACTAGCGTTATGTGTGTATGATGAACGACCCTTTTTTTCAAATCATCGTGTGGCTCATACCGCATTCGAAACCGTTGTCAACTTACACACAACTGGACTAAATTTTGCAATTTGGAACTTTAATTTTTGGCTCAGCTTCGAAACAACGTATGTACCGTTAGTTTCCCTAGGCATATAAGTGCTTTTATGGATGAGCCAGAAATTACGGTTCCTAATTGCGAAATGTCACCCAACTCGTCGTCCGTGAGAAATGCCAGAATATTTCAGAATTTTGCAAAAATAATTTAACTGTTGAATTTGTCTTGTATTTTGTGCAGGAATTTTCCAAAGGAAGGAGAACAGAAAATTCTTGCATGGACTCAAGTTTTTCAAGATTATCGGCTGGGGCGTGGAGGACGGCAAGAAGTATTGGCTCTGCATGCATACGTGGGACACGTGGGGTGACAAAGTTTTTAAATTTCCGCGAGGAGAAAATTATGACTTCATCGAATGGAGGCCGAGCGCTGGACTTTTCGACAACATGGACTGAGGGAAAACGCAACATTTGGATTACATTTTGCAATAAGGAAGGAACCCCTAGTTCTTCCCCATTTTAGAAACAACATACGTGCCATTGGTTTCCCTATGCAGATATGTGCTTTTATGGGAGAGCCAGAGATAGTGGTTCTTTATTGCAAAGTGTAACCAATTTGATTTAGCTGTCTTTTGAATGGACCACTAGACAGGGTACAAATTCAAGCAATCCGATACATGATTCTTCACCAGAATTTCATGTAGAACACGATTCGCACAACGAAAATTACTGAAACCAACTCCTAACAAAGATATTAACGTTTTTATTTCACATTAGTTACGAGGAATTTGAACTGCCCGCTCACAAGAAACTCATAGCTCTTCGCGAGTCAAATCGCGCACTACAACGATTTCAGCAAGCTTCTCAATCGAGCAATGTTTATTTCCCACCATGTGCTGTTCAAACTATTAGCAATATGCTACAGCTGAGCCAAAGCGTCAAGATTGAGGTTGCCAGATTTTTACATCGCAGAGACTATCATGATAATGTTTAGCGCGCGATGTGAATCTCGTAGAGCATTGAGTATTAATGAGCGGGTGGTTTGAACTCACGCATCAGGAATCACTAAATATCTTTGTAAAGAATTGATTTCGGTAATTTTTGTTATGCACATCGTGTTTTTCGTGAAATTTTGGTTAAGAAACTTGTATCAGAATGCTGAAGTTCGTACCTTGTCCTTGTCTAGTGCTCCATTAGGATGGACCAAATATTCATCGTTTGTGACTTTCAGGGAAATTGACCATTTGGACAACATTTTGCAATTAGCAACTGCAATTTCCGGCTCTGTTTAAAAACAACGATTGTATCATTAGTTTACCAATACACATGAGTGTTTTTACGGACGAGCCAAAAATTGTGGTTCCTAGTCGCAAAATGTAGTCTATTTCACTTTTGTGACTTGCACGTGCCGCAGGCAATTAGCAATCGCCACTACGTAGCAAGCCACGTTAGGAACTACAATTTCTGGATCATCCGAAAAAATACCCGTGTGCATAAGGGAAACAAATGACACATACGTTCTTTCCAAGCTGAGCCAAAAATTTAATTCCTAATCGTGAAATGAAGTCCACTTGTTGTTTCGAAACAATCGTAATGATTCGCATCGGCATTAGAGGGTTGGATTAATGATGCTCTTGAAACGCACAATCGTGGCCTCAAGCGCCTTCATGTTGCAGCGATACTCTACGCTTTGTTGCAGAGTTAGTTTAGTTGCCTATCTGATCCAAACCCACCTGAAGTCACGGATTTCAATACACACTACACTCAAATAAGTATTCTTCCTGCAGTCATGCATTTATCGATAAAGAAAAAGTTCAATTCAATTTCAAGACAAAATAATCAGTATACTGTAATATCTTGTTCTTTATTGTTGCTGAATTGCATGTTTTTTTTTTTTTTTTTATTTATGAAGATTGTGCACATTTTTGAACTTTGCTTATTGATATTAAGAGAGGGAAGAAATTACGCACTATTCGCACAGATAGGTACTTTTCCTTTTCTTAAAAATATTCAGCAATGAATACCGCCAATTACTTACCTAGTATGTTAACCAATTTTACTGACTGAAAAATTAACGATTCAGGATTTCCGACAGTTACTCGCGAATAAGAAAAAAGTTGATTGAATTTTATGGAAAATAAATGTGATTCAAATCATTGGATGGACAAACTTTATTTTGCATCTCCCTCTCTCTCCTTTTTTCTTGTCCTGCTGCACACCATACATGATATACGACTTGAGCCAAAGAATTTAAACTATTGTAACTATACGTCTCCTCTAGATTAAGTTTTTAGCGCTGAGAACTGCACGACAAGCTTTTAAAAAGTGTGCAATATATTTCACGATTCTTAAAATGTTTTGAATCATTCCTTTTATTAGGTATAGGTAGGTATAGCTGTGAATAGTTGTAGTTGTTAAATAGTGACTTAATTAACACGCAAATAACTTCCATCAGTTTTCTTGAAATTCTGATTTATATTACAATTTTTTAGTATATGAAACTATACATTTAAGAACCAATGCGATGGAGTCAAGCAATATGGCCTATGAAGTGAAAAAATAAAAATAAAATGATACGAAATGACAGGCAAAGAACACCCATGAATTCCAAAACTGACCCTTTGCGAGAGGGATGTATTGGGGATTCGAGAAAAACCCGTTAAGTCTGCCGGTCACGGAAGATTCCCACTGTATCGTTCTCTAACTTTCAGAAGGATCAGTTCTGGAGTTTATGGGTGTTCTTTAGGTGTCATTTGATGTCGTTTTATTTTTATTTTTTCACTCTAATGATCGTATTGCTCGGCGTGTGTTCATGGCGTTTTTCCTTGGCGTGGCAGGTCGCTAGGCAGTGTCGATTCTCAAGTTGCTAGGGTTTCGTCTATTGAGAGCTTTGTGAAACAATCAGTGGCGTGGCGTGCTTTGCGATCTATCGATATTTCCCCGTTTGAAATGAAGGTGTTCGCTGTGTATCGATACTTTTCCATAGGTTTAAATGGCCGATCAATCGATAAATCGCAAAGCACGCCACGCCACTGGAAATAATCAGTATATATTGGAGCAGACTGTCTCACCTATAGAATCGATTATTTAATTGATTTGAATAGACATTGCTTCCAGCGTGCAAGAATCGTCACTATTTGAATCCCATGAGACGCGCGTTGCCTTTCTCTTTGATATACATTCAAAAAGAAGAAATACAATGGGAAATGTTCATATTAGTACATACGCCGAAAAAAAGGGATGCTGCTTTAACATTCTGGATGTAAAAAAGTGTGCGACAACTCACAAAACGCTGAATTAACCGTAGCAGTTAGTTTTACATCTTGACATCGCTAAAGTAACTGCGGTAGTGGTTCATTCAACGTTTTGTGAATTTTCGCGCACTTTTTACACCCAGAGTGTTAAATCAGCATTCTTTTTTTTTCGGTGCACCATGATTTTCCATGTCCCATTTTTCCCCTGTCTTCAGTTTTAACGTGGTTTCATTTCCATATTTATTATTTTTCTTCAGTTTCAATTAAGAAAATCCACTTTTAGTTCATTCACCCTTTTGATCTCTTATCTAAACTCTCAATGATGATTTCTTGATCAATAAAATTAGAGATAGCCGGATCGGACGAGGAACTTAACACCTGACGGCGTAACCGAAGATGTCACAGAGGCTATAAAAGCCTTTACTAGCAAATGACTCGCGAGGAGTGACGCACAGGAAGTTCTAGGAATGAAGAAAATATCCAGCAACACCAATTTTGCCTCTGACGTGGTGTTTAAGGTCGGTTTATGTATGCCCTTGGTACCGGGTGACATAAAAAAATAAAAAAAATAAAAAAAAAAAAAAAAATCAGAATTGAAGTCTTTTTCTACATTTTAGATCCGAAAACCTATGTCACACTCCTCGCTTATTTTCGAGCGTTTTTCAATCAAGTCTAAATGTTAGCTTCTGAACTGTTTTAAAAATAAGTGTCTTTCCTTGCATCCCAAAATGATCAGTGCTTTTTATCTTGTGAATCTTGTGTTGCGAACATAATGATCCCTCCCTGTCATTTTTAACATGCTACCGAAACCGGCATATTTAGCTCATATCATTTGACGTGGTGCCTCTATATTTCGGTCTCTTATATTCAAGTCTTGTTTAAAATCGTGCCTTCAACCCTCATAAATGCTCTACATTGCTCAACAGAAAGTGAAAAATTATGAATAGAGTTCAGGAAGGATTAAAGAAGATTGTGAATGGTGTAGAAATTATTTTATTTTTTCCTTCAAATTCTTTATCATTAGTGGTATGCAGAGTTATTCCTACAGATTTTCATCCACGAGGGACATGAAAATTGATTATATATCTGTGGACTTTTGACGATGGATTCACGCCAAAAACGATCAAAGAAGAGGCACATAGAACTTTGGTGACATTTTAAAATAATTTAATAAATAAATTTAATCTAAATTTAATTTAATTTAATTTGTTAAAATGAAAACTTGGAAAAAGTAGAATTAGGAATCCGTATTCGTCCATTGGGTGTAAAATTGAAACAAAGTGCTAAGAGAGAAAGTTGGACCAACTTTCTGGAAGGAGTTCATCGTCTGCGGGATCATCCTATGTGTCATATTCAATCGAGGTCTTCAAAGACTCCTGCCGTCGGAAAGAACTCAATGTACCAATAGTTGATTCCTCTTGGAACTTTAAAGACTTTATTGTCACCCCAGCTGTCCCAGGTGTTCACAGCGAGCCAATATTTGACGTCGTTCTCCACTCCCCATCCGATCAACTTCATGTACTTATAGAAGCTCAAAAATTTCGCTTTTCGATCGACCCAGTATATTCCTGAAAAAATGTATCAAAATATTAAATGCAAACTCATCAGCAAACGCTTTTTTTAATCTGTGAAAAATTTTAATAGATGACCGATTTTGAAACTCATTAAAGAGCATGTTTGTAAACTCCTACCCAAAATGATCCGAAAATTGGGCAAGAGAAAAGTAAGACTGTTTTATTCGGAGAAAAACTGTGCAGAATATACCAGATTGCTCTACATGTCATTTTAAATTAATTATTGCTCCAAAATTATTCTGCCTCGAAAAAAAAATGTTTATTTCATCGATTGCTGAACTGCGAAACCACGCATCTCCGTATACGACGTTGCAGACTTCCGGTCATACTTTATTTTTTCTTTGAAAAACTAGTCTACGTTATTTCTTGAAAAAGTTCTTCAATTATCTTCTCGTTTGGAGGAATTTTTTGTATACATCAAGCTATAAAGTTAGGTACATTTTATCACCGAACTTGGCTGGCTAAGCTGTAGAGAACACGGTAATTGATTAAAAAATCGAGCTCGATTTCTTAATCAAATACCATGCTCTACCAAGTTAGCTTGCTGCTCTCCGAGAAAATATGTATAATAGGAGCGGAAATTTTGAAACACTGCATTTGAGATACGCGGTTCCGCACTTTGGCCATCAATATACGGTAATGATACAAAAGAGCCAGTGACTCACTACCTATTTAACCACTCATATTTTATCAGCGCTTTCGACCTTCATTATATGAGTATATTTCAAGTATATGTACTTAAAGTATAATTTACCTTTTGGTTTCTCAAGTAAGTCCTCAAACAATTCCATTGATGTTGCCACGGATCCGTAGGTCATTATTTCATTCCGAATGATATATTCTTCGTCGGACACCCAATACCAGGTTGTTGCTGAAACAACATAAACAAATAAAGAGTGAACAAAAATTAAGTAAAAATTTCCATCATTAAACGATAAAATATGAAAACATTAGATAGTGGATCCTAACGTGTCCGTCTGTTCGTGTCCACGACGTAAACTCTTTCACTTATGCATGCATTTGCACACATCTATCGGCGAAACTACGCATTGGCAATTCTTGTAAGTTGCCAACACTGTCCCTCCTACATTTAAAAGTATGTTAAACAATCGATTCTTGGTGAAGTAGCTTGTCTCACTAAAATCGATATTTTTAAATGGATTTAAATGGAGGAAAAGCAGTGTTACCAACTGGCAAAGTTTCCGCTGCCACAGTTCACATTGCCTAATTTCCTGTCGCTTTTTTTGTCCTTAATAGATAACTTAACATCATGACTAGTGTCGAGGCGTCAATGATCGATCATCGATATTTCCCCATTTGAAGCTACGGTAAAGAATCGATTATTAATGTTTTCGTTATGAACACCCTGTCTATCGATCCTTCTCCATAAGTGTAAATGACAGATCAATCGCGATACATCGCATATCACGCCACGCCATTGATCGTAACGTGAAATTTTTCGTGAATTATTCGTGGTTCATTTTTTTAATACGAAGGGCTAAAGTGTGGAACCACATATCTCCTTTTGCGACGTTGCAAAATTCCTGTCATACTTTATGTTTTCTTCAGAAAAGTAGTCAGCCTATTCTCTTGAAAACTTCCTTTATTTTTAATCTCTAATGGCAGAATATTCTGTATAGATTTCAAGCCATGAAATTCGCTTGTTTCCTTGTAAATAAATAAAGCAAGCAAGACAATTAGACAAAGTTTTTATATTCAGGCTAAATTCTGGTGAATCCCTTCAAATTCAACCGTACAAGTATATTTTCCATAGAGAAAACTTAGATTGACCAACGTATCCTGAAAAGGATCGTGGTTGCATAGAGAAAAAAAAAGGAGGTGTTTGCATTTCGGGCATCTTGGAATTTTTTGATGACTTGATGACGTAGGTGGGTACAGCGACGTTTAGCTAAATATTAAAAACGGACCATAATGTCCGATTTTTTTACTTAAATCAACTCATTATATAATTTCAAGCACTTTTTATAGAATGACTTTTTTCCTTAAATTACACCATTTCCAAGAAAATCGACAGGATAAAAACGTCGCCTGTACCCACCTACGTCATCAAGTCATCAAAAAATTCCAAGATGCCCGAAATGCAAACACCTCCTTTTTTTCTCTATGTCGTGGTTGCATCCCAGCTAAGCTAATTGAGAGCAAGATAGTGCCCACTTACTTCTTTTACGATCCGCGTCCAAAGATTTTCGGTATTTGGGGTTGGAGCATTTCTTAGGACATACTCGATCGTAATATAATTCTTCGTTGCAGGGTTTTAACTTTTTGCCGTGACCGTTTTGATAGGTGTGGTAGGTGTCATTACTGTGAAAGCATGGCTGGTCAGGATTGGGGTAGCAACCCTAAAACCGAGAGGAAACTATTGGTCAGTTTTTGCCAAAGAAACTTTAAAAAAAATCGACTAAGAATAATAGAAAGGTGAGACAAACAAAAATTATCTAAACCTAAAAAGCACGCACCATTTTGCAATTGGGAACTACAATTTCTGGCTTCTTTATGAAAACACCTATGGATGTAGGGAAACAAATGGTGCATGCATTATTTTTACAGTGAGTTAGAAATGTTAGTTCCTAATTGCAAAAAGCAGTCCATATGTCGTATAAGCCTTCAAAAGTTGCAAGCTTTCTTCGATAAACCACTAACTTTCAAGGAAATATATGCATGCTTTTCATCAAATTCTTCCGATGATTTTATTCGAAAGTTTATTGACAGCGTTACAAAATTTTATTGAGGAAATTCCATAACTTCTCTAATTTAGCTTGTTAAACTTTGGCTTACGAATGTTAATACAACGCTATTAATTAAACAGGGGGCTATGCCCCCTGGCCGCTACGCGGCCCAACCCCCAGAGGGCGCTTCGCGCTCTATTAGGCCCGCTTTGACATAAGAACAACCAAAAAATGAAAAGATTTTCATACTTGGCTCTCATTTGTCCAATCTTCCCCTGGCCGGGAGCGATTTAAACCAATAAGAATCGAATAAAAAAATCGACATTTATTTCATACTTCTCGCAAACATTGAAAGGAAACGAAACAAAGCGTTTCATCGCTGTTGGATAGTCTTCGCCAAAGGAGCATACCTTCTACTCACCTTCCTTACCCTACCAACAAACCAAGATGCTGCATTTCCCCCCTAGTTCAATTTTCCGCTAAATTTGAAATTCCCGCCATTTTTTACTGGCGGGAATTTCAAATGTTGTCCCCCTTTTTAAGCTTTCTGGTCTTCTCTTATATAAAAAAACCTAAGTTCTGTTTCCAAAATCTGCTTATAGCGGGCTCTTTTAGGACCTATCACCTGTCGCTAACCGCAAGAATCATGGAAATCGGCTTGGTAGAACGCTCAAACGAGCTATGACAAAAATTATAAATTTACATTGTTTAAATGGGAAAATTCGCAACTTTTCCATGTAATGTAAAAATAACTGGGTCATATTTTGAAAATCTGAATAAAGCGGGCTCATAAAGAGACTATTGCCCGTCGATAGCCGCAAATATTATGAAAATCGGCCCGGTAGAATGCTGGAACTAAGCGTTACCAGTTATGCAAAATTAGGAGGCTTCGGAGCTTATAGTATAGACAAGGCAGAATATCAATTTACAAATAGTTGAGGGAAAAATTCTAAAATTTTCTTGACAAGTGGCGAACTTCATGAGAATCCGCCTATCATTGAAGAGGGGAAGGGCGTGAAATTTTAAAAAAAAAATTTAAAAAAAAATTGTCAAGTGTCATCCCTATCCTGTAGCACGGAGAGGTTACAACCTCATTCATGATAGAAAACAATTAATATTTTGTCCCTCATAGTCTAATATTACTCTTGAAATTTTTGACGTTACACTGATACAAATATAGGAGTTCATTAATCATAATTCCTCGTAGTGCATTTATATCTTCCTCAGCATAGGTTAAAATAACGTGTGGATCAAAAAACCCAATGAACTCTCATTGGATGCACTCCTCGCGGCTAAGAAGGCCCCGACCCCCTTCACCGAAGAAAAAGTGAAGTTAATTTAAAATTCTTGATGTAAAAAAAATTATGCGAGGACTTATAAAATGCTGATTTACCCGCCACAATATAGGTACTTCAGTATCGACCACCTATGGTCGAGATATCCCGACTGGCGGGTAATTCAGCATTTTATAAGTTCTTGCCCACTTTTTTACATTCAGAATGTGAAAACAACTTCACTTTTTTCGGTTTTTCCTTCAATGACACACTCTTTTCATGCTTGCATAATTCCTTCGAGTGTAGTGTATTTCACTCCTCTGCCTAGAGTCATTCATTCCGGCTAAACTTTCCTTCTTTTAACTAACAAGAACTCCAAATAAACGGCCAATTTCTGACAGTGTATCCCTGGGACACACTAATTTCTGTCCAAGAAACAATTAATCTCGAATGCAGAGTTAATTTGACTGCATTTTGCAATTTTGAACTATAAATTCTGGCTCTTCTGGAAAAACACTTAAGCGCATAGGGAAACTAATGCCACAAACGTTCTTTTTAAACCAGGTTAGAATTCACAGTTCCAAATTGCAAAATGTAGTCCAATTAAGACCTGTAAGTCTAATCCTTTCGCACGAACCTTCTTTGAGCCATAGGCACCGCCGGTGGGGATCCCATGGTCCACAGTATAATTCCAGGATTTCTGAATGCGGGGTTCATTGGTGCAGGTTTCCGCACAGGTCAGAACATATTGTGACAAGGGCTCCTTCACGGCTCCGTTCGAGAAAATGCACATCCGGTCCGTCATAATCGAGGCAACCACTGCTGGCTGTAAAAAAGGAAAAGTAACTTTTGCAATTTTCAAAATCAGCAATGGGCCTATAAACACCCTGGTAAAACTTGGCGATAGGAGCTGCGTTTCAAAATACCATAGGAGTTCTTAAAGCCGACTAAAGAAGGCTATTGAAAATCATATAGCTGGCTGTAGAAAGAGGAGCAAATCATACATATAGCCGGGCTATACGATGCTAAAAAAAAGTATACAGTCGGGCTATAGTTCCTATCGCTGGGCTTTACACTTTATCACCATTGGCTATAAAAGGCTATAAGAAATTGTGTAGAAATTCGTGTGCTTTGGAAATCATAAAGTTTGATACGGAACTACCTTAATATTTACAAAACATACATTATATTTTACTTTAAAACCTATTTGTTTTTCATTAATTAAAATGAGAATAATCCACACAAAGTGTGCAAACATTTCAAAATCATGAGTTAAAAAACGCTGACTCCGCGAGAATAAATATTAGAGCCCAACACAACGCGGAGCGGCGACGCGATGCACTAGCGCCTACAAACCTAACAGGGATACTTCACGCATTGCGCAATGCGTGAAGTATCCCTGTTAGGTTTGTAGGTGCCAATGCGCGTTTCGCGCTCTCTGCCTGCCCGCGGCGCCGCAGCGTGCCACGGCGTCTGAAACAACTATTTCACACCAGAGGTATTGCACAGTAAAATAAGAAATTGAAGGCGCTCCGACATATTAAGAATGACCGGCATCCTTCAAAAGTACGGAGCTTTCCTCACAAAATAAATCAAGATACTACGGCACAAAAAGAGAGCGGTAGTCAAAAAACTAACTAAGTCCTGGTATCCATATTTAGTAACGCTTAGTATAAACTTTATCGTCTGATTGTTGCTTAATCTCCATCGGCTATAAAAGGCTATAAGAAATTGTACGGCCGGCTACTGAAGCTATTGGAAATCTTAGAGCCGGCTTTAGGTCTATAGTATTTTGGTCTAACGCCAATTTTTACCAGAGCAAGACGGTCATTTTTCTATAAACAGAACTATATGAAAATTATGAAGCGCTGAATCTTCTAGACGCCAAGAATCTTCTAGATCAGTTTCCAGAACACGTTGTATCATCGCTTCCTTTCTCGATCAGTGCCGACCGATGCCAACCGTGCAAATTGGGAATTCCCCGATCACGAACTGCCGCCCCCATTCGAACAAAGCGTCGATGAGGCGTGCAGGTCGGTTATTTGGAACACCCTGTATCCGCGCTATCCGCCTCCGACAGGGACGACTGCTGCAAACCGTAAAAATTGAAAATTCACCAAGTGGATACCGGGCTCCTTAGCAACAAGGATCCGTGGAAGATTGGGATCACTTTTAGGAACACGCTGTATCTACGCACTCTCCTTTTTTCGGGATGACTGCTGCCAACCATGAAAATTGAGACTTCACCGAGTTCATAGTTGGCTCCTTGGCAAGTGGGATCCCTGGAAAATCGAGATCACCTTTAGGAACACTCTGTATCTACACACTCTCCTTTATTCCGAATGACTGCTGCCAACCGCGCTAATTGAGAAGTCACCGTAACCAAAGCGTGCCTCTCTTGCCAGCAAGCATCCAAGAATCTTCGAGATCAGTTTTCGGAACACGCTGTATCATCGCTTCCTTTCTCGATCAGTGCTGACCGATGCCAACCGTGCAAATTGGGAATTCCCCGATCACGAACTGCCGCCCCCATGCGAACAAAGCGTCGATGAGCCGTGCAGGTCGGCTATTTGGAACACCCTGTATCCGCGCTTTCCGCCTCAAATGGGGACGACTGCTGCTAACCATGAAAACTGAAAATTCACCAAGTTGATACCGGGATCCTTAGCAACAAGGATCCGTGGAAGATTGGGAGCACATTTAGGAACAAGCTGTATCCAAGCACTCTCCTTTTTTCGGGATGATTGCTGCCAACCATGAAAATTGAGACTTCACCGAGTTCAAAGTGGGCTCCTGGGCAACATGGATCCCTGGAAAATCGAGATCACCTTTAGGAACACTCTGTATCCACACACTCTCCTTTATTCCGAATGACTGCTGCCAACCGCGGAAATTGAGAAACCACTTTAACTAAAGCGTGCCTCTCTTGGCAGCAAGCATCCAAGAATCTTCTAGATCAGTTTTCGGATCACGCTGTATCATCGCTTCCTTTCTCGATCAGGGCTGACCGATGCCAACCGTGCAAATTGGGAATTCCCCGACCACGAACTGCCGCCCCCATTCGAACAAAGCGTCGATGAGCCGTGCAGGTCGGCTATTTGGAACACCCTGTAACCGCGCTTCCCGCCTCCAACGGAGACGACTGCTGCCAACCGTGAAAATTGAAAATTCACCAAGTGGATACCGGGCACCTTAGCAACATGGATCCGTGGAAGATTGGGATCACCTTTAGGAAGACGCTGTATCTACGCACTCTCCTTTTTTCGGGATGACTGCTGCCAAGCATGAAAATTGAGACTTCACAGAGTTCATAGTTGGCTCCTGGGCAACTGGGATCCCTGGAAAATCGAGATCACCTTTAGGAACACTCTGTATCTACACACTCTCCTTTATTCCGAATGACTGCTGCCAACCGCGGAAATTGAGAAACCACTGTAACTAAAGCGTTTCTCTCTTGGCAGCAAGCATCCAAGAATCTTCTAGATCAGTTTTCGGATCACGCTGTATCATCGCTTCCTTTCTCGATCAGGGCTGACCGATGCCAACCGTGCAAATTGGGAATTCCCCGACCACGAACTACCGCCCCCATTCGAACGAAGCGTCGATGAGCCGTTTAGGTCGGCTATTTGGAACACCCTGTAACCGCGCTTCCCGCCTCCGACGGAGACGACTGCTGCCAACCGTGAAAATTGAAAATTCACCAAGTGGATACCTGGCTCCTTAGCAACATGGATCTGTGGAAGATTGGGATCACTTTTAGGAACACGCTGTATCCACGCACTCTCCTTTTTTCGGGATGACTGCTGCCAACGATGAAAATTGAGACTTCACAGAGTTCATAGTTGGCTCCTGGGCAACTGGGATCCCTGGAAAATCGAGATCACCTTTAGGAACACTCTGTATCTACACACTCTCCTTTATTCCGAATGACTGCAGCCAACCGCGCAAATTGAGAAGTCACTGTAACTAAAGCGTGCCTCTCTTGGCAGCAAGCATCCAAGAATCTTCTAGATCAGTTTTCGGAAACCCGCTGTATCATCGCTTCCTTTCTCGATCAGTGCTGACCGATGCCAACCGTGCAAACTGGGAATTCCCCGACCACGAACTGCCGCCCCCATTCGAACAAAGCGTCGATGAGCCGTGCAGGTCGGCTATTTGGAACACCCTGTAACCGCGCTTCCCGCCTCCGACGGAGACGACTGCTGCCAACCGTGAAAATTGAAAATTCACCAAGTGGATACCGGTCTCCCTAGCAACAAGGATCAGTGGAAAATTGGGATCACTTTTAGGAACACGCTGTATCTACGCACTCTCCTTTTTTCGGGATGACTGCTGCCAACCATGAAAATTGAGACTTCACAGAGTTCATAGTTGGCTCCTGGGCAACTGGGATCCCTGGAAAATCGAGATCACCTTTAGGAACACTCTGTATCTACACACTCTCCTTTATTCCGTATGACTGCTGCCAACCGCGGAAATTGAGAAACCACTGTAACTAAAGCGTTTCTCTCTTGGCAGCAAGCATCCAAGAATCTTCTAGATCAGTTTTCGGATCACGCTGTATCATCGCTTCCTTTCTTGAATAGGGCTGACCGATGCCAACCGTGCAAAATGGGAATTCCCCGACCACGAACTACCGCCCCCATTCGGACAAAGCGTCGATGAGCCGTGCAGGTTGGCTATTTGGAACACCCTGTAACCGCGCTTCCCGCCTCCGACGGAGACGACTGCTGCCAACCGCGAAAATTGAAAAGTCACCAAGTTGATACCGGGCTTCTTAGCAACAAGGATCCGTGGAAGATTGGGATCACTTTTAGGAAGACGCTGTATCAACGCACTCTCCTTTTTTCGGGACGACTGCTGCCAACCATGAAAATTGAGACTTCACCGCGTTCCAAGTGGGCTCCTGGGCAACACGGATCCCTGGAAAATCGAGATCACCTTTAGGAACACTCTGTATCTACACACTCTCCTTTATTCCGAATGACTGCTGCCAACCGCGCAAATTGAGAAGTCACTGTAACTAAAGCGTGCCTCTCTTGGCAGCAAGCATCCAAGAATCTTCTAGATCAGTTTTCGGAAACCCGCTGTATCATCGCTTCCTTTCTCGATCAGTGCTGACCGATGCCAACCGTGCAAACTGGGAATTCCCCGACCACGAACTGCCGCCCCCATTCGAACAAAGCGTCGATGAGCCGTGCAGGTCGGTTATTTGGAACACCCTGTATCCGCGCTTTCTGCCTCCGACGGGGACGACTGCTGCCAACCGTGAAAATTGAAAATTCACCAAGTTGATACCGGGCTCCTTGGCAACAAGGATCCGTGGGAGATATGGATCACTTTTAGGAACACGGTGTATCTACGCATTTCTTTTTTTCGGGATGACTGCTGCCAACCATGAAAATTGAGACTTCACCGAGTTCATAGTTGGCTCCTTGGCAAGTGGGATCCCTGGAAAATCGAGATCACCTTTAGGAACACTCTGTATCTACACACTCTCCTTTATTCCGAATGATTGCCGCCAACCGCGCCTATTGAGAAACCACCGTAACCAAAGCGTTTCTCTCTTGGCAGCAAGCATCCAAGAATCTTCTAGATCAGTTTTCGGATCACGCTGTATCATCCCTTCCTTTCTCGATCAGTGCTGACCGATGCCAACCTTGCAAATTGGGAATTCCCCGATCACGAACTGCCGCCCCCATTCGAACAAAGCGTCGATGAGCCGTGCAGGTCGGTTATTTGGAACACCCTGTATCCGCGCTTTCTGCCTCCGACGGGGACGACTGCTGCCAACCGTGAAAATTGAAAATTCACCAAGTTGATACCGGGCTCCTTGGCAACAAGGATCCGTGGGAGATATGGATCACTTTTAGGAACACGGTGTATCTACGCATTTCTTTTTTTCGGGATGACTGCTGCCAACCATGAAAATTGAGACTTCACCGAGTTCATAGTTGGCTCCTTGGCAAGTGGGATCCCTGGAAAATCGAAATCACCTTTAGGAACACTCTGTATCTACACACTCTCCTTTATTCCGAATGATTGCCGCCAACCGCGCCTATTGAGAAACCACCGTAACCAAAGCGTTTCTCTCTTGGCAGCAAGCATCCAAGAATCTTCTAGATCAGTTTTCGGATCACGCTGTATCATCCCTTCCTTTCTCGATCAGTGCTGACCGATGCCAACCTTGCAAATTGGGAATTCCCCGATCACGAACTGCCGCCCCCATTCGAACAAAGCGTTGATGAGCCGTGCAGGTCGGTTATTTGGAACACCCTGTATCCGCGCTTTCTGCCTCCGACGGGGACGACTGCTGCCAACCGTGAAAATTGAAAATTCACCAAGTTGATACCGGTCTCCCTAGCAACAAGGATCAGTGGAAGATCGGGATCACTTTTAGGAACACGCTGTGTCTACGCACTCTCCTTTTTTCGGGATGACTGCTGCCAACCATGAAAATTGAGACTTCACCGAGTTCATTGTGGGCTCCTTGGCAACACGGATCCCTAGAAAATGGAGATCACCTTTAGGAACACTCTGTATCTACACACTCTCCTTTATTCCGAATGACTGCTGCCAACCACGGAAATTGAGAAGTCACTGTAACTAAAGCGTGCCTCTCTTGGCAGCAAGCATCCAAGAATCTTCTAGATCAGTTTTCGGAAACCCGCTGTATCATCGCTTCCTTTCTCGATCAGTGCTGACCGATGCCAACCGTGCAAACTGGGAATTCCCCGACCACGAACTGCCGCCCCCATTCGAACAAAGCGTCGATGAGCCGTGCAGGTCGGTTATTTGGAACACCCTGTATCCGCGCTTTCTGCCTCCGACGGGGACGACTGCTGCCAACCGTGAAAATTGAAAATTCACCAAGTGGATACCGGTCTCCCTAGCAACAAGGATCAGTGGAAAATTGGGATCACTTTTAGGAACACGCTGTATCTACGCACTCTCCTTTTTTCGGGATGACTGCTGCCAACCATGAAAATTGAGACTTCACAGAGTTCATAGTTGGCTCCTGGGCAACTGGGATCCCTGGAAAATCGAGATCACCTTTAGGAACACTCTGTATCTACACACTCTCCTTTATTCCGTATGACTGCTGCCAACCGCGGAAATTGAGAAACCACTGTAACTAAAGCGTTTCTCTCTTGGCAGCAAGCATCCAAGAATCTTCTAGATCAGTTTTCGGATCACGCTGTATCATCGCTTCCTTTCTTGAATAGGGCTGACCGATGCCAACCGTGCAAAATGGGAATTCCCCGACCACGAACTACCGCCCCCATTCGGACAAAGCGTCGATGAGCCGTGCAGGTTGGCTATTTGGAACACCCTGTAACCGCGCTTCCCGCCTCCGACGGAGACGACTGCTGCCAACCGCGAAAATTGAAAAGTCACCAAGTTGATACCGGGCTTCTTAGCAACAAGGATCCGTGGAAGATTGGGATCACTTTTAGGAAGACGCTGTATCTACGCACTCTCCTTTTTTCGGGACGACTGCTGCCAACCATGAAAATTGAGACTTCACCGCGTTCCAAGTGGGCTCCTGGGCAACACGGATCCCTGGAAAATCGAGATCACCTTTAGGAACACTCTGTATCTACACACTCTCCTTTATTCCGAATGACTGCTGCCAACCGCGCAAATTGAGAAGTCACTGTAACTAAACCGTGCCTCTCTTGGCAGCAAGCATCCAAGAATCTTCTAGATCAGTTTTCGGAAACCCGCTGTATCATCGCTTCCTTTCTCGATCAGTGCTGACCGATGCCAACCGTGCAAACTGGGAATTCCCCGACCACGAACTGCCGCCCCCATTCGAACAAAGCGTCGATGAGCCGTGCAGGTCGGTTATTTGGAACACCCTGTATCCGCGCTTTCTGCCTCCGACGGGGACGACTGCTGCCAACCGTGAAAATTGAAAATTCACCAAGTTGATACCGGGCTCCTTGGCAACAAGGATCCGTGGGAGATATGGATCACTTTTAGGAACACGGTGTATCTACGCATTTCTTTTTTTCGGGATGACTGCTGCCAACCATGAAAATTGAGACTTCACCGAGTTCATAGTTGGCTCCTTGGCAAGTGGGATCCCTGGAAAATCGAGATCACCTTTAGGAACACTCTGTATCTACACACTCTCCTTTATTCCGAATGATTGCCGCCAACCGCGCCTATTGAGAAACCACCGTAACCAAAGCGTTTCTCTCTTGGCAGCAAGCATCCAAGAATCTTCTAGATCAGTTTTCGGATCACGCTGTATCATCCCTTCCTTTCTCGTTCAGTGCTGACCGATGCCAACCTTGCAAATTGGGAATTCCCCGATCACGAACTGCCGCCCCCATTCGAACAAAGCGTCGATGAGCCGTGCAGGTCGGTTATTTGGAACACCCTGTATCCGCGCTTTCTGCCTCCGACGGGGACGACTGCTGCCAACCGTGAAAATTGAAAATTCACCAAGTTGATACCGGGCTCCTTGGCAACAAGGATCCGTGGGAGATATGGATCACTTTTAGGAACACGGTGTATCTACGCATTTCTTTTTTTCGGGATGACTGCTGCCAACCATGAAAATTGAGACTTCACCGAGTTCATAGTTGGCTCCTTGGCAAGTGGGATCCCTGGAAAATCGAAATCACCTTTAGGAACACTCTGTATCTACACACTCTCCTTTATTCCGAATGATTGCCGCCAACCGCGCCTATTGAGAAACCACCGTAACCAAAGCGTTTCTCTCTTGGCAGCAAGCATCCAAGAATCTTCTAGATCAGTTTTCGGATCACGCTGTATCATCCCTTCCTTTCTCGATCAGTGCTGACCGATGCCAACCTTGCAAATTGGGAATTCCCCGATCACGAACTGCCGCCCCCATTCGAACAAAGCGTCGATGAGCCGTGCAGGTCGGTTATTTGGAACACCCTGTATCCGCGCTTTCTGCCTCCGACGGGGACGACTGCTGCCAACCGTGAAAATTGAAAATTCACCAAGTTGATACCGGTCTCCCTAGCAACAAGGATCAGTGGAAGATCGGGATCACTTTTAGGAACACGCTGTGTCTACGCACTCTCCTTTTTTCGGGATGACTGCTGCCAACCATGAAAATTGAGACTTCACCGAGTTCATTGTGGGCTCCTTGGCAACACGGATCCCTAGAAAATGGAGATCACCTTTAGGAACACTCTGTATCTACACACTCTCCTTTATTCCGAATGACTGCTGCCAACCACGGAAATTGAGAAGTCACTGTAACTAAAGCGTGCCTCTCTTGGCAGCAAGCATCCAAGAATCTTCTAGATCAGTTTTCGGAAACCCGCTGTATCATCGCTTCCTTTCTCGATCAGTGCTGACCGATGCCAACCGTGCAAACTGGGAATTCCCCGACCACGAACTGCCGCCCCCATTCGAACAAAGCGTCGATGAGCCGTGCAGGTCGGCTATTTGGAACACCCTGTAACCGCGCTTCCCGCCTTCGACGGAGACGACTGCTGCGAACCGTGAAAATTGAAAATTCACCAAGTTGATACCGGGCTCCTTGGCAACAAGGATCCGTGGGAGATATGGATCACTTTTAGGAACACGGTGTATCTACGCATTTCTTTTTTTCGGGATGACTGCTGCCAACCATGAAAATTGAGACTTCACCGAGTTCATAGTTGGCTCCTTGGCAAGTGGGATCCCTGGAAAATCGAGATCACCTTTAGGAACACTCTGTATCTACACACTCTCCTTTATTCCGAATGATTGCCGCCAACCGCGCCTATTGAGAAACCACCGTAACCAAAGCGTTTCTCTCTTGGCAGCAAGCATCCAAGAATCTTCTAGATCAGTTTTCGGATCACGCTGTATCATCCCTTCCTTTCTCGATCAGTGCTGACCGATCCCAACCTTGCAAATTGGGAATTCCCCGATCACGAACTGCCGCCCCCATTCGAACAAAGCGTCGATGAGCCGTGCAGGTCGGCAATTTGGAACACCCTGTAACCGCGCTTTCTGCCTCCGACGGGGACGACTGCTGCCAACCGTGAAAATTGAAAATTCACCAAGTTGATACCGGGATCCTTAGCAACAAGGATCCGTGGAAGATATGGAACACTTTTAGGAACAAGCTGTATCTACGCACTCTCCTTTTTTCGGGATGACTGCTGCCAACCATGAAAATTGAGACTTCACCGAGTTCATAGTTGGCTCTTTGGCAAGTGGGATCCCTGGAAAATCGAGATCACCTTTAGGAAAACTCTGTATCTACACACTCTCCTTTATTCCGAATGACTGCTGCCAACCGCGGAAATTGAGAAACCACTTTAACTAAAGCGCACCTCTCTTGGCAGCAAGCATCCAAGAATCTTCTAGATCAGTTTTCGGATCACGCTGTATCATCGCTTCCTTTCTCGATCAGGGCTGACCGATGGCACCCGTGCAAATTGGGAATTCCCCGACCACGAACTGCCGCCCCCATTCGAACAAAGCGTCGATGGGCCGTGCAGGTCGGCTATTTGGAACACCCTGTAACCGCGCTTCCCGCCTCCGACGGAGACGACTGCTGCCAACCGTGAAAATTGTAAATTCACCAAGTGGATACCGGGCTCCTTAGCAACAAGGATCCGTGGAAGATTGGGATCACTTTTAGGAACACACTGTATCTACGCACTCTCCTTTTTTCGGGATGACTGCTGCCAACCATGAAAATTGAGACTTCACCGAGTTCAAAGTGGGCTCCTGGGCAACACGGATCCCTGTAAAATCGAGATCACCTTTAGGAACACTCTGTATCTACAATCTCCTATAATCCGAATGACTGCTGCCAACCGCGCAAATTGAGAAGTCACTGTAACTAAAGCGTGCCTCTCTTGGCAGCAAGCATCCAAGAATCTTCTAGATCAGTTTTCGGAAACCCGCTGTATCATCGCTTCCTTTCTCGATCAGTGCTGACCGATGCCAACCGTGCAAACTGGGAATTCCCCGACCACGAACTGCCGCCCCCATTCGAACAAAGCGTCGATGAGCCGTGCAGGTCGGTTATTTGGAACACCCTGTATCCGCGCTTTCTGCCTCCGACGGGGACGACTGCTGCCAACCGTGAAAATTGAAAATTCACCAAGTTGATACCGGGCTCCTTGGCAACAAGGATCCGTGGGAGATATGGATCACTTTTAGGAACACGGTGTATCTACGCATTTCTTTTTTTCGGGATGACTGCTGCCAACCATGAAAATTGAGACTTCACCGAGTTCATAGTTGGCTCCTTGGCAAGTGGGATCCCTGGAAAATCGAGATCACCTTTAGGAACACTCTGTATCTACACACTCTCCTTTATTCCGAATGATTGCCGCCAACCGCGCCTATTGAGAAACCACCGTAACCAAAGCGTTTCTCTCTTGGCAGCAAGCATCCAAGAATCTTCTAGATCAGTTTTCGGATCACGCTGTATCATCCCTTCCTTTCTCGATCAGTGCTGACCGATGCCAACCTTGCAAATTGGGAATTCCCCGATCACGAACTGCCGCCCCCATTCGAACAAAGCGTCGATGAGCCGTGCAGGTCGGCAATTTGGAACACCCTGTAACCGCGCTTCCCGCCTCCGACGGGGACGACTGCTGCCAACCGTGAAAATTGAAAATTCACCAAGTTGATACCGGGCTCCTTAGCAACAAGGATCCGTGGAAGATTGGGATCACTTTTAGGAACAGGCTGTATTTACGCACTCTCCTTTTTTCGGGATGACTGCTGCCAACCATGAAAATTGAGACTTCACCGAGTTCAAAGTGGGCTCCTGGGCAACATGGATCCCTGGAAAATCGAGATCACCTTTAGGAACACTCTGTATCTACACACTCTCCTTTATCCCGAATGACTGCTGCCAACCGCGGAAATTGAGAAACCACTTTAACTAAAGCGTGCCTCTCTTGGCAGCAAGCATCCAAGAATCTTCTAGATCAGTTTTCGGATCACGCTGTATCATCGCTTCCTTTCTCGATCAGGGCTGACCGATGCCAACCGTGCAAATTGGGAATTCCCCGACCACGAACTGCCGCCCCCATTCGAACAAAGCGTCGATGAGCCGTGCAGGTCGGCTATTTGGAACACCCTGTAACCGCGCTTCCTGCCTCCGACGGAGACGACTGCTGCCAACCGTGAAAATTGAAAATTCACCAAGTGGATACCGGGCACCTTAGCAACATGGATCCGTGGAAGATTGGGATCACTTTTAGGAAGACGCTGTATCTACGCACTCTCCTTTTTTCGGGATGACTGCTGCCAACCATGAAAATTGAGACTTCACAGAGTTCATAGTTGGCTCCTGGGCAACTGGGATCCCTGGAAAATCGAGATCACCTTTAGGAACACTCTGTATCTACACACTCTCCTTTATTCCGTATGACTGCTGCCAACCGCGGAAATTGAGAAACCACTGTAACTAAAGCGTTTCTCTCTTGGCAGCAAGCATCCAAGAATCTTCTAGATCAGTTTTCGGATCACGCTGTATCATCGCTTCCTTTCTTGAATAGGGCTGACCGATGCCAACCGTGCAAATTGGGAATTCCCCGACCACGAACTACCGCCCCCATTCGAACAAAGCGTCGATGAGCCGTGCAGGTTGGCTATTTGGAACACCCTGTAACCGCGCTTCCCGCCTCCGACGGAGACGACTGCTGCCAACCGCGAAAATTGAAAAGTCACCAAGTTGATACCGGGCTCCTTGGCAACAAGGATCCGTGGGAGATATGGATCACTTTTAGGAACACGGTGTATCTACGCATTTCTTTTTTTCGGGATGACTGCTGCCAACCATGAAAATTGAGACTTCACCGAGTTCATAGTTGGCTCCTTGGCAAGTGGGATCCCTGGAAAATCGAGATCACCTTTAGGAACACTCTGTATCTACACACTCTCCTTTATTCCGAATGATTGCCGCCAACCGCGCCTATTGAGAAACCACCGTAACCAAAGCGTTTCTCTCTTGGCAGCAAGCATCCAAGAATCTTCTAGATCAGTTTTCGGATCACGCTGTATTATCCCTTCCTTTCTCGATCAGTGCTGACCGATGCCAACCTTGCAAATTGGGAATTCCCCGATCACGAACTGCCGCCCCCATTCGAACAAAGCGTCGATGAGCCGTGCAGGTCGGTTATTTGGAACACACTGTATCCGCGCTTTCTGCCTCCGACGGGGACGACTGCTGCCAACCGTGAAAATTGAAAATTCACCAAGTTGATACCGGTCTCCCTAGCAACAAGGATCAGTGGAAAATTGGGATCACTTTTAGGAACACGCTGTATCTACGCACTCTCCTTTTTTCGGGATGACTGCTGCCAACCATGAAAATTGAGACTTCACCGAGTTCATTGTGGGCTCCTTGGCAACACGGATCCCTAGAAAATGGAGATCACCTTTAGGAACACTCTGTATCTACACACTCTCCTTTATTCCGAATGACTGCTGCCAACCACGGAAATTGAGAAGTCACTGTAACTAAAGCGTGCCTCTCTTGGCAGCAAGCATCCAAGAATCTTCTAGATCAGTTTTCGGAAACCCGCTGTATCATCGCTTCCTTTCTCGATCAGTGCTGACCGATGCCAACCGTGCAAACTGGGAATTCCCCGACCACGAACTGCCGCCCCCATTCGAACAAAGCGTCGATGAGCCGTGCAGGTCGGCTATTTGGAACACCCTGTAACCGCGCTTCCCGCCTTCGACGGAGACGACTGCTGCGAACCGTGAAAATTGAAAATTCACCAAGTTGATACCGGGCTCCTTGGCAACAAGGATCCGTGGGAGATTTGGATCACTTTTAGGAACACGGTGTATCTACGCATTTCTTTTTTTCGGGATGACTGCTGCCAACCATGAAAATTGAGACTTCACCGAGTTCATAGTTGGCTCCTTGGCAAGTGGGATCCCTGGAAAATCGAGATCACCTTTAGGAACACTCTGTATCTACACACTCTCCTTTATTCCGAATGATTGCCGCCAACCGCACCTATTGAGAAACCACCGTAACCAAAGCGTTTCTCTCTTGGCAGCAAGCATCCAAGAATCTTCTAGATCAGTTTTCGGATCACGCTGTATCATCCCTTCCTTTCTCGATCAGTGCTGACCGATGCCAACCTTGCAAATTGGGAATTCCCCGATCACGAACTGCCGCCCCCATTCGAACAAAGCGTCGATGAGCCGTGCAGGTCGGTTATTTGGAACACCCTGTATCCGCGCTTTCTGCCTCCGACGGGGACGACTGCTGCCAACCGTGAAAATTGAAAATTCACCAAGTTGATACCGGTCTCCCTAGCAACAAGGATCAGTGGAAGATCGGGATCACTTTTAGGAACACGCTGTATCTACGCACTCTCCTTTTTTCGGGATGACTGCTGCCAACCATGAAAATTGAGACTTCACCGAGTTCATTGTGGGCTCCTTGGCAACACGGATCCCTAGAAAATGGAGATCACCTTTAGGAACACTCTGTATCTACACACTCTCCTTTATTCCGAATGACTGCTGCCAACCACGGAAATTGAGAAGTCACTGTAACTAAAGCGTGCCTCTCTTGGCAGCAAGCATCCAAGAATCTTCTAGATCAGTTTTCGGAAACCCGCTGTATCATCGCTTCCTTTCTCGATCAGTGCTGACCGATGCCAACCGTGCAAACTGGGAATTCCCCGACCACGAACTGCCGCCCCCATTCGAACAAAGCGTCGATGAGCCGTGCAGGTCGGCTATTTGGAACACCCTGTAACCGCGCTTCCCGCCTTCGACGGAGACGACTGCTGCGAACCGTGAAAATTGAAAATTCACCAAGTTGATACCGGGCTCCTTGGCAACAAGGATCCGTGGGAGATATGGATCACTTTTAGGAACACGGTGTATCTACGCATTTCTTTTTTTCGGGATGACTGCTGCCAACCATGAAAATTGAGACTTCACCGAGTTCATAGTTGGCTCCTTGGCAAGTGGGATCCCTGGAAAATCGAGATCACCTTTAGGAACACTCTGTATCTACACACTCTCCTTTATTCCGAATGACTGCTGCCAACCGCGGAAATTGAGAAACCACTTTAACTAAAGCGCACCTCTCTTGGCAGCAAGCATCCAAGAATCTTCTAGATCAGTTTTCGGATCACGCTGTATCATCGCTTCCTTTCTCGATCAGGGCTGACCGATGGCACCCGTGCAAATTGGGAATTCCCCGACCACGAACTGCCGCCCCCATTCGAACAAAGCGTCGATGGGCCGTGCAGGTCGGCTATTTGGAACACCCTGTAACCGCGCTTCCCGCCTCCGACGGAGACGACTGCTGCCAACCGTGAAAATTGTAAATTCACCAAGTGGATACCGGGCTCCTTAGCAACAAGGATCCGTGGAAGATTGGGATCACTTTTAGGAACACACTGTATCTACGCACTCTCCTTTTTTCGGGATGACTGCTGCCAACCATGAAAATTGAGACTTCACCGAGTTCAAAGTGGGCTCCTGGGCAACATGGATCCCTGGAAAATCGAGATCACCTTTAGGAACACTCTGTATCTACACACTCTCCTTTATTCCGAATGAATCCGAATCTTACCTTTGAGTTTCAGGAGCCATCTGGCGCATCAAGCCCGATTTTTAGGCGTCATTGAAGATTTTTTAGAGGCCAAATTAACTTTTTGCCCATACATTATGGCGCATTTAGTGAAAAGTTAGATGCAAGATGTTTTCGTAACAGAATCAGTAAGTAGCTGTAATTTGGGGAAAACAAAAGCACAAATGATGAAATCGTGAAGAATAGAAAAAGCTTTCACTTGTGGTGCTGACAATTTCGAATAATCACCTAATATGAAAATTCAGATTTTTAGGGGCCACGTTGGCGTGGAGCCTTCATTTTTTAGGCGCCATGGCCGATTTTTTATGCGCATTTGGCGCCAGGCATTTGAGGCGCCTCATGAGGTTATGCTGTACAGCATCAACTCGTAGCTTCAGCATCAATGCCGTATGCCCAGGTAGCGGCCGTTCGGGCATACGGCTCCGAGCCTGATGCGCTCAACCTGCCGGCCGCCGGCTTCGGGCATTGAAGCCCGATGCTGGAGAGCCGACCGAGCCAGCCTCAAGCGCTGATGCTGAGGTTTGATGCTGGCTCATGGGCCTCAGCCTCTGAGGCCGGACCGTCGGCTTGCGGCCCGATACGGCCTTAATTTTCGGACCCGCCACCCAGCTTATTACCGACGGGGCTGTCCCAGAAGACCGCGACCCTCGGACTCGGCGATGAATTCGCGGAACACCCCTTTGTCTTGGCGGCAGCCCACGCCTCGCCGAGAAGTTCTTAGAAGTGGACGCCGAGGAAGGGTGTTAGCCGACCGGCAGCCGGGCCCGGGGCGCTGGCGTCCGACGCGTCTGCTAATTGAAGCCGCTAATTTTGATGCTGGACTCAGCATCAAAACTGATGCAGCATCAGAAAAGGAGCCGGGAGTCGGCTTCACCAGGTGAAGCCGCCTCAACGGCATATGCGCTCCCCCGGCGCACTGATCGAAGCGGCATGAAAGTCCGCGCCGGGCCTCCGCCTCGCGCGCCGATGCGGCTCCGTTTATGATGCTCCCTCAAACCTCAGCTCTAAATCCCTGTTTGGCGCAATGGCGCTTGTGAGTTTCGAACACTGGTGCCATCTGTATGCGGGACTCGTGAGACGTAGGCGTGTGTCTTGAGCGTTGTGACATGGCTCATGAGTTTGACGAAATTGACTAAAAAAATTCAATTTTTCGGAAGAATATACCTGTAAATAATTGAACTTTCTTAAAACGAACATTACCAATTTTTAACCATCCATATGATTAACACTTACTTATCGAATACCTTACATCTATGAATAATAGATGAAAAAATTAAACACTAAGAAGTGGCCCGAACTGGATGTAACAAGGTGGAGAAATGGTGCTGGGTCCACACCATTTTGCGGGGAAACAAACTGCAAACAGGGAAACAAAATGCAAACTGCCTGAACTGAACACTCTCCCCCTCAGTTTCGTACTGGTGCGCATTAGAGTTCAAAAAATTCAATTTTGACTCTAATTTTAATTTTTGGAACTTCTTCGCTTTATTTCCCCGCGAAATGGTGTGGACCCAGCACTATTTCTCCACCTTGTTATGAATAATAGATTTGGACGTATTTCTATCGCACAGAACTATGTGCAGGTGAGAAAGATGGGATCTGCTCATTAGTGCTCAGGTCATGAGAATGAATGGAGCCAGAACTAAAAAAGCCTAAACCAATATATCCCTATAGGAATGTCGCGTATAAAAATACCAATTTTGACTTTTCAAATCATCTTAATATTTAATTTGAAAAATAGAATGAAATTGTGAATCAACCACTGTACTAATTGCGAGGGGCGTTGGTTCATTTGAAAGGCGTTGTTCTCAATGCTTCGGGAAAACTATAAATTATTTTCTGGGGTTCGTCCCCGATTTTTAAATCCCTAAAAACTCATAAATTGGATGAGGGGAAGTGGGGTTTTTTTTTTTTTGTTTTTCGGAAAAGTTTTGTTGCTACGCATCTTACTTTACCGTTTGCTGCCTTTTTATCAGCTGTTTTCATTCAACAATCATCATTAAGTGAGGTTACTTCCAACACTCAACTGCCATCAACTTACTTTTTTCTTTTCCCGCGTTTTTTTTTTTTTTTTTTACGGTTTTTCATGATTGGTTCCATCTTTTTCCTATTGCCAATTTTTCCTCCTTAAGTCAATAACCTCCACGTTTTTTTTCTCATTTCCGATCAGAACTTTTCACGCTGTTTCTTTTCAATGTGTATAAATATGTTTATTATTAATTTCCATTTTCATTTCATCCTTTTTCTTCTGATTTATTTTTTTTAATTTAAAAATTGAACTTTTCAGTTAAGATTTTGTTAAAATAATAATAATTTTTACTAATTTTAATTTTAAATTTAACAGTTGTTATGAGTGAAATTTTCAATGACCGAGGCGGTCGTCCTCCAAAACGTGGTCGCGTTTTCCAGAATTCTTTGCATGTTCGTTTAGTGAAGCAAGAACTTAACTCTGTTAAAATAGAATGAAATTGTGAATCAACCACTGTACTAATTGCGAGGGGCGTTGGTTCATTTGAAAGGCGTTGTTCTCAATGCTTCGGGAAAACTATAAATTATTTTCTGGGGTTCGTCCCCGATTTTTAAATCCCTAAAAACTCATAAATTGGATGAGGGGAAGTGGGGTTTTTTTTTTTTTGTTTTTCGGAAAAGTTTTGTTGCTACGCATCTTACTTTACCGTTTGCTGCCTTTTTATCAGCTGTTTTCATTCAACAATCATCATTAAGTGAGGTTACTTCCAACACTCAACTGCCATCAACTTACTTTTTTCTTTTCCCGCGTTTTTTTTTTTTTTTTTTACGGTTTTTCATGATTGGTTCCATCTTTTTCCTATTGCCAATTTTTCCTCCTTAAGTCAATAACCTCCACGTTTTTTTTCTCATTTCCGATCAGAACTTTTCACGCTGTTTCTTTTCAATGTGTATAAATATGTTTATTATTAATTTCCATTTTCATTTCATCCTTTTTCTTCTGATTTATTTTTTTTAATTTAAAAATTGAACTTTTCAGTTAAGATTTTGTTAAAATAATAATAATTTTTACTAATTTTAATTTTAAATTTAACAGTTGTTATGAGTGAAATTTTCAATGACCGAGGCGGTCGTCCTCCAAAACGTGGTCGCGTTTTCCAGAATTCTTTGCATGTTCGTTTAGTGAAGCAAGAACTTAACTCTGTTATTAGTATAGAAAATCAAAGTTTCATTTCTTCATTTCGGAAGTATAAAATTGATGATCAGAACTTTGATGAAAATTTTGTTACCAAATTTTCAGTCGGTTCAATGAATATAATTTGTCATCATTGTGATGCTCGCCATTTTCAGGGTGAAATGTCCAATGGTCATTTTAATAACTGCTGCCAAAATGGCTTAATTTCTTTACCGAGTATTCGGACAAATACCGATTTGAAATCATTATTTTTATATTCTCCAAATTTCATAAAGCATATCAGAAATTATAATAGTGCTGTTGCTTTTGCCTCTTTCTCTGCAAATCGAATTGATATTCCGGGTGATGGACCTTATTGCTTTAAAGTTCAAGGATCCATATATAGGTAAGTTTATTACCGGAACCAGAATGCAGACTGAACATGGAAAAAACGAAGAAGAAAAAGCGGAAAAATTAGATGAAGTTAAAACAGGAGCAGAAAAAGAAGAAGAACCAGAAGGAACAGCTACTGAAGAAGAAAAAGAAGAAGCAAAAAAAGAAAAGACAAAAGGAGGAAAGAAGAAGAGCAAAGTTGTAGGAAATATAGGAAGAAAAGCAGGACAGAAATGGCAAAAGAAGAATCAACAATTTAATCGAAAAAAAAGCAAAGTATTTAAAAAATAAAAAAAGATCTTCTTTAAAATTAGTTTGAAAACAAATGTAAAACCGAAAAAATAATTTTGTATGAAGATTAAAACAAAATTTTAGTTTAAAGTTTACTAAATAAAATTACAATTTTTGAAAACATTTGTTATATTTATTCTCTCAAAAAAATAATTAGACCCGATTCAAAGACAAAACAGAAAATTAAATGAAAATAAATAAATAAAAAAAAAAAACAAAAAACATGTGAAAGTGAAAAGTGTACAGGAAAAAGAAGGGGCTGCGAAGCAGCCCCATAAGCCCCTAGTATGGTTTAATCACACTTGTCCTAAGCGGTAATTCAAAGATTAACTCATATAATTCATTACCCCCAAAAAAGTTGTCGTTTTTAGCGATTTTTTTTAATAATTTTGAAAATGACTTTGTGCCCTTCTAATACCTACTACATGCTTGAACTGGTAAAAAACAAACGTTCCCCATTTTCAACCAATCATATGGATTGCATTCGGCAAAAAGGAATCAAGAGCATTACAATGTTGCTAGGATTGTGCAACTGACATTCTGTGTTATAAAATTACTAAACTCATGCAGCAAATTAACAAAGGTAATTTTCGTCGTAAATTATGGTTTATAGGGAGTAAAGATAAACAATTTTTAGATGATCAGTTTATATTTGCTACACTGAAAAAAAGGATTGCTATTTCACCGATTTAGGGAGGAGCAAAATTTGTTTCACTTCGTAAAACTTTCTCATCCGTGCACGGTGTTGAATCAAATGAACGACTAGCACGAATTGCTACACCGATTTGCTACATCTGCGCGCCTTCATGCAGATAGTCTTGCATCGAGTGGCTTGGAAGTGTAACTGCATTTTTTGGTATTGGTACTTTGCGAACAGTAAAAATAGCTCAATAGTTAGGATGAAATAGCGGAATTTACGGAAAAATAGCGAAATTTACGGAAGAATAACTATAAAGGTAACAGACGTAGCTTTTCAGAGAAAAAAATCACCTACACGCGTGTGTGTAAGTTAGCTGAAATTTGTGTAGCGATTTTACCTGCATGGTTTGCACGTTCGTTTTTTATCTAAACCATGCCATGAAATACCTGCGTGCAAGGCAAATTCAGCAATATTTTTTTTTCAGTGTAGGTAAAAAAAAACACAATCTTACCACCATTGGAATGCTCTCGGTTCCTTTCTACAAAATGCAATCCAAAGATTAGCGTTCACTTACCGAGTCGGCGTGACAATGCCCCTCGTCCTCAACCTTCTCTAACAAGTCAGCGCAGTGAGGCCAGTGCTCCCTTGCATCGAAAGAGGACGGTAATTGCTCAACACTCACGTATTTTGGGTCACCAACTTTCCTCACGATATGCGTTTCTCCAGGCCCCAGGTTCGCTTTGAGTATCGTCATCAGATCATGGTTAGAGTACTGGAATTTTGAGCCCCTAGTGGAATTCTTTGTTCTCTGTATGATATTTTCAATGCTCTCCACTCTGAACTGAAATTTTTAAATGGCACACATTCAACAAAAAGGAGGACAGAAGCTTTAAAAAAAAACGAACAATTTGCTTCGTTTCAGATGAATTAAATTCGCTTTAGAGATCAATGCCCTTCGAGGTTTTTCTGAAATTACGCCACTGCCTATAAAAGAATTGAACTTCAAAAAAAAACGCACAGTGCCGATACGTATCAATAGGTTCAGAACGTCGTTTATCGGTCAAATCGGTCAAAATTAGAGTAACTATATAGGGAGAGTTTGGAAGACTCGAAATATCGACAGTGAAACTACCAAACCACGTATCTCGTTTGCGGTGTTTAAAAATCTACGCTCACATTTTATTTTTTTGAAATAGACCAAATCAATATTGGTATGGTATGGGCATGTGCAGAGAATGGCTGATACCAGGTTGCCGAAGAAGGTGTTGGAGTGGGTCCCCCCAGGTAGGCGACGGAGAGGGCGTCCAGCCAAACGGTGGGTAGAGGGCATCCATGAAGAGATGGAGAGATGCCACCTTCCGGAGGATCTCTACCATGACAGATTCCTGTGGAGAATAGGCGTCGCAGAGCGCCCTAGCGCGCCGTAAAAGCGGCTCATACATACACATACCAAATCAATATCATTCCTTGAAATTTTCACGGAATTTTCTCCGCACAAAGAGGAAAAATCACAGACATTTTCAAGACCGGATGTCAAGTAGTTTTTCATTTAAAAAATAAAGTATGACAGGAAGTCTGCGACGTCGCAAACCGAGATACGTGGTTTGGTAGTTTCACCGTCGATATGTAGCTCTTATGACCCAAAAGAGTAGGTAATCTCTGAAAAAGAAAAATGTCACTGTTAATCTTTAGACTCCAATATCAAACAAAAATGGACAGTAAAATTCATAAGTAAGCATTCTTCCGCAAAAATAAGGAAGTTTAAGCAAAAACCAAGTCAAATACGTGATTTACCAACGACAGTTCCCAACAATAGTGACTATAAATCACTCTGAATAATTTGAATTCATAGATTGCCTACCCTTTTAAGGTCTAGGAGCTCCATCACCTGACCTCAAACTTTTCGACATGTCCATACTCTCCCTGTATAGGTACTCTGGTCAAAATTGTGTGCCTTTCGCGCTCTCAAGTGTGCTTGTTGCATATGCGTAAAAATTGAATGCGGGCCTCAAGTGGACGACACCTGCAACTAAAAGCTGGTTTACGCACTGTCTGTTAGTTCCAACAAACAAGTACCTGGAGGGTTACAACTGCGAGGTTCTAAATAGATATCTATTGGCTCTCTCCTGTAGGTTTGTTGCCTATGCAGTAGAATTGAAGGCGAACTTCAGAGAAACATAACCTAACGGTCGGATAACAACATCATTCATCGGACTAATCAAAGGTTATGGAGCTATAAGTATGTGCATTTTTCAAGTAGATAACTATTCTCACTCCTCTGGAGGTTTGTTGCCTATGTGGTGGAATTGAAGGCGGACTTTAAGTGGTGAAACTGCAAATACGTGCATCTTGTTTGCGGTGTTCCAGAATCTCTGATCCCATTTATTTTGACGAAAGAGGACTGACCAGAAGTATTGTACGAGATTTATATAGAATATTTCTCACGCGGAGAGGAAAGATCAGAACATTTTTCAAGAAATGACGTTAAGGATTTTTTTATTTAGAAAATATATTCCAACAGGAAGTCTGCAGCGTGCACAGGGAGATACGCGTTTTTGCCGTTCCGCTATGGAGCAGTTTTCTACTCTGTTATTTTCGAGCTGAAAATGTCACACAAAAGTAGAGTACCTATATAGGGAGTGTATGGACATGTCGAAAATTTTGAGGTCAAGTGGTGGAGCTCTTAGACCCCAAGAGGGTAGGTAATCTATGAATTCAAATTATCTAGAATGATCACATCGTTGGGAACTGTCGTTGGCAAAGCACGTATTTGACTTGGCTTTTGCATAAACTTACTCATTTTTGCGGAAGAATGCATACTTATGAATTTTCTTGTCCATTTAGTTTGATATTGGTATCTAAAGATTGACAGTGACATTTTTTGTTTTCAAAGGTTACCTACCCTTTTGGGCCCTAAGAGCCACATATTCCGAGTTGTCCATACTCTCCCTATATAGGTACTCTACACAAAAGAATCTCCCGATGAAAATGGTATGCATTGATTTTCCTTCGGGCCGGAAGACAAACGGCCGGGTTCATGCTGTGACGATTCCAACAAGTTGGCAACACTGTTAATACTCCATTTAAATCCAATGAACTATCGATAGTGATTGAGGCAGGCTGCCTTATGTACAAATTACAATCGATTGTTTACATGGATTTAAATGGAGAAAAAACAGTGTTGCCAACTTTCAAGAATCGCGACTGCGTTGATGTCATGCTAATTTTCTCATGGAAATAAAATAGTGCATACTTACCGACCAGTTGGGATGTTTTTGAAGAAGCCGAGTAACATCTGGAACTGAGTGACTTCCATGGACAAGAATAAGAGATAATACAACGATTCCGACGAGCATTTTTTCTATTTTAGACCGAACTGTTAAAAGACAATTCATAATACAACAATTATTTCTTTGCGAGACAAAATAATGTATTAATAAATATGGGTAATTGGATTGCATTTCGCAAAAAGGAACCAGGAGAACCGCCGTGTTGCTAGGATTGTGCAACTTCACCCTTCCCATAAGACTACTGTAATCGTGCAAAAATATTACATTTACATTTTGACATTTGACATTTTTGTCCTAAATTTACAGGTTTTAGCGTGTAAGATAGAACATTTTTATAGATGATCAGGTTTTTCTTCCAAGACGAAAGAAGTTACACAATCTTAGCAACATTGCAATGTTCTTGGTTCCTTTTTGCAAATTGCAATCCAATTAATAAATTGATAGTTAAAAGACCGATTAATCTTACCCTAAAATCGTTCAAAATAAATTAGTTAAGCAGAAAAGATGAAAAAAAATAGTTAGCAAATAAATTAATTGTACATTACTAATTTTGCCCAGATCACAGATCAATGGCTAAAGTGGATTGCATTGTGCAAAAAGGAACCATTATCATTTCAATGTTGCTAAGATTGTGCAACTTCTTTTGTCTTGGAGGAAAAACCCGATTATTCCTTAATAGTTTCTATTTTACTCGCTAAAAACTGTAAATTTAAGACAAAAATGCATCATTGCAATGCTAGTGATTCCTTTTTGCAAAATGCAATCCAAGTGCGAAACCGCGTATCTCCGTTTGCGACATTGTAGACTTCTGACCGTAGTGTATTTATTCTTCGGAAAAGTCTACTTAATTATCGGAAGACCTCCTTGATTTTTCTTTTCTGTCAGCAAGAATAATTCGTAGAAATTTCAAATATATTGACCTGTCCCTCTTCGAAAAATTGAAATAAGAGCAGGCACTTTGACACACCGCTACGGAGATATGTGGTTTTCAATTTTGCCATCGATATAATGATTGTGACAACATGAAAAGTGGAATCAAGTCCATTACAATTACTGAATTTTTTTTTTTATTTTTTTGAGTTATTTTTCACAAATTTGATCGAAAATCTAGTATTTCAGTTTCTAATGAAAAGCTCTTCCTGAAAAGTAGACCTTATAATTGCAAGTGCCATCGACTAATTTTTCTCAAAGTTGAATACTCCATTTCAAAATATATTCAAGGTTTGTTGATTGCAGAAACGTCACTACAGATCTGATTGTTTCTTTAGGAATTATTTTGACACCGTCTCATGTGACACTAAAAAATAAACGGCAGCGGCGTAGAGTCGACTAAATATGTCAATTAGGTCCTACTTTCTCACGATCAGATCTGCATTGCTACATGTAGACTCCACTTATATATCTTGCTTATGGAGTTGATCACTGATATTTTTAAAGTGTGCACTATGAATAGTTTTAAAGAATTGATACAGATTTATTCGGTAAATTTCTTGTCCATTGATCCGCTTATGTTTCATATTAAAATTGTCAATGAGTCAATTATTATATTTTTTATTACCCTTCTCGAATTAAGTTGGGTCTGTGGCTGTAACAGGAAAACTTGCACTTACCCAGTCCAAAATTACAATTTTAAATATAAAAGCGAATTAAAAACACAAGCACTGAATGTGTGAGTGCCGTTAGCCTATTTATCAAGCACTGTCCGGTATGTAATCCATACATTAAAAAGTGTGAAGTCAATTTGACAGACATAAGTGTGCTGCGATTGTTTTCATCCAATCGATAAGATTGTTGAAATACATCTTGACTTGTAAGTGAAGTCCTCTCCGGACAGCATTAGTCATATTTTCCAAACGATATTTGGACGTATTTATGTTAAAAAGAGGTATGTGCAAGTAAACTGAATATGAAGGAGCTATACATCTCACGAATCTCATGTGCATTTACTTGTACATCGTTTCTTCGCGCATGAATTGGTCCATTTTGTGGTTAATACACCCAGGAAGCTCAAGCTTAAAATTTTATTGATTTGGAAGTTTAATGATTTATTTCTAATCATGAATGCAATATATAGCGTCCATAAATAGCTGTCTTTTTTCTTTGAATTGATGACTATAAAAAAAGAATGTAGCGATCATCTCGAACCTTCACCACTGCGTAAAGGCACTGGCAGGTGCAAAACGTCTTGAAATGTCCGAATGAGAAATTATTTCAATCGCCAAGATGAGGATTGAGGGCAAACATTGTTTATGTTTAATAAAGCACCTACAAACTTCGTGAAAAAGAAGAATTTACATCGTTAATAATTACAAATCGTCGTCACTTTTCCACATCTTCGAATCCGATCATCCCTCTCTTGCAATTATTTTGCCATGAAATCTCAAATTTTTCTGATTATCTCTTATTTTTTATTTTTTTTTTAATAATAATTCTTCTTTTTCTTTTGTCACGCATTACTCCTAAAAACTACACCAGAATTTGCGAGCTCAATAATATCTTAAAAGAGAATTCACTCATTTATAGTTATACTTATGGAAGCATAGGCGCTCTCACTTTCATTTGTTTAACATTATGATTGCGTGGATACGACTCCTTCATTCACAGAGACGGCAACTCATGTTACAATAAATATACACAACCGTGCTGGATACAGGATTTACTCAAGATTAAGTTACATGCAGCTGACGAAAAATGAAATTAAAGTATTGTCACCATATTTTTCCAGTTGTAGACCATCCTTGTACATATCGATGGTGAAACTACCAGACCACGTATCTCGTTTGCTGTGTTTAAAAATCTCCGCCCCATTTTATTTTGCTGAAAAAGAATAAAGTAATATCATCCCGTGCAGTTTTCAAGGAGTTTTCCCCGTACAAAGAAGAAAAATCACGGAAGTTTTCAAGAATTGAAGTCGAATAGTTTTCCATCTAAAAAGTAAAGTATGGAAAGAAGTCTACAGCGTTGTTAACCGATATAAGAGGTCTGGTAATTTCACTGTCGATATATCTTGCGATCCACGGTAAGACCATATTTTTCTGATAAATAAGAAAAGTATTGAAGTAATGAAAACTTAATTATTTTTATTGTGTAAGATCGGCAATTTTATGGTGAAGCCACAACTTTCCTGCTTACTAAGATGATAGATTCCTTCGGTAGTTGATGTTCCGACGATGAAACTACTCAACTATATGTATGTATCTCGTTTGCAGTGTAGGTACTAAAATCTCCGATCTTATGTTACTTTTGTGAAGGAGAACAAATCAAGTTCTCATAGAATTTTCATCGCACGGAGAAGAAAATTCTGGAGGTTTATAAGAATAAGCGTCGAGTAACTTTCCATTCAGAAACCATTATGGTACGAAGCCATACATTACAAACTCATTATTTTCCTTTGCGGAATTGCAGACTTCTTGTCAAGTCATATTATTCAGTAATTTTGAGAGTGGCTGATTATCCTTTTGTATGTGCTTACTCTAAAATCTCTGTGGCTTTACAAGAATAATCTCTTATTTTTTGGTATCAAAGTGACTGGTAACACTTCCTAGGCTATGGGCACAGAAAGGCGCCCATACATAAGCTCTGTGTGGTCACCTGTGATGAATTTCTCAACAGGTTGAAAAAATCTATGCTGAAATGCTGAAAAATGAAAAAAAAATTATTGATCAACGTATTTTTGACGTTTGGAAACTGTATTTTGATGCATTAGAGAGCTGGACTCCACTCGACTACACCATGGACGTAGGAAGGAGGAGTCCAGGGGGGACCTGCCCCCCTAAAGTTGAAGAAAGTATCATCTGTCCCTCCTTCATAAATTCTGGATGGTGGGAAAATACCTTCGTCGAGGATGATTATCTCTCTTAATGTAGAGTCTAAATTGAAAACACCGTGTACACTCACTTAGTAATTTCTAAAATTTTCATCGTGGAAGCCTCAAAATGCGTCCAAATAGAGTTAAAATTTCAACAATTTTCCGGATCATTTCAATGCAGCAATTCGAAAGTATTCTCAGCTGAAAGTGAAAAAAAATAAACGTAATTTTTCTGCAAAAACCAATGAAAAATCTGCTTCATGGAATCCTCAAAATGCGTCCAAATAGAGGCAAAATTTCAAAAATTTTCCAAATCTTTTCAATGCAGCAATTCGAAAGTATTCTTAGCTGAAAGTAAAATAAATAAACTTAATTTTTCTGCAAAAACTAACGGAATATCTGTGTCATGGAATCTTCAAAATGCGTTCAAATAGAGTTAAAATTTCAAAAAAATTCCAGGGGAGGCCCGAATCCCCCACTGAACCGAGGGATATTTCATACCCTCAGACCCCTCAGTGATAGGGAGGCTAGGCCCCTCTAGAAAAATAATCTAGATACGCTTATGATCTACACTAACCAGGAGCTTGAAAAGATGATTGAGAGGAATGCTGCCGTGCTAAGGAAAAACGCCGTATGAACATTCGAGAGTTGCCAAATTTCCTTTGATAAAATGTTTATTTTTGAGGAAAGTTATAAATATTTTTCCGATAAATTTTCAAGAAATGTAGATAAAATTGCGAACAAAATTTTCTGAAAAATTGGAAGAAAAATGTTTACACACTTTCTCGAATATTCATGATTTACCAAAGGAGAATTGGCAACGCCTGAAGGTTCATACGGCGTTTTTCCTTAGCACGACAGAATGCTACGCACAAAAGTTCCTATGAACACATGTCACGGGCCGGGAGAGGCAGGTGAGCCTCGCCCTCTCAGCTTTAACTCCACAAAAATTCTCAGAAACATTATTTAAAAAAATGCAGAACTTGTTGTGACAAAGGGGTACGCTGCCCCCCTCTCTTGTGCTCCCTTCGCCCACATTCCTAGATACGCCTCCGCAGCAGCAATGCGACCCGTCCCATTATGTTAATTCTTCATTAATCTCGGTTCTCTAATAAGTGTTCGGTTTCAGCGATACTCATTGATGATTCATTAAAATAATTTCAAATCGATTGCTTTATCAATGATAACATGAAGTGGTGCGTCACTTGAAATTTTGTTTTGAATCTCATATGCATCGGAATTTTCGCAGAATATCCTCCACGCCGGGAAGAGTAGTTTGGAAAAGCTTAGCAAGATTATGAAAGTTTAGAGGATTAAGGAAATTTTCAAGAAATGACGTAAATTAGCTCTGAATGTAAAGAGCGAAGTATAACAGGAAATTTGCAATTCCTCCCACGATACCCTATTTTTTCCCCGCTTTAACCATCAGCATATATACTCACAACAAACAGATGTCTCTCTTAGTTTGTTGACAGTGAAGGCATTGCATTTTTTGAAGTTCCAAAACGTTTAAACTTACACGATTCCTTCGCGATTAGGATAGTTCCTTCAAAATTATTAGGTCTACATATCAGGTTATTGACGAAGCAGCCACATTGTTTTGTGAAATACTTCTTTTCCCTCCAATCTGCTTAATTTTTAAAGTATTAAATTTTCAGGTATAGGCGATTCTCGTTGTTATTGGATGAAACAATTTTAATCTTCAGTTTACTCAGTTGATAAGTTGCATCTAACATTCTAGGCCTTGTTTTAAAGTGCTTCAATGTACGATAAATTCTGCCTCCCGGAGAGATATGAAGGCACTGAGTACTGTGTGTGGTAGGTACACTGTAAATATCAAATTATTTTTACGTGTTCAACCAACGATACAAAATTTAAGTGTGTGTGCGTCGTGCAAATTAAGTCTACATTTTGGTGTCCGGACATTTTCCCACGGATATGTCTCCATGCGGACAAATCTCCAACGAGAAATCAGACATTTCCGCAAAAAAAAAAAATGTCCAATAACCAAATTTTCAACCATCTATTCGCATCTTCATTCTGGTCATTGCCTTTACTTTTTACCGTCTGTGGTATCCTGTTAACGTGCGCAACGTGAAGGTAGAATCCATGGCCATCGAACTATTTGGCATGGGGAAAATATATTGAAATACCACAGTTTTTCCTCTAGATCTATATTGCTGTGTTAAGGAAAAACGCCGCATGATCCTTCGAACCTTACCAAATTTTAACACAAACTTTCGGAAAAACTTGTGCATATTTTTCTTTCAATTTCATCGAGGATTTTTATCGCAATTTGATCTAAAGTATCACGGGGACGTCCCGTGAAGGGATGGCGGCAGGGCGTTGACGAAGAGATGTAGCGGTGTCAGTTGCTCGATAACCCCTGGGAGGATAGGCGTAAGTGGCGGTTGGGTATTGCAGAACGCCAGAGTGAGTAGAAGCGACTTTCATGTATGTGTGATCTAAAGTATTTGGAAATTTCAAGGTAAAACATTCATATTACTCCTCGATAATAAATATTTTCTCGTGGAAAATTGGGCAATATTTGAACATTAATAGGACTTTTCTTTGGCATGACAGTGTATCCGGCACACTAAACGCAACAAAAACGCAACTTTGAAAGGCTTATATCAGAGAGTTCAATTTCTCTATTTTGCAATCATACTCGAGGGTCATCAACTGCATTTGAAGCAGTGGCGTGGCGTGAATTGCAATGTATCGATTGTTATGCCATTTAAACCTATGGTAAAGAATCGATTATTAAGGTGTTCGCTGCGAACACCCTGTTTATCGATCCTTTTCCATAGGTTTAAATGGAACAACAGTCGATAAATCGCAAAGCACGCCACGCCACTGATTTGAAGTATACTCATTGCCCTTCTGACCCACTAATTTTATAAGCGCCATTTATGTACTATTCGATTTCAAAATCAAAGTCAAATTATAACTGCCGTATTTACATCACTGTTGGCCATTTGGTGCCATTATTCTAGAATAATTCTAAGTTGAAGACTGGTCTTTGCACAAACTACACTCAAAAAAAAAAAATGTTACTTTAAGCTTGAGCAAGCTTGATTCAGCATGACGGGCGTCTTAAAAACGGGTACAAGCTTACAGCATGTTACGGGAACATAATCAAAAATGTTGAAGAAACATGATAGCCGTCATGTTAAATCAACATGACTGTCGTCACGTTGACTTAACATGCTGTCGTGTTGATTTAACATGACAATCATGTTGATTTAACATGACAATCATGTTGATATACGAGTACGTCAAATGCTACAAATTAAAATAAATTACGTTATTTTTATGAAAATTGAATCGTATTTTAATGTAGTTATACTTCCGATACTACTTTCAACCCAGAATCATCCCATCCGACCTATCAAATTTTTCCGACTTTTTCGGGATTTGAACGCGGGACCTACCTATTATAAGCTGAGTGTTCTACCAACCGAGCCATCCGGGCTTGTGGTTCCAAAAGACGAATTTTAAGTGTTTCCATATCCCACTGAATTACTTTTTCCTTTTTTTGCCGTCTAAGTTGTGTGAAATGCATACCGCATCAGATTGTTAGGTTTTTCTTTTTTTCCATTCACTATTTACGAAAAGGAATTTACATTATGCACCATATAAAAATTAACAATTTATCACGAACTATTTTTTTCTCCTCCAACAACGATGTTCACTTTCTTCAGTGTTTACGATTGTCATTTTTATTCTTATTTTATATCATAATAATAATTAATAATATAAATAAATCAAACATTGAAAATAAAAAATATAATCAAATAATTAGAAACGTATGATTCTAAGAGCTTTAACCACACGAGCGAAAATGTTTTTGAACGAAGAATAATAAACTATCATCAACTTAAAAGTAATTCTTTTTGTTTCATGTGTAAGTATTATTACCATATTACCATTTATTTGTCATGGTGAGCGTTAATAGCGTTATTCGAGTCGATTTATTTTGTTTCCGAAAGTGTCTCAATTGTGTTTTTACCTTATCAATTGGGTATCCAGAAATTTTTTTAAGTAAATACTTTGGGACGTATTTCTTAAGAGACTTTTTCAGAATGTACCAACGAATGGTTTGAAAAGAGTAATGGTACCAGTTCTCTGAATAAAAAATAGGTACGCTTTTTTTAATTTGAACGTTACTCGCAGTGAGTAGACAATCTTGTCTAAGTGTCAAGACTATCGAGTCAGGTGGCTTAGATGTCTAGCTTATGAAACGAAATCATGAATGGAGGGAGGGGGAGGGAGGGGGAGGGAGGGGGAGGGAGGGGGAGGGAGGTGGAGGGAGGGGGAGGGAGATGAGGAGGAGGGAGATGAGGAGGAGGGAGATGAGGAGGAGGGAGAGGAGGAGAACACGCCATCCCCCTTTTCAGTACGTAGATGATGTTTCAAGAGCACCACGGTACTCCTGAAACAATATGAAAGCAAATGGTAACATAACACTGCATATGCTAATTCAACAAAATGTTAATGTTCTTTCAACCAAAGGAATGGTAAAACAACATGTTTAATGCAGTTTCAGTCTGACATAATGCTAAATTTACATGAATTTGGTTGAATTAACATGCGTAATGTTACTCGAATATTACCGTCATGTTGATTCAACATGACAGGTAGAAGCATTCTCGGTCATGTTGATTCAACATGACGGCAAATGTAGAATTAAGTCAAACCATGTTGGGTTACGGGGAGTGCAGCCTATATCAACATAATTTCTGTGATGTCATTTCAACATGGCGGTTAATGCTACTTCGACATTTCCTTTTTTTTGAGTGTAATTTTTTTTTCGACTTTGAGTTTTTGGCAGGCGAGAGATAAGACTACTGAAACTCAAAAACATCCTTAACTCAATTTTTTTGAAAATGTGGGTCAATTCCTTTCTGATAAACTTTGCCCAAAATAACCTTCAAATCGTATTTTTTATTACGTCTAAATTTATGGACCTGAAATTTTAAAATTTTGTCCTCTCTGTTTCGCTTTTTGAAGGATGGAGTACCGACAGCTGGCATTGGAATACAAGCCCGAGTGTGACCTGAGCTCAGGTTTTCCTGATTTTCCTGCATTTCCAGATCACCTGAAAAAATACGTTGCCGAAGTCACTAATGACAAGGACCTAGATCACGTTTTGTACCAATACACTCGAGGCTATGTAAGCTCATTAATATTAATGAAAATTTAACTTTCTCGTTCCAACAGTTCCATCCAAAGTAATACCAACATAGAAATTACGAAACAGCGTGCCCACGTTGCAGATGTTCTCTTTGAACTTCAATTCTCCTTTTTTTGAAGTGGAAAATACTTGAAATGGACGTATTTCTATCAAACGGAACCATGTGCATTGGGAAGTGAACCCTGTTATGCACATATTCTTATGGGTATCAGGGCTCATGTTTCAATGAAGATAGTTGCGTTTGATAGAAATTCGTCCAAATCAACGGTGTAACTCTCAAACCATGTATCTCGGTTTACAACGTTGCAGAACCATGTCATAATTGATTCTTTAAATGTGAAATCACTCATCTTCAATTCATGGAGCCTCCAGTTCGTTTTCCTCTCTATGAGATTAATATTCTGTAAAAATTTCAAGCAATTATTTTGAATCGTTTCCTTTAAAAAAAACAAAAAGGGAACAGAGATATTAAAACACGTCAAACGAGATACGTGATTTGGAAAGTTTTACTGTTGATACTTGTGTACAGTATTATTTCCGAGAATATCGATAACGTCATAGATAAATCGTCCGGAACTTTGTGTAAAAACAATGATCAGTCGTTCATTAAAATAAAACGGAAATTTCTGAGGACATGCGTGCTATGAAGTAAGACATAATCGCACCATCATCAATCAAGAAGATGCACTGAATTAGAGGATGCTACAATATCGGATATGCGTTGCGCCAATTCACGAGATGAAGGCGAACAATAATTTACGACGTGCTGGGCCAATAGAAGGGCCAGTGGCGTGGCGTGGTTTGCGATATACCGATTGTTATGCCATTTAAACCTATAAAAAAGGATCGAAAAAAGGGCGTTCGCAGCGAACACCTTAATAATCGATTCTTTGTCATGGGTTTAAATGGCAGAACAATCGATACATCGCAATTCACGCCACGCCACTGAAAAGCGCATAAATATGACGACCATTTACTTGCGGTTCTTTCTATTTTATCTTAGGAGGGGCTATTACATAGGTCCCTCATTAAAAGGACACTCGGCGCCCCCCCCCCCCCCCATCCCCCGAAGTGCTATCAAAAGCTTGAGCCTCCCGTAACTGAGTAAAGGTCTCTAGCGAACTCCTTGACTAGTTTCAGAAATCTTCTGAGCTCGTTTTTAAGCTGAAAGCATGTCAAATAGTGCGCCTTTTTACACAATTGATTTAACTGTTTTAGTTCGAAGAATGGTTATAATAGCACAACTCAATTTTAGATGACCCTCGCAGTTTGAAAAGCGACTTAATGACAGGAAGCTTTTACTAGAAAAAAAAAGAAAAGAAAAACAGTATTTATACATAAATTTGACGCACTATTAGTTTCAGTACTATCTCTTTCACCTCCTCCTGCAGAAACTAGATTTTTCAAATATTAGACCAGAGACAAGAGATCCTCCACTCGTATCTCGGCCATGCTGGAAGCTTTTACTTTCGCGACTTCAACAATAAACTGCTGACTTACCTACATGGTTGATGTTCAACAACGTGTTGTCAGTTTCGTTTTGCAAACAAGCCGAGGTTTGGGAAACTTGTTTGGCTCATGACGTCATCCCGAAGCTCATCACCCACCATGTAGGTAGGTTAACAGCCGAAAAAAGAGTGATGACTGTTGCTCCATTATAATTGTCCACGAGGAATTGTTTAATTCCCGAAAGTAAAAGCTTCCACCTTTTGCCATGATGCCAGTGGAGGGTCTTTTGTCTCTGTATTAGACTAAGACCATTTTATTTGAAATTTTTACAGGGTCATCCTCGACTGGTCAACGCCATCTCCAAATTGTACAGCAAGTTGGTCGGAAGGCATATTCAACCGATGTCTGAAGTTCTGGTGACCATCGGTGGCTGCGAGGCGCTTTACTGCGCTATTAATGGACATGTTGGTCCCGGAGATGAAGTCATTATCATCGAACCGTTCTTCGATTGCTACGAGTCCATGACGATTTGTGCGGGAGGCACTCCGGTTTTTGTTCCACTCAGAAATGTAAATCTTTACGTCATTTTTTATTCAAACATTCTTATTCAAATCAGATATAAATCATTATAATTTTTTCAACTAATGAAATTAATATGTTTTCACCCCTGACCTGATTAAAATCAGACCAGTGATTTATCAGCGGTAAGAAAATGTACTCCAAGTCTAAATCCTTCTTTGTAACCAAATATACAAAATTAACCTAAAAAAGGTGATATATACCTACTCAAAGACCTACCTAAAATGTTTAAGTCTTACGTGACTGATTGCAGGAGAAGGAGCGTTAAAGTCTCTGAGTCAGCCAAGAAGAGATTCTCCTTCATTTTGTGGATACGCAAGTTTACCTTCTTAGAAGTAGGAATAGTTGTATCACGCGTTTCGCCCCATCCAACTTTTCTACTCCAGCGTTGAAGTCGTTAAGTCAGCCGAGATGAGATTCTCCTTCATTTTGTGGATACGCAAGTTTACCTTCTTGGAAGTAGGAATAGTTGTATTACGCGTTTCGCCCCATCCAACTTTTCTACTCCAGCGTTTAAAAGTCTCTGAGTCAGAGAAAAAAAGACCAGGCTCTTTTTCAGTGTTAAGGATATGCGAGAAAGTTTTGTTGCTTCATAATTATGAAAGGATCTGTGAAAAGGGACCTCATCTTCCGGAAGAACATGTCTGCGACTTTAAATTCTACGCGAAAAGCGATCGCAGAAAGCGCCTGCAAACCTGTATGAATACTTCAAGTATCACGCGCGCCGTCCCTCCGATCTCTAGTCTCGTTCACGGCTCTTGACCCGCGACTCGCGCTATAAAGGCCTTGATACACGCTCACATTTTCACCAATTTCCGATCATATGTTGACTGATGCGCACCATCTACCATCAATTTTTTGCGGCCTGCAAAAATTTGATGATAGATGATGGAACTATGGGTCTCATTTGTCATCTGATTTCCACACAACCGTGCTTATTTCATGCTTATTTCCATCAACACGCTGTTTGAATTAATTTTAGATATCAATTTAGATAACTCTCAACTGACATTTTTGTCATCATATCGATCGAAAATTGACGGAAATTTGAGCGTGTATCCAGGCCGTAAGTTCCGAGACGCTATTTGGAAATGCGCAGTGCAGCTTGCGAGCACAACTTCGAAATGTTTACGCAAAAGTGGAACGCATTTTGATTAAACGTAATACATTTTATATGATCAAAATAATATCCAAGGTCGTAGCCTACGTATTTTTTCACTGCTTTCGCTTTTTGCGAACGACCGATCGGTCGTTGGTTTGGGAACATTCTGCACCCCTGTGGAATGGTGCGCTAACAATCCAATTTTCAGTCTTTCGGCACAAAAAACCCTTTACTCGTGGACGGTGACATATTTTTAACTCACTTTAAAGATTCTTAGCTGATTGATAGATGACAATAGATCGATTTTTATCGCACCGTGAAGAATTCGGAAGTAATTAATTTTTTTTATTCTCCAATTATAAAATATTGCTTCTCTGAAGTGAGAAATCGCACAGATTTCTTTTATTTTTCCAGTTATCAGAATCTTTAACTAAATTTTCCTAAAATTTTTGTTTCACAGAAAGGAATGAGCTCTGATTGTGCAAGTTCCAGAGATTGGGTCTTGGATCCGGACGAGTTGACAAGAGCATTCAGCAACAAAACCAAATTATTTATTTTAAACACACCTCACAACCCCTTGGGTAAAGTATTTACCTTTGAAGAACTTCACTTAATTGCTAGATTATGCAAAAAGTATAATGTGATCTGCGTTTCCGATGAAGTTTACGAATGGTTGGTCTACAAACCAGCGCGACACATCAGGATGGGTGAGTGCTAAGCATCATAATCATAATTTTTAAAGATTCAAAATTTGCTTGACTTTCAATTTGAGACCAATTTTTGGTCACGTGACAACTTAACAATTTCCTCTTTTTCCGATTCGACAAAAGTAGTCCGTTCGTCTCAAACTTGTCTGAATTTTGTCACCCAAATTACAGTGAGCGTCTATATGAGCCCAAAACTGGACTTTGTTTTGTTTGAGGGGGGAAAAATTGTGGTATTATAGCAAAGCCGTGAGTATCGGATAATCTGAAAATTTATTCTTTGGGAGCAATTTTAAGTGATTTGCGAGAGTAAAAATATTTTTATTTTGGTAATTTATTTGTACTACGGAACAAACTTGAGGTAATATTGAACTTTTTACGTTTCAGCTACTCTGCCAGGAATGTGGGAACGGACAATCACCATAGGTTCGGCTGGTAAAACGTTCAGTGCGACTGGTTTGAAATTAGGATGGGCGTTCTCTCCGGCTAAATTGATGAAAAATTTGTTCATAGCTCACCAGAACAGTGTGCGCTGTGGGGTCACGTTAATTCAGGTAACTGATATGTTTATTAACAACAGAATTTGAAACAAGGAGGTTGGAAGAAAAAGTTTTAATGCACAAACAAGATTAACTATTAAAAATTCTCACAGGATTAAAGAAAAAACGTGATTATATAGCTTTAGGCACTTGTAAAGTAGGTAGGTATTCATAAATGAGCAGTTATTCTGCACGTGTCATACTGAATGTTTAATAAAATTAACTAACCAGCTAACTAACTTACTTATCTTCTAAATGTAAAGTGATTAAAATATAAAAGATTCTACTGGATTGAATCATTATTTCATCGAATGGTCACCTTTTTTCATGTCTTATGTAATAAAGCTTATACTGTTAAGTCATAAATTTATGCCTACAACTAATATTAACAAGGCTCTTGTACATCTTTCAAATAAAATTTCAGCTTACAAAATCGCAAACATGTATCCCCGTTAACAGAGTATTGTAAGCGCGGTTGAAAAAGGTATATTCTTCCTTCTAACCAACTATTCAGAGTGTCCTGAAGTTAAACGAAAATATTTTCAGAATTGATTCTCGGAATCTCAATGACTTTCTTGTTCTAATGCGTTCCTCCGCGCACCCTCTTCCAGAGGTACAATATCCCTCGAAGCTTGGGCCAACAAACCTTTGTTCTTGATTGTAACAACATTTATGGATAGAGAAGCATGGAAATTGGCACCTCAATTTACTTTTACACCCTGAACGTATTTCTGATCCCTCAAAAAACCAAAATCTTCCTGGGGAGGGGAGTTCTTGTGGGAGGGTTTATAACTTTAATGGAGGTTGATTTTTTAGATAAAACGTTCCTTAACAAAAAAGTCTAATTTCGATCCCAAAAGCCAATTTTGAAAATACTCGCTTACTTACTTACTTAATCCTTAGTTTTGGGACACCTTGAAAAACTTGATTTTTTTGTGATTTTTTAGCACCCTGCTTTCAAGAATTTGTAGTAAGAAATAATATAATACGATTCATCTAATATACACAGCATTCTCCGTTTCGATTTCAGGAAGTGACAGCTCGGTGTTTAGAGCACGAAACGTCTTTGCTTGGTACATCCGACAGTTACCTCGAAAACCTGTCCGCAGGTTTGCAACCCAAACGAGACTACTTCTGTCGAGTTTTAACAGATGCAGGTTTTAATCCGTCGATCCCGGAAGGAGGCTACTTCGTTTTTAGTAAATGGTCAAACTTAGGTAAGAACTAAAATTAAATTTGTGTATTAGCGATGGACTTTTGGCAATTGCACAGGACCTTTAAGACTGGATTAGACCACTCCGAAAGTGTGTTTTACCCCCTCTGCAGTTTCTAGTCTCTCATGCCGCCGATGGTTCCGAACGGTTTCTAGTCAGAATATTTCCAGTGAGTGGCTTCCCATTCTTGTACATGTAAGTTTATGTCACACGACCAAACGATGCTATCAATATACAGAGTTATTCAAAAGTCACGCAACCACTGGCCATAACTTTAGATCTAATTATGATATCGATTTGCGATTAAAGACGTTTTTCCTCATATCGAGAGGAAACTTTTTTAGGTACATTCCAGTTTTTGATCCCCTCGGGGGGAGGGGGGAGAAGGGCAACTCAAAAATTTCAAACGGCCACCCCCCTCATGGCCAGTGGTGCGTGACTTTTGAATAACCCTGCATCAAAATCAGGTGTTGTGATTAGCTTAGATATTAAATGACTTGGATCAATCACAGGATCTGATCTTGATATATTGATAGCACAGTTTGATGGTGTGGCAATAGCTACGCAGGTCTTGATAGCTACGCATGATCTTACCAATTTTATCGCCGATAAAATCTCAACAAATCGCGATCCATCCGTTGAAAAATGCTACTTGGGAAGAGCCAAAATCGGGCTCCATCTTGGATTTTGGGCATTTCTGTGGGTCGATGGGTCTGTATGACAATTTTTCTGGAATCCACGATCCAAAAAACGTGAGAATCGACACCTCTCTTGACGTTTTGTGCCGTTTTACCAAAATTTCAATTTCAGCCTCCACTTTGGCCGCCATCTTGTTTTTGGGGCCTTGGCATCAAAATCGGAGAGTCCACCAAAGATTTTCTCATCCTAGGGACTAAAATGAAGAGAGTAAACTTGCATCACAAACGTGCAAACGGGACGTAATTTTCGAACACCTGCTCCCCTGACTATGCAATGAATCGCCTTTTCCCGTCATTTTTGAGCATTTCCGGCCGGTTTTCATTTCCGTTTGGATCCGTGCCCCATCGATGCACGTTAGTAAGGGTTTATTACTCGAAAGTGTACACCTTAAGGTTGAAATAGAGAGAGAAAATTGGAATTTGCAGTTACAATCCATGGAATGCATCGGTTACGGTGTGAAAAATCGTCTTTTTGCGTCAATTTCGAGGATTTTCGGTCGGTTCCCGGTTTCTATCAGGCCGTTAATCGATCGGTGCATGTATGGAAAGCGTTGATAGTCCGTTTTTATACATGTCAGAGGGTAAAGTGGGAAAAAATATCGATAATTGAAGAGTTCATTATCAAAATATTTGGATTAACGTGTGAAAAATCGTCCTTTTTTACCAATTTTTGACCTTTTTTGGCCTATTTGAATTTTTTTAGGCCCTTAACCGTCCGATGGCAATTGAAAAAAGTATATCAACCAAAAGTATATATCCTAAGCTTGAAGTATAAAAAAAAATCGAAAATCGGAGAGACTGTTTTTTTAGATAATGCAGTTTGAACATTGAATGGCGAAAAAATCGTAAATTTTTAAAAAACTCTAAATTACGGCCATTTAAATTATTTTTAGCTCAATTTTGATGGCATATTCAGAATCTACATGAAAAATTGGTCTAGAAACACTCTTTCAAAGTATGATCGAAAATTGCCGGGCGATAAAATCGCAATTTTATTGCGACAAGATCGAGGATAATCGCTCAAATGTTGATGATCTTACCAATTTTATCGCCGATAAAATCTCAACAAATCGCGATCCATCCGTTGAAAAATGCTACTTGGGAAGAGCCAAAATCGGGCGCCATCTTGGATTTTGGGCATTTCTGTGGGTCGATGGGTCTGTATGACAATTTTTCTGGAATCCACGATCCAAAAAAACGTGAGAATCGACACCTCTCTTGACGTTTTGTGCCGTTTTACCAAAATTTCAATTTCAGCCTCCACTTTGGCCGCCATCTTGTTTTTGGGGCCTTGGCATCAAAATCGGAGAGTCCACCAAAGATTTTCTCATCCTAGGGACTAAAATGAAGAGAGTAAACTTGCATCACAAACGTGCAAACGGGACGTAATTTTCGAACACCTGCTCCCCTGACTATGCAATGAATCGCCTTTTCCCGTCATTTTTGAGCATTTCCGGCCGGTTTTCATTTCCGTTTGGATCCGTGCCCCATCGATGCACGTTAGTAAGGGTTTATTACTCGAAAGTGTACACCTTAAGGTTGAAATAGAGAGAGAAAATTGGAATTTGCAGTTACAATCCATGGAATGCATCGGTTACGGTGTGAAAAATCGTCTTTTTGCGTCAATTTCGAGGATTTTCGGTCGGTTCCCGGTTTCTATCAGGCCGTTAATCGATCGGTGCATGTATGGAAAGCGTTGATAGTCCGTTTTTATACATGTCAGAGGGTAAAGTGGGAAAAAATATCGATAATTGAAGAGTTCATTATCAAAATATTTGGATTAACGTGTGAAAAATCGTCCTTTTTTACCAATTTTTGACCTTTTTTGGCCTATTTGAATTTTTTTAGGCCCTTAACCGTCCGATGGCAATTGAAAAAAGTATATCAACCAAAAGTATATATCCTAAGCTTGAAGTATAAAAAAAAAATCGAAAATCGGAGAGACTGTTTTTTTAGATAATGCAGTTTGAACATTGAATGGCGAAAAAATCGTAAATTTTAAAAAACTCTAAATTACGGCCATTTAAATTATTTTTAGCTCAATTTTGATGGCATATTCAGAATCTACATGAAAAATTGGTCTAGAAACACTCTTTCAAAGTATGATCGATTGATACAGAGTCTCGCTACAGAGAGTCAAAGAGAGGGAAGTCAAGAAAATGAGAATCGCTAAAACGGGCGTTTTTGAATATCGCTAAAATTCACCCCATCTTTGGGGGTCGATATCTCGCGAACGGGGCGTCGGATGGGAAAACCCTTCAAATTAGTTTCTTAGAATGATGTAAAGACCCCGTATACCAATTTTCAGCCAAATCGGAGGGGGTCGGGTTCCGAGCTTGGTTGCGTTGACGTGGAATGACCCTAGTGTCCTTTGTTCTTTATCTGATGCGCTGCATCTTGTCTTTTGTTCTTTAGCTCACAAGGTGAACTTGAGCTCTGAAAAGGATGCATACATAGACTTCAAATTCACAAAATGGATGACAAAAAACTTGAAATTACACGGAATCCCTGTGTCCTGCTTCTACCGTGAACAGAACCGGTCTCTTGGCGAAAATTACGTCCGCTACTGTTATTTCAAGGTACGTTTAATGCTTTGATATTTATCTAAGCTCCACAGCCTCTCATACAAAAAACCAGTTTTGTACCCAATAGCATAGCTTATAAAGAGAAAATCGTGTTCCAATGAGCTATTTACTCCTATAAGAAGAATTGCAGTTTTACTTTGAATGTTAAAGCGTGTTGGCTAAATCTTCAACACTTTCTTATGATGAGTAAGTACACATGACTTGGGAAAATCGAGAGCAAAGAAGGGCAAGCAAAATATTTTGATGGCTAAATTCATACTTGGAAAATGTATTTTTCTAGTAGTACGCTTGAGAACTTTCGATTGTTTTTTCGTTTTACTTCTATTTTTTTTAAAGAAAATGAACTATTTTCCTTAAATTTTCTATAAGTATTCTCGACGGGATGAAAAAAATATTATAAAAAGTTTTTCGAAAACAATATCATCGGTTTCTCTCCTTTCGAAAAGGTAAGACATGATTTGGTTGTGATCGGACCGATATTTTTTGACTGAGGTCATCAATTTACAAAATTATCAAGAAAAACGAGTGCAATGTTATACTTTTACTACGGAAGTATCCTAGACTTGGAGAGTGAGCCATCACAGGCGTAAAAATCAATGAATCCTTTTGTTCCCAGCTAACTTCATGGTTAAAAATCGACCTTTGACTTTTGATCCTCTTGCATTTAATTACAATTTTATCATTTTTTTTTTTTTTTTTTATTTTAACCTCTCAATTTGATGTTGATCTATTGCTTGAAATCATGAAAATATTTTTAATTTCATATCACAGAGAGAAGAAACTTTAGCCAAAGCAGAGGCAATCCTCACGAATTGGAGCGGAAGGTCGCTAACAGAAACTTGATAGAAAACGCGCACTCCGCAAATCCTCTCTGTTGTGTTGCAGCGATGAATCTTGTGAGCCACATGATCTCTGATTAACTTCCGCACCAAATATAAAATCCTGACACTTTCTTCTGTATTACTACTATATATTATATGAAGAACTACGCAACGCCTCGCGTGTATCAGTTTAATTTATCATATTATGTATTTTTGTAAGGTTTTTATACTTGTTTTCATTGATAGTATCCTATTCAGTTTTAAAAGATATTACCATTGATTACCATTTTTTAATTATACATATAAGATGTAATTATGCACGAAGAATAGACTGCTAAATTACTCTCTTGAGGAGAAAGAGTTCTAAGTATTCCTGGTAGTTCCCTAAGTATCTAAGTATTTTATTTAATTCGTGATTTATTTTGCAATGTGACAATCGCATGCACTCAAAATTAAAGTGATTTTGGTCTGTTGCAAGTTTTGATTACAAATTGCACAACCTGAGTATCACTGGAAAACTTCTAGTCATTTTTACATAGAATGATTCAGTCAACATTAGCCATTTCATCTCTGAATAGCGCCTTGTGCGTCGAGCAAGCACAAGCGAAAGATAAATTGCCTAACCGCGAATCCGAAGGAGATTCTTTAACTTTCAGCCTACCTTACGCCTCGTCTCGCGAGGCAAAGTGCTGCGCTTTGCTTTGACAGATGCTTTGAAGCTACAAACTTGATTTATATCGCAGCTGAATACCTTTTTTTAGAGGAAAGTCCAACTCTCGAAAAATAAATCCAGGCAACGAAGAACAGGGCTAAACATTTTTGCGGACTGGAAATTTTTTTTTCAACATGCTACTCAGTTCCCTATAGAAGAGCACCGCAGCCAAAAATATTGAATGGTTTAGTCCTTTGATCGTACAATAAGAGCGTTCTTAAACATTGGAGTTAGGCTTATTTCGAAAGAAATTGGCGCCTATCTTCTGTAAATGTAAAGGGGGTGGGGGCAAAAGATATGCGCTACCCTCTAAAATTATGTCTGCAGGAAAGCGAAATTTTCATAATTTTTGAGCGGGGCAATTTTCGAAGCAAGGCATTCAGTTAAGATTATTTAGATTACCCTGCTAAAAATGATGAGTAGGCTATTCAGAATTCGCCGACTCACATGAGTAGAACTTCCTACTTATATGAGTAGAAATCCTACTCATATCACTAGAATATTCTACTCATTAGAGTAGAAAAGTTCAACTCATATGAATTAAATTTTTTTCATTTTTCAAAAGTGTTGTTTTTGACCAGGAGACACTGATATACTATATTAATTTGAAAAATAAGAGCATTTGGTTCTGATGGTTCTGATGGTCTCACTGAGCATTTTTTGATGTGGTGACTAGTTTCTGAGATATCGGACACGGTAGACTTAACGCTGAGCTCATGTGAGTTGAAATCTCTAGTCATAAGAGTTGGAATCTTTGGTCATATGAGTCGGCGAAAAGTGAATAGAGAAATTCTGCTCATATGAGTTAAATTCTATTGATATAAGTTGAAATTTTATTCACATGAGTTGAAATTCTGTTCATATGAATTGAAATTCTACTCATATGACTTTGATTTTCTACTCGTTTGTACTCACCATTTTTAGCAGGGTATCGATATCTTTGCTGAAATACCGATTCCGCCAATTAGTTTCAGCAAACCCGTGCAGAGAAACATTTTAGATATACATATCATAAAATTCTGTTTAAAAAAAAAAAAAAAAAAAAACCTATTCCTTCCTTTCAGACGATAGGAATATGCATGCTTTTACATGTCTTATCTGTATTTTGCTAACATTGAAATCAAAACCAGCACTGCAGTACAATTTGTCCAATAATTCATGTTATACATTGGGACTATGAAAAGGTCTCGCCCGTAGTTTGTAAATAAAGTGATAAATCGATACTCACTAGTATGTTTGTTTATTTGAATAAAAAAAAACACCTTATCCTTTTTTATACCATTTATTCCTTATTTTTGCTTGACCTGCATTTTCTCTGTCTTGTCAACTCTCACGATAGTGAACTGGGTGATCTTCGATCTTCCTCGCATCTCAGCTCCACATCATGCACTGAGTTTTTCCAACACTGATACGGGTTATAACGTCGCTCCCGTAAGGGCGTATATCAATCTCCATGTGAGCCCTGTTTGACGTATAAAGCCATGTTTTCTGGGGCTCATGCACAAACCGAGTTACGCCCTTACGTCAGAGGAGCGACGAGTAGTCGACAATCGCATACTACAGCAACCGGAGAAATGAAATACTAAATTTTGCGCACGCTCCTCTCAGCTCAACGCACAGTGGAAGCTGGAGACATTGGAAAAAGTTAGAAATGACACGTTTCACTGTAACTGCAAATATTTACGTTTATTTTATTATATGTATTACTTTAAAAGGCTGGCTCTTAAAAAAGTCGCAAAGGCTGTTTTAAAAGGCTGTTTCGGAAATATTCCACACCGGAAAAAAAACACATTGGACCTAGAGTCCAGACTCTTGAAAACATTGACAAGAAAAAATACTCTTGATTCAATCGGATTTTCGCTTGGTTCAAAACGAAATCCGCTTAAATTAAGCTGTTCTTGATTTAAGCTAGATTCTGATTGAATCAAGAGTACTTTTTCTTGTCAATGTTTTTCAGAGTCTGGACTCTAGATCCAATGTGTTTTTTTTCCAGTGCAAGACAACAAATCAACGCACTTTTTAGTTTTTATATTCCATTTTAACAAAAATAAAAGCTTTTGAATTTTCTATGCATCCTGCTCTCAAGTAGCACAATGTATCGAAAACATATCGATGTTGAAACGCCCAAACCACGTGCCTCGGTTTGTGACGCTGCAGACTCCCTGCCATACCTTACTTGTTAAACGGAAAACTTCCCAACACTAATTGGACGTATTTCTACCAAACAGACCTATGTGGAGGTGAGAAATATGGGGTGTGCTCGTGGAAGCTGCATAAGAAGCAATGTAAAAGTGGGCGTGGTTCCTTTTGAAGAATTGGAAAAGCGGGATATTGCATTCTATCAAACAGACCTATGTGCAACTGAATGCGGAATTCATGAGCCGCGGGCATGGCAAGAGAGCGTTGTGGACAGGGCTCATGAGTTAAAGAGTCCCTCCAACGACCTGTTCGTTGTGCCGGCGATCGATCATTGCCGCTGACGTCACTGGCGCTTTAATATTCTCATGCACTCTTACGCAAAGAGAACTAACGAGCACACCCCACATTTCTCACCTCCACATATAGGTCTGTTTGGTAGAAATACGTCCAATTCTTCAAAACTTATTCCGTGGTTTTTCCTCTTTGTGCGAAGAGAATCCTGCATCATTGCATGAAATTTTCACGATGTGAAAATTTCATGCAATGGTGTTGATTTGTTCTCCTTCAAAAAAATAAAATGGGCGCGGAGACTTGAAAACACCGAAAACGAGTTACGTGGTTTGGGAGATGCACCACCGTTATACAGCATTTTGAAATTTAATGCAATAAAATTGTACTTTTCGTACCATAATATTGCATTATTTGGATTGCATTCTGCAAAAAGGAACCACTAGCATTGCAATGTTGCTAAGATTGTGCAACTTCTTTTGTCTCGGAGGAAAAACCCGATTATTCATTAGTAGTTTCTACTTTACTCGCTAAAAACTGCGAATTTAAGACAAAAATTACCATATAAATTTCACAGTTTTTCACGATTTCCGCAATTTTATTGCAAATAATGAAGTTGCACAATCTTAGCATCATTGCAATGCTAGTGGTTCCTTTTTGCAAAATGCAATCCATTTGCAGGACATCATTTGGATTACATTTTGCAATAAGGAACCACTATTTATGGCCCATTTTAGAAACAACACACATGCCATTGGTTTTCCTCATGCTGATATGCGCTTTTATGAGAGAGCCATTGACAGTGGTTCCTTATTGCAAAATGTAATCCATTTGGTCAATGGATGTATAGTGTATACGATCATTAAAATGAGTTCCATGTGGGAAAGGTATAGACTATTTGCAATGCAGTGAATATTGCAACTTATTTCAATTTCATTGCGAGGGATTTCAATCAAACGAGCCCCTTCAATCAGTAAATAGACAACATACACAAGACTTCGACACGATATTGATACTTTTAACAGGTAATCGCGATGAATTACAAGCTGTGCATCTGGATCCAACCTCTCCTGCCGATTGGTCTCATTGTGCGGTGAAGGCTTTTTAGAAATTTTAAATTTGCACAGACCTGCACGCTGAATGACTCTCTCAGTTCGTTAATGATACTCGCGCGTGTTGTATATGGCTCGCTAGTTCCGTTCCGCAAAAATGTTTCATCCAAAACCACGTGTCACGCTTTTTTCAGATAATGCGAGAGCCCTCACAATTTGTGCACTTTCAGCGAGACGGCTCTAATAGTTGCAGTTTAAACACTCGGCCAAGATGGACCTCAGTACCGTCAAGTAAGTGTTCGCTTATCAGTAATATTCAATGAGACGAAGCGATTTATTTTAGCGCCGGTTACGTAACTATAAACATACTGGCAGGATACGTAATAGTTGCCTCTTCAGGTTTTTTAACTCAGGTGGAACGTGCCAAAGCTAGCGTAGTTCCCATCGTCTTGTTTAGATTTTCCCGGAGGATCTAAGTAGGTCAATTCATCTTGAAAACTTTGTAATGATAGCGGTTTCGTCAAGACGATACCTATCATGAAAGAAGCACTCTGATTAGAATAATTGTGATGGTGAATTTTCTGCGAGGAAAATAATCGTGAGTGCTAAATTGTGAAAAATAATTTCAATAATGGAGGGGTCAGGCGACAGTGAAGGCGGGAACCGTGATTTTTAGTGATTTACAGTGGATAAAAAAAGGAAATTGTAAATTGGAATGATTTAGTTTTCAGCCGGTGTTTTCATCATGTACGCTAGGTAAGCTCTGCTTTTATTATTACATATATTTGTGATCATCCACAGAGAAGGATTCTTAAAGGCTCCAAACTGAGGCGTTAGAACATCGAGGACGATTTTACCAAAATTTTGGAATAATATGACGATCCACAGCTGCGTTATTTCAGATTTAAGTCTGGAGTTGAAAAAAGGCACAATTATTGAAAGAAACCTATATTCAAAACTGAAAAGATACTAGGTCAGAGGTGCTTAATTTTATCAGAGCGCTGCAAATTTTAACTTGAAAGGTTATTCGCTCACCTTAGAACAGATGCAAAAGTTATTGATTTGACGAAAATTCTTGAAATTTTTAATGCAAAATATGAACCAATTCATGAATGAAAAATGCTTTTTCAGGTGAAACTTCACAGTATGTAAGTGCAGTTAAGCTCATCTGGCTCTCATCCCCTTAATTCTAATCTATCATTTTGAGAGTACAGATTGCTGGATTATATACGTCCAATATGAGCAGATATGATAGTCTTTTATTAATACCAAGACGAATAACTTTAACCGCTCGCAACTCATTCGTTAGGTAATTAACTTTTTCCGTAAACGATCATGTACGAAAAATTCTGTTAAGCAAATAGCCTGCAGGAGACCACTTGTTTCTTCAAAAATGTATTCCCCTTTGCGAAATGTAGCCTTATTGACTCAAAAACAATGGGGAGAAATGCATTATGATGAAGAAAATTTCGATCCGCAAAGAAAATTTACGGACAATTTTACAGGAAAATTTGCAACCATCTTTGAGTGAATAAATAGGTTTTCAAGTGAAATTTTGCAACGTCGCAATGCAATTAAGGCCCGATGGCTCTCACCCCTTCACGTGAGAGTTTACAGGAGTCCAATCACCCTTTAAAACATTTTCACTCTCAACACTGGAAATACATTATCGAGTAGGTACCACTTCAAGTTAGATTGTTTTATGTTATCATCGACTAACGTTGAAACCGTTCAGAATGTTTCACATAGAGAACTTACGCTGCAAAGATCCGGCTTAGCTCATTATAATGGATTTTTTTATGTGCTTACTTTATATGGACGTATTTCTGCCAAACGGAACTATGTGCATTAAGACGTGAGCCCTCAGACCCATCAGAATATATGCATAACAGGGCTCACGTCATAATGCACATAGTTCCGTTTGATGGAAATACGTCCATATGCTCGGCTGCATGAGAAAATCACGTGCAGGTTCGTTTCAGTTGAGGCCCTCGATGGGCCAGACGTCATAGTAGTGGTATTAATGAGATGTTAAGATTTTATTATAAGGGTAAAATTGCTTTCAAGAGGAGTGCACTTGAATTTTTATCAAATCCTAAAATAGAGTTTCTCCAATTGTAAGACCAGAGAGGAAGAAAAAACGACGTAAAGAGGCACGCGATCATTGCAGATTGATTGTCTGAAAGCTTTATTTTCTATTTAATTGGATTTTATTAATTTTTTTTAATGTCTCTACCGAGTAAAAATTTAAAGCTCCTCTGAAAATGGAGGGGCTTGGAGGACAAGGCGCATAAAAGTGCAGTTTTTGCTATTTCAAGAGATACGTGTTTAGTTCCGAAATTACATGGATCCGATCATGGCAGAAAGAAAGTTGAAAATGACTTTTTGATGTTTAAAGCTTTGAGTTTAGGAGCGAATTATACATAGAATTTGCATTAAAACTAAGTTTTACTTGAAATCATTGCCCCCTCATTTTTTTTCGAAAACTGCACTCAGATGCCTTGTCCTCCAAGCCCCGCAAATTGTACTGTTAAAAAAGTGTACAGTCGTGTTTATAACAGCCGTTTACTTCGACTATGACAAGTCACAGCAAACTTTTTTTAAAGAGAAAAAAAAGATCGAAAAAGTCGAGTGAAAATCATTTTCCTGCAATAGAGCGAACGTTTAAACTTTTTGGAGTTGAGCCGTTTTCAAACCAGCCGATTCAATTCCCAGACTCCCACGCATTCATACGAGCGGTGAACGAAAATTTTGCAAATAACGAAGGACGAATTTGCTTGTGACGTAATCTTACGAGTGCGCAGAGTTTGCAGCTTTCCATCGCGTCAGCTGCACGTCTATTGCGAGTACGTCAAATGATGCCGTTATTGTCAAACATTAGCGCTGAACTCTCTCACTCATTGCCGTCTACCGCTCCAAATTGATGCCACATTTGGATAGACGCTATTAGCGTTACGTCAAAAACAAAACGATATTCATCGATTTATTCTCATTGGTAGCATTGGAAGGAGGTATAGATCCAGTTTCATACAATGAAGAATTCCTCGGTGACGTCACCACCAGTGCAGTGCAGTGACCATTTAAACCTATGGTAAAGAATCGATTATTAAGGTGTTCGCTGCGAACACCCTAATAGTCAATCCTTTTCCATATGTCTAAATGGAATTTAATTGAAATCACGGGAAATTTCGTTGCGACATTACATTTAGTCCTATTTTCCTTTTCTTTGTTTTTACCGAAATAAACCACGGTCCCTGATTCCTAATCGGAGGTATTAGAATGGTTATTTTTTTGTTTTTTATGCTGAAAATATGAGGGGAGTCAGAAATAATGACGCATCGTCTATGTGTCACAGCGATTTTAGCGTTCGTCCCGCCCGCGAGGGTCGGCAGGGCGGTCAATACATCTTCGCAGTTATACGCGCCTTCAATCCGGCGGAGCTGCAACATGCTTACACCCGTGGTCAAATAGTTGTATGTCACGCCTGCCGTAAACGAACTCGTATAGTCGTATATCGATGGTTCCACGCGAAAAGGAGTTTATTCATCTCGATTGCAACGTTGGATACCCACTAATTCTCCGAAAAATTTACAATAATTTTACGGACGATTTTAATTGAAATCGCGGGAAATTTCGTCGCGATATTATATTTAGTCCTATTTTCCTTTTCTTCTTTTTACCGAAAAGACCATGGTCCCTGATTCTAAACCGTAGCTATTGGGACAGTTATTTTTGTTTTGTATAGTGAAAATATGAGGGGAGCAGGAATAATGACGCATCGTGTATGTGTCACAGCGATTTTAGCGTTCGTGTAGCCTGCGAGGGTCGGCAGGGCGGTCAATACATCTTCGCAGTTATACGCGCCTTCAATCCGGCGGAGCTGCAACATGCTTACACCCGTAGTCAAATAGTTGTATGTCACGCCTGCCGTAAACGAACTCAAATATCAATGGTTCCACGCGAAAAGGAGCTTATTTACCGCGATTGCAACGTTGCAAATCACAGTTAATGCTTCAATTTCAATCAATATTTTTTAAAAGATACCTACAGATTCTCCGAAAAATTTACAATAATTTTACGAACGATTTGAAATGAAATCGCGGGAAATTTCGTCGCGATATTATATTTAGTCCTATTTTCCTTTTTTTGTTTTTACCGAAAAAAACCATGGTCCCTGATTCTTAATCGTAGGTATTAGAATGGTTATTTTTTCGTTTTTTATGCTGAAAATATGTGGGGAGTCATAAATAATAACGCATCGTCTATGTGTCGCAGCAATTTTAGGGTTCGTCCCGCCTGCGAGGGTCGGCCGCGAAGTGAAATCAGTGACCTCAGTTGAATTAGTGAGAACGAAAACACACCAACTCGGTGACTCGGAAATGCTCAATTCTCATTGAAGACAGTCGGTTTCATGAAGATCATTAAAGTTAGCGCATCTGTTCCCACTTGGACCTTTAATGTGTCCTTAAGTACTTGTCTTTAGGCACCAAAAATATTTTTCTTAGACTATAAGTTCTTCACCTTATGTGCAGTTTTGTTTGTGTCTTGATTATTTTCACTTTTTCGAGTTGGTGTGTTTTCGTTTTCACTGATTCAGTTGGGTATGGTTCGGAAAGGCAACCAAACGAACTTCTTGGAAAAGCGGAGAGTGTCATGGTAAACTGAAGGCGCAGTGAGCCGAGATCGTGCATTTGAAGTTCTGCACCATAATTAAAGTTTAATACTCGGTTGAAGCGAATTTAACCGATTTTCCACATTAATCCATATTTTAATTTGGGAAGTCGCAGACTTCCTGTCATTCTTCTTCATATTCAAAATACTTAATTTTACATATTTTGATTAAACTCTGCGACTTTTCTAATTCATACAGGATATCTAGGGAAAATTTTAAGTCATGGTGTCGGTTCTTTTCCTATAAAAAATAAAATAGAAGTGTTAATTTTGAATAGCCGCTATCGCTAACGAGATACGTGTTTCCGCAGTTTAAGTGTCTTTATTCCTCTTGATTTGAAGGGTTTCCTTGGCGGAATATTTAATTATTAAATCAAGTCACTGTTTTCCAATGTGACCGCAGTGGGCTTTTTAGCGTATCTGTAGGGCGGAAAATATGGATTCCTAGCCGTATGAGGGCGATGCGGCGCGCACCGTGCTGTGCGCGCAATGCATGAAGTATCCTGCAGACTTGTAAGGCGCTATACTACGCGTCACGCGCACCGTGCCGTACGCGCAATGCATGAAGTATCCTGCGGTCTTGTGAGGCGCTGCCGTGCGTTTTGCGCCGCGCGCGCCAACCCCCCGCGCGATGCTTGGTGTGATCCTAAACGACAAACCTTGCATAATGGAGGATTAAAATTACAGTAGCCTTAAAGGTGACTTCAAGCAGATAGAGGTTTTTTCCTCTTCATTTTTGCGGATGTGGTTCAAAATTCTAAAAATGAAGTCTTGACTAGGTATGCTTTACAAACTCTCTGGATTTTATTTTATTTTCCCTTTTGTAACTTTTAATACTTAGATGCCCGAGCCGGGTCAAATCAACCTGAGGCTTCCGAAAACCACGAGATTTACGGAGTTTATAGGGCCGGTGCATCAAACAAACTTAGAAATAAATCTAAAGATACATTCTTAAAAAGAATCAGACGTCAAATTGAAAAAAAAATTGAGTGCGCAGACTGAGAAAGGAGAGGCATATTCGGATCTCGTTTTGTAACTTTTCTCCTGAATCTGAGCGACATTTAATTGGCAGTATAAAGCGGAGCATTGCGAGTTCACGCCTCACGCACGCCATCGCGCCTTCAATTTTGCAGATGCAACACGGACTTCCATCAAGCACGAATAGTTGCATCTCTGCACCGTCATAAACGCACGTCCTTCTCCTTGCTCTATTACCATGTTGTGTAGGTTCCGTTTGTTTAATTTGTAGTACAGTGCTTCAAGAGGTATGTGAGCATCATAGCCCTATCTTCGTAGGAGCGACCAAATTGGGTCTCGTTTTTCAACTCTCATCTGAAATCTGAGTTACACCTTATTGGCAGATCAGAGCGGGGCATTGCGCGAGTTCACGCCTTGCGCCATAACGCCTTCAATTTTGCAGATGCAATACGGACATCCATCAAGCACAATTAGTTCTATCTCTGTGCCGTCATCTTCGTGCTTTGAGGTGTCTCTTGTTTTTGAAATTTGAGAAAAGTTGGGTTTAGGTTTGCATAAAATATGCTATGATGTACCCAAATCAATAATGAATTTGAGGAGGGAGAAGTTTAGAGGTCTCTTGAGCGTTCTACAAGGCGCATGTTTAAAAAATTGGTATTTTGTTGAGAGTTGTGTAGGTCAGGAAATTTTTTTTGGCGACCATCCTTAGAAATCACAAGTCAAATTAATCGGACTATATTTCTTCTGAGAAAGTTACATATGATGCATAAGCAGGAGGGGTGCGAGAAAGTACCATCATGGTACCAAAAATGTGAATATGTGTTAAAAAGAGAAAAAAATGCTTCTAATCTTCAAACATACAGAAATAACATAGATACTCCATCAAAAACTATCAAAATCCATATAATGCGAGTATTTCTGTCCCTATTTTTGTGGCGTTATAAATCAAAATATCCTGAAATTTCCTCCCCCTTGAACCAAAGAAATAACTCGATTAACCTGTTGCTGCGTCTTCTAATTGCTACTATCTTATGACCTGTTGATATCGGTGCGATTGTGATAAAGATATTGGCGAGACGCGGCAACGTTTGCTCTAATCATATGTGCCTCGAGCTAACGGGACCAGGTGAATGTTTGCATATTACTTGATAGTTTTGTAAATACTCCGATTTCGTCGCCTCTCTGGCGTAAGGGCGTATCTCAGTTCCTACGTGAGCCTTGCTCTCCGTATAAGTCTATTCTTTCCGGGGCTCATCTGAAAACACAGATACGTCATAACGACAGAGGAACTACGGTTTGAGTGATTGGCACATCTTCTACGGAGAATTCGCGTAAATCTATCATATTTTTCTAAAATTTATGTAGCTCTTCTTCCTCCTGTTTAATGCCCCGCTACTGCTTTGTAGTATAATCCACCGGAGAGGACGAAAAAGTTGGTATCAATATGTTCCTCAGAGCGGGAAACAAAACATTTTTCAAAAAAACTTGGAGGACACTAGTGTACTCAGCCAAACTTGAATGATGCAAATGCCGAAAAACTACTTTTTCCCTGCTGTCTCCCAATCACTCTGACCCTCTCTCTTAAATTATCTCTGGTATACACGACCGTTAGGCAGATTTTTCTTTCAAAAACTCCGAAAAACCTTAAAAAATTATTTTCAGGAAACCTTTTCTGGATATTTTGTGGGTAAAATTTGTTATTAATAATATTTCCGTAAGTCTTTAAGAAAACTGATATTTCTATATAAAGGTCTTTTTGACTTATTTTCAAACATTTTAACTGTAAAATAAACTAAAATTTTAGATCATCAGAGAGTTTAACTACTCGTTCTTAAACTTAAATTTTACCTCTTGCAAATTTTACCGAAGAAAATACCCGAAAAAGGTTTCCTTAAACATAAATTTTAGTCTGAAAGCTTCCTTTCAGCGGAGCTTCCCTCCGTTTTCCTTTTCTCTTATTTGTCTACCCTGCTAAAAATGATGAGTAGGCTATTCAGAATTCGCCGACTCACATGAGTAGAATTTCCTACTTACATGAGTAGAAATCCTACTCATATAAGAAGAAATTCTACTCATATCATTAGAATATTCTACTCAAAAGAGTAGAAAATTTCAACCCATATGAATCCAAATTTTTTCATTTTTAAGAAGTGCTGTGTCTGACCAAGAGACTTCGACACAACATGTAAATTTGAAAAATAAAAACACTTTGTTCTTATGATTTTTTTGATGCGGTGACTAGTTTCTGAGATATCGGACACGGTAGATTCAACGCTGAACTCATGTGAGTTGGAATCTCTAGTTATATGAGTTGGTATCTCTAGTCATAGAAGTTGGCGAAAACTGGATAGAGAAATTCTGCTCATATGCGTTAAATTCTATGCAGATAAGTTGAAATTCTATTCATACGAGTTGAAATTCTATTCATGTGAATTGAAATTCTATTCATATGACTTTGATTTTCTACTCATTTGTGCTCACCATTTTTAGCAGGGTATCAATGTCAATAATCAGCCCGCAACCCACAAAATAAGAGACAGAGCAAAATAGTATCGACCGCATGGAGCTGCCGGAATATACTGTCGTGTAAATATTTGGCAACTCGTGTTGAGACAACTTTAACTGCAAATGTGTGATTCAAGCTTGGTTTGGTTATAAAATGTGGCTTCAACGCCAAACAATTATTGTCGGAAAAACTTCTTTCCTTATACCGGTCACTGTCAGCCTGAACAAACGAGACACAAAATACGTCATAAAATCACCATCGGCTTTTGCCAAGACCTTGGCATCTACCTGTGATTTTGCTTCTCAGATGAATTGTTGGAGAGAAGTACTTAGTCGCATCTCAGCAAACGCTGTGGTCGCAAAGAGAGCTTCAACTGACTGGATAAGCATTGATACTATTCAGCATTGGTGTTAGTAATGACGCTATTAAATGGTTAATTTTTTGTTGAACGCAAACAGTATGTGTGTGTCTCTCTTTGCGAGGTAATAATTTCTTTTAACCACTTATTGCCTACTTTTTTTTCTCTTTTTTTTATAAAAAAAATTATCATTCGCCAAGATTGAAGGATAACTTCTCATTGTTTATTACAATAAAATAAAAACAATTTGCAATTTTTTACCGCATTGCAAGTTGTCCATGTTTTTGACTCATAGGATCTCATCTTTTTTTTAGTTTAAAATCACCATGCAACATCATGCATGAGAACTATATAAGTTTTATTCCATGTAGAATTCAAATTGTTAAATTAAACTTTAAAAATTTCTCGCGGGTATACCTACATTTTTTTCTTTCGATATTTCTTTAATTTTTCGCAAACGGTGCCAAGAGGCTAAAAGCGTTTTATACATTTTATGATGACGCAACCCTGTTGACAAAAAACATAATTTTACATCCTAAATATTTTTACGCAAAAAATTGTGTAAAGATCAACACCACGGCTCACAGCTGAAAGGCTTTTTACGTTCATAAATAGACTCGGAGTGTAAAATTTACGTTTTCTGCTACTAGGGAAACCACAGCCACTTATCATCAAGGTCCATGATACACGCGATAAATCAATCAGCATCAGAGATCAGTGATATGTGCGTGTGGACTGCAGTTCACATTGAAATACACCGTTAGGTGTAGACGTATGATCTTGAACTTGACGTTTAGATGTAGATCCAACCGCGCAGTTCAACGTTCCCTGAGAAAAATGAACAATGACAATGTACAATTAATTGCGGCCGTGTCCATAACATAATCTCAATTTGCACCTATGAAACAAAAATGCATGCTTACACTCACCTTGTGTTAGGCCCGTCCTCTATTATGCGCGCGTTAAGATTCCTCGATTGCTTGCGTTTCATGCATTTTTAAACTTTTCATCTCTAATCGCGCCTGTCAACGATGAATGCGACTGGAAATTTTCCCCAAAAAAACGTCATTTTACTTGATCTTTAGGAATGTCTTACTTTAGGACCCCTCTTCCTCTCCTCATGAATTATTTGTTTTTATTGTAAATCCTTCCTTCCAAAAATTTCTGGCTCTGCTTAATGAGATGAGCACGTCCATCCCCACACAAATGACTCACTAAGTACCTTTTTGGATAACATTTTACAACGAGGAACTACTATTTCAGGCCCTTCCATAAAAGCACCTATGAGCATAAAGGAACTAATGACATACAATACATGCTCTTGCTTCATTGAGTCGGAAATATAGTAATTTAATTTGTACTGCAAAATGATATCCGAGTGTGCGAATCAATATGCATGCATATAGTTGGCTAAAGTTGAGAGACATGTCATTGTGCTCACCTACCTGCGATTGCTACTTCGCAGATCTCAGAATATGATTTATTTCTGAAAGGAGAGGTTAATAAAAAATAACATTCTAGAAATTTTCTATGAATTTTACCCTTGCGTTGAAACGTATATAGATGGAAATTGAAGCGCTGGGTGCAGGAAGGGCATTTCTTAGTTGCGATGTCCGGAAATCTCCGCTAACGTTTCATCCGTTATAATGAAAGTAAATCGATGGTGAAACTACCAGACCACGTATCTCGTTTGCGGTGTTTAAAAATCTCCGCTCCTATTTTATTTTTTTTGAGGAAGAACACAGCAATATAATTTCTGGAAATAATTATCACTGAGTTTTTTCCGCACAGAGAAAAAAATACAAGGAAGTTTTGAGTAGTATGACAGGAAGTCTATAGCAGCGTCGCAAACCCAGATACGTGGTCTGCTACTTTCACCGCCGAAATGTATTGAATTCGTTGTGACTGTGATATTCTTAATGATTTAACGATTCTGGAAATCTGAAATTTCAGAAAATTCACCCAATAATTTCCTCTCTAAAGGAAAAATTAACACTGGAGATTCTGAACACCTTTCTACACCTAACGCCAAATTGCAAGGAGGTACCTCGATAAGGTTTCTATCTAAAAATAAAATATTATCAAAAATGTTAACATTGCACGGTACGCATTTTCTGACTTGAGCCGTCGATCTTTTTAAATCTCGAGTGGATTGTACGAGATTAAGGTCGTGCGGCGACAAAAGGCTTTGTGATTCCCTTCTTTCGGGGTTTTCTTTGCTCTGCCAACATAGCGGTGAGCTCGGTTTGTTTGTTTAACCCAGAAATAGCCGTTTACAGTTGCGTGGATAAACCATCCTAAATAATACATCCAATCTTGATAAAAAGTGATTTCTGGCACCGGTGTGACGCATTTTCTCTGAGGCAATGGATTAGAACATGAAACTTCATCAGCAATTAAATTAAAAAAAAAAAAAAAAAAAAAAAAAAAAAAAAAAAAAAATTGTGATCTACGAAAATACCTTTTTCTTCAGAAAATACACACAAAAAATATCACTAAAGAGCGACGCCAAGAATGGCACAATTTGGGCCAGAAGGGATTTTTCTGAAACCGGGCCCAAACGATACCTTATGATACCCTACAACTCTGGTAAAAATTTTAGCTTGAGTATACGCACCGTTTTTAATAAATGGGGGGGCAAAGTTGCCAAATCGCCATCATTCTGGACAGCATTTTTACAGCAAAAAGACGGGAAAAATGGACGAAAAAGTTACACCATTGATGGGTTTGGGCTGTAAATGTTCTTATTGAGCCCCCGTGCATGTGATTGTCTTCAGTTTCAAAAATTTTGGACGTACAGTGGTCTAAAATGGGAAGAAATCGTGGACAGATAAGGATTCTTTGTCAAACTTTGTAAAAATGGAAGTAAAATTGTTGGTCTCCTGCAGAGATCATGGGGAACAATGTTCTTATCGGTCTTCAATGCATTCAATTGGGTTCAGTTTATCAAATTTTCATCGCACAATGGTTCAAAATGGGAAATTAGTGGACAAATTAAGATCTTCTGCCTAACTTTTTAAAAATGATGTACGACTATTGGTTTCCAGTAGACTTTAGATCCCAGAAAAATTATTTAAATTCTTTTTTTGACTATTTAAATCTTTTTTACGTTTTTTCTCTCCATTTTTCTTTCTTTTTTTTAAATTTCTGAAAGTTTGCATATTTTATTGAAATAATGCTACAAAGTCTATTCTATAACAACGTTCTATAAACAATACGGTCTGACATATATAAATAATTAAAAAAAATAAAAACATGCATTTTTCCGGGATTTAAACTCTACTGGGGACCAACAGTTTGACAGAGGATCTTAATTTGTCCACTAATTCCCCCACTTTTGACCACTGTGCGATGTACATTTGTGAAGCTGAACACATTTTCATAAATTGAGGACCAATAAGAACATTGTTAACCATGAAAACTGCAGCAGACCGAAAATTTTACTTCCATTTCTAAAAATTTGACAAAGAATCCTGATTTGTCGACGATTTCTCCCCATTTTGGACCACTGTGCGACCAAAATTTTTGAAACTGAACACAGTTAAATGCTTGGGGGCCCAATGAGAACATTTACAGCCGAAACCCATCAAATATTTGACTTTTTCGTCCATTTTCCCCGTCTTTTGGCTGTAGAAATGCTGTCCAGAATGATGGCGATTTGGCAACTTTGCCCCCTCATTTCTCAAAAACCGAGCGTATACTCCAGCTAAAATTTTAACCAGAGTTTTAGGGTATCCTAAGGTATCGTTTGGGCCCGGTTTCAGAAAAATCCCTTCTGGCCCAAATTGTGCCATAAAACGGTCGTTTTTGGCGTCGCTCTTTAATGGGAATTATCATGTCATTGCTGATTCGAGTTTAAATACTCATGATTCAAGAAATACTACATATCGGGTTAAATAAAAAAACGCGAATCTCCGCTACCAAATTTCAGTATATCGTCACCTTCCAGGCAAAGTATCACAAGCGCCATGCGACGTTTAAAAATTTCCGCCGCCATTATATTTTTTTACAGAGAAATTGTTCAACGAAGCTGTCCGAAAATTTCACCGAATTTTCTTTGTGCTGCCGATAAAATTTAGTGAAATTTTCAAACAGATTCAACCAACAATTTCTCAGTAAAAAAATAAAATGGCGGCGGAAATGTTTAAACGTCGCATGGCGCTTGTAAGACTTTGCCTGGAAGGTGACGATATATTCCGTTATAATTAATTTTTTCATTGGCTATAAAACGGTTACTTAAAAAAACCGGCGCTCCGCTTCGCTCCGCGCCGGTTTTTTGGGGGGGCTCCGCCCCCCCAAGCCCCCCAGGACGCGCGCTTCGCGCGCGCTTTTTAGTTTGAGTGTCCATTCCAGTTGTTCTGTCTTCTTAAGCGACCCGCGCGTCCACCGCGGGAAGAGTGTATTTTCCGAAGGGGGGGGGGGAATCAATCTGTAAGGGGGAATCTTGGCGTGAAACGCAAAAATGCGTTTCACGCCAACTGACCGACTGCACTGCTTTTGGCGCAATGCGAGAAGTATTCATGTATTCTTGTAGGCGCTAATATGGGCCGTAGGCCGACTGCACTGTTTGGCGAAATGCGTGAAGTATTCCCAGAGTCTTGCAGGCGCTAATATACGTTTAACGCCGGCCGCACTGTGTTTGGCGCGATTATTCAAACTCGCGTTAGAATAATTGCGGCATCGAATAATATAGCTTAAAAGGTTTGTGTTTAGACGTCGTATGAGCATTTCAACGTTGCCTCGTTTCTCCAAATTAAATATTTTTTCCGAAAAAAGTTAGGAAAGTTCTTTATACCCACGACCAATATTCAGTCTTCAGCCTTCTCACTTCATTCATCATCAGAAGGTAAGATGGTGCCTAGTCCAGCTATCCTCCTTGCACCACCCTTAATCCAGCCCCCCTGCGATCCTGCAAAGCTAGATCCTGAATCCCAGACTCATTTTTTTTTTTTTTTTTTTTATCACTGCTATTTTCACGCGAAAGGCAAGAGACATTTTTTCCGTCCAAATAAAAACTTTTCATAATACACTTTTTATTCCCGTTTGCTTTTTTTATAGAAAAAAAATATGACACCTCATGGTACATAATTTTCCTATTCTTAATTTTTGCATAAAAAACTAAGCAATTTTACAAAAAATGCAAAAGTTTCTCCCCATTCGTAAAAGTAAAAAAGTTATATCTCCATAAAATGTCATACCTACAGAGATTTTTTGCCTCACCGACGCTGATTGCAATGAGATCGCCCCCTTTTTCACTTCAAATTCCAAATCTATCTAAATTGTCATGAATGCTATTTGGGGGGCGGTCTAGCCTGAGAAAATTTTTTGCCCCCCCCCCCTCCCGTTATCAAAAAACTTGACCGCAGCTGTGCAAATAATTCAGCATCTTGTCGATAAAGTGGTAATGATAATGCACTTTGACGCGCGATTAAATCCGCAGAGATTTCGGGGGGGGGGGGGGGGGGGGGCGGCGGCATCGCCCACCCCGTCTCCAGCCTGCGGTGGCTTCTGAGAAAAATACTGTCGGAAGCTCGTCTGCCAATCGGAAGCACACTGCACACACTTTTTTACTTCGACCACCTTGTACTTGACCTTCGATGACGCAACATGAAGTTCATTATCAAACAGGTTGCTCAGCTGAATCCGGTTGCCAATCTCAAATTCTAACCGCTCGTTGAATTTAAAAATTGCAAATGCCCCCCCGCAGAAATGGCACGGTCAAAAACTCTCCGGTATAAACGGTCAGATAACAAACTGCTGATAACTGATAAGGAGATTTGGCTGATAACGAGATGAAGCTGTCATGCGAGGTTGCCAGATGGCGCCATGGATTTAATTGATCCTCCGGCCACGTCACAAGATGTGACGTAGGAAGTTGCGAGTTGAAAATTTCTTATTCACCGTTTTCACGTTGTCGAGCGAGCAATGAGCGAACAGATGAATTTTATTAGGCTGGGTCTGTGTGAGTGCGACTAATGAATGATGTGTTGATAAGTGCTTTTGTGCGATCTCCTGTAAGTATTCGTGGACTTTGAATTATTGCAGTTTTGCCCTAATTTCGCCCTTTTTCGACTATCACAATCGTGCGTGAAGATTACGCCTCTACCGGTCCAATTTTGCAATAGTTTTCATGTCAAATTCGTGCTTTTAGGACATGTTTCGTGATCATAATCAGTCACATCCTGTTCGGAGTGTAATCAGCAGTTCCCGAAGAAATCGATCCTTTGAGTAGACTTGTCTCCTCGAGTGTGAAATTCATGGTGCGAATTATTCTGTATGACCATTTTATTATAATTTAGGTCAAAGTCTAGCCTTGAATTATGAGTGTCATGGCGTTGAACGTTTTTTCGTGTGCCTTGATAAGTGTGGAATGGGATTGTTCGTGGCCAAATTAAGGAAGTCAATTCCGTGAATATCAATCACCTTGCCTCGTACCTGTCTCGCTCCCTGTTGCTGACTTTTGGGTGGCACCCTCCTCTTATCTCTCGTTGACCCAAAACCGAAGCTGTTGCCTTTGAATTATGTAAGGTATTTGTGAATTTATCTTTTCCCAAGATGTTGGCTGAATTCTCTAGAATGTGAAGTGTCAACTTCCTGATCTCCCCAAGATCCCGAATTCAGAGGACCTTGAACACCCAGAAGCGATAACCAAACTTGTCGTAAAGTGGATGCTTTCTAATTCTGCCTTTGCCTCGAATAAAGGCATTATCCTCTGTCAGAGTAGAGTTTGATTCAACTCTTGCACAATTTCGTGAGTTTATTTATATTTGATGGTAATACTGACCAGACCGTCTATTGGCAGTTACAGTTTTACATAGGGAATACTGATCCATTAACGAGGGAGGGACAGCTTTAGGTACGAAACCTCTGAATCCACTTATCAAAGATTATTTTCCCCAGAAGTATTTCCAGCATATCTCCCTCTTTTTTATTCAATTTTAAATGAACGAATTACACTTTCAGAGTGGCCTTAACTACCTGAGCTTGACCTCTCTAATTTTTGCGCAATACCCGGGTCCCCAAGTTTTGGTGAGCTGATAAGATAGTTGACCCAGTCCAGCGAATGAGTCATGGCCTTTCCCTTTCTTCTCAGTTCAGTAATTAATACTGCTACATGCTTTCGGTAAAATGAAACTAAAATCAAAAGATGTTTTAACCTCAGAGGAAGGTTCCAACTCAGCACTATCAATTTAGTGTCAACCTAACCTCAAAAACAGAAACCCATCCCTATTCATTGTAATTTGCTGCCTATTACTTTCATTTGCTTGTCCACCAATTATTTTACCCTATTCTAAACCATTTTGGTTTGCTTGGAATCCTATCAAGTTTAAGTACAGAGACGTTGTGGAGGATCATGTCAATTATTTAGGGCAAGTCAGTCTTCGGTCAATTTCAGTCCTGCCTCTATTCCTTTCGTCCTGCTTCTAAAAGGTTATTTACAATCAAAATTTAACTGCACTACCATTTCTCAGTTGAACTGATTTTTAGGAGCTTGGGGTAGATCATTTTACAACTGCTGAAAGGATAGTCATATCGTTAATGTTTATGTATAGACAACAATATCTTAGAGCAATACATAAGTGAATTTTTGTTTGCTACTTGTCGTTGAATCTCTTAGTAGAATAGTACATCTTTTCTGCTCACAAAGTCTGCGTTTGGAACATACAATCCAGAGCGCGAGAAGTGGCAGAAGACCGTTGAAATAACCTCTTGACCTACAACCAGTTCATGAACATAGCCCAGAGTCCCAGAACACATCTGCCAAACCTAAGACCGTTGAATGAAAATCAAATTTCTGCTTACTTAGCTTGAGGCAATTCTGTAGGAAAGCTTGGCCTTGCCCCTAGTCTCAAATGAAAAATAAAAACTTTTTTGAATGAAATATTTCTTCAATTGCACAAAAATCTTGGTAACTTTCAAAGAACGAAAATTCGCTCATTGATTGATCAAGATAAGGTGTTACCATTGATACAGGTTTTGAATCTATGAAATTGGATCAGAACAATTTTCTAAGCCTTTTTAATTTATTATGATACCTCTGTGACCCGTTTACAAATTGGTTTATCCCTTGACCACATAGCTGTGGTATCATTCTCTAAGTTTAGGTATTTCTCTACTCCTTAAGATGATTAGGTATCATTTGCCCCTCAATTTCATCCGTTAGATAGAACATCTTTCCTTTGAATTTCTCAAGAAATAATGTGTCTTCTGTGTTAGCTCATAGTTCTTCTATTCCCTTTAAAAAATTGTTCTTGTTGCTCATGGTGTGTGGTCAGTAGCAAAAGTTGAAACACAGGTTCATCAAATGGTAGGTAATTTTTGCGTTCTTTGCCCACTCACTCAAAGCCTGTAGCAGTCTTATGGATCAACTCATTTATATTCAGTTATGGTCAAGTACTGAGGAATGTAGAAATAGAAGTTTGTTTCATTTCTCTGTGCTAAATTTGAAAAACTGAAATGTTCGAGTTTGATAAATGAGTTGGTTGAAAGGAAAATTAATTGCTTCTTATGAGTATCATGGTTCCGTCCTTATGAGATAAGTAAATTAGGATTCATATATTGAAAAGCTTTCATAGCACATCCTTTTAGAGTCCTTATTTCTACATTTACCCACATTTTTCATGAAATTACTACTTTTCTTCATTACCCTCTTGTGATGATTTTATCACTATCACTTTCTCTTGTATATGCATGGCTATAATCAGCTCTTTGCTCAAGCGTCTATATGTTTTGAAACATGGTGGACACCTGCCAGATTTTTTCTTTCAATGTCTAGATCAATTATTTTTGATCTCTTGCCAAATTGTTTCTCCCTATCCAGTCTGTCAATTGTGACAGTCTCGCCCATCCTTAGGTATTTGATGGTGATGACCAAGATAGAACTTAATTTTTACATGAAAAAGGAAGATGTTTCAGCCTCGTTTTTAAAATCTGTTTGGTTGGCGTAACTACTCTTGCGGATGAACACTCGGTTTCTGTTGTGAAAGACTCCTTTGTTGTTATGAAACATTTTTCTTTCTGAACTATGTTGTAAGTTTTTTCAGGTGCCCAGTACTATTCTTCAGTACAAGGAAACATGCTGTATGAAACTTCAGATAACACCAAATTCCCTTTGATAAAGTACAAACCTGGGAAAATTTAAAAAATGTTCCTCCACTTTTTCCAAGAATTCTTAAAAATTTTCAAATTGTATTTTTTTTTTTTTTTTTTTAAAAAAAAGGAGGTACACCCTCAAGTTGTTTGTTTCGAGTAGGTATTTACTTAGAATGAAAGTTGCTTTCAAAAAGAATCACATATCTCATGCCCTCATAAAGTCAGGAAAATGTATGTTTCTAAATCTTGGAAAGTCAGGAAATTTTTAATTTTAGTCTCTATCTAAATTTGGTAAAACTGTTGCTTGTATTTCAGAGTTAACAAGAAAATTAACTGGGGACAAAATTTATTGTTTAAATGTCAAAGGGGTACCCAAATAACCTGTAGCTAATCGTTTTATTTCATGTGTTGCAGCTTATGGTCAGAGTTGACAAGGAGTGACTCGGGCCCATTTTCTAGGATGTCAGACATATCTGAACAGTTTCCGAGGATAAACGCCTTTGCAAATGGCATGCAATCTCCACAATCTGAACTTTTCCCCAAGATGAACAACATTCATAAAAACGGGCAGCCTCCTACGGAACAGTTCACAAAAATGAATGATTCTCCAGCAGGTATTATTATTTTTATATTTTTTACATTTGATATGTAGGAGCCATTATGAACGGCTATCATACGAGTTAGAGAAAGAAAATCTTCTGGATTTCAAAATTGAACTCTTCAAAATTGTAAGAGTAGTTCTTTGGGATCGAAGGAATTTTAAATGGTAGGACAGAATTTACCAAGTCCATTGAGGGAAGTTTTTAAGATGAATACAAAATTGAGTGAGGTTTGATTCTTTGAAAAATACTTTTAAATTAGAAGAGAGTGAATGAAAAATTTTAATAGATACTTATTAAACACCAGTTTCAGAGACTGTAAGATGTCGCAGGAATAATGATCACATTGTTAAATGAGGAAATCAAGTAGGTACATAACTATTCGAATTCCGCAGTAGGTATGTGGTATCACGTGAAAATGAAGGTATATCGTAGCTTTTCACCTGTTTCAAATTACTGACATTTATGAGAAGAGGTATTATGTACGATATTGTGGCCTCTGTAATTCTAAGAATGAAAGGTAAAAGATCCTCAGGTTCAATGTATCTGTTTTCAACTGAGCATTTCATTCTTTCTAGGTATGAACTCTCAACCGATGCCACCCATGATGCAAAACAAAATGACTCAGCCATCACAGCAGCAACCTCAGCAGCGGTCCGTGCAGCAATTTCCTTCGTCTCCAAATAGCCAACCTACAGCCGAAGAGAAATTACCCTCTGCGCTGTTGAATGGTCCGCAAAACTCAGTGCCTAGTCTTCCTCCTGAAATGCTTAATTCAGCTCCATCAGATAGACTTTCCAACTTGCCTGAACAATTCCAGAAAATGAATGTGTATTCCAATGGCACAGAGTTTCCTCCATCCTCTATCGGTGGAAGTAAAGAAGTTCCATCTCCTCAGACATCCCAATCGCAAGTGCCACCTACAACTGGTGGTCAGTTTACCAATCAGCAGAATAGTTTCTCACAAGTATCAACACATTCACCACCTAGCAGTCAGAATCAATTTAGTAATGTACAGAAACCTTTGACGCAGCAAAGTCCGTCACTGCCAAGCAGTCAAAATCAATTTAGCTTTCAACAGAAACCGCTTGCTCCGCAAACAAGTGTGCCACCCTCAAGTTTAAGTCAGTTTAGTAATCAATCAAACCCTCTGGCACAGCAATCACAACCGGCAACTCTACCACCTAGCTCGCAGAGTCTCTCATTTAGCAATCAACAGAAACCGGTGGTCCAGCAACCACTGTCGCAGCATACCATGCCGCATACACCACTGTCAAGCAGTCTTGGTCAGTTTGCTAATCAGCAAACACCACCAACACCTCAATCGACTTCAATACCTCCAACATCTCTGCCACCAAGTGGTCAGAGTATGTTAACGAATCAGCAAAAACCATTAGTCCAGCAATCACCCTCAATGCCGCAAACATCTGTCCCATTGAGCAGTCAAAGTATGTTTTCCAATCAGCAAAAGCCATTGGTCCAGCAATCACCTTCAATGCCACAAACATCTCTTTCTTCGAGCGGTCAAAGTATGTTTCCAAATCAGCAGAAACCATTGGTCCAGCAATCACCTTTGATGCCACAAACATCTCTTCCTCCAAGCAGTCAAAGTATGTTTCCAAATCAGCAAAAACCATTGGTCCAGCAATCGCCTTCGATGTCGCAGCCATCTCCTCTATCGAGCAGTCAGAGTCCGTTCACTAATCATCAGAAACCTTTGGTCCAGCAATCACCTTCAATGCCACAAACATCTCTTCCTCCGAGCAGTCAGAGTATGTTCAATAATCAGCAAAAACCATTGAGCCAGCAATCCCCTTCAATGCCACAAACATCGCTCCCGTTGAGCAGTCAAAGTATGTTTTCAAATCAACAAAAACCATTAGTCCAGCAATCACCTTCAATGCCGCAAACGAGCAGTCTAAGTCAGTTTGGTGGTATGCAGAATCACCCTCAGCAAAAGCCACCATCCATGCAGCAAATGCCTTCTCCATCTAGCAGTCAGAGTCAGTTTATCAGTCAACAGGTATCACAGTCATCCTTGCCACCAAGTAGTCAAAATCAGTTAAGCAATCAGGTTAAGCCTCCACTGCAACAACCTTTGCCGATGCCAAACCAGTTTCCACAAATGAAATCACCGCTAGCTCAGCAACCACCACTACCACCCAGCAGCCAGAATCAGTTCAATTATCAGCAAAAGCAGCCATTTCAACAAGGGACACAAATGCAACAACCGCCTTTACCACCCAGTAGTCAGAGTCAATTCAGTAGTCAACAAAAGCCACCCCAGATGGCTTTCAATAATTCACCATTGTCGGGACCCACCCCGGCTCCTCCAGTGCCAACACCCTCTCCATCACAACGACCGCCGAGCATATCGCAACAGTACCCGAAAGTAAACGCTTACTACAATGGACCGCAAGCAACTCCACCACCTGTCAGTATGCCAAGCAAAGTGGTGGCGCCGACGCAGCCTCCGTCACAACCAAACTACTCACCTAACCAGTACGGAAATCAGCAGAAATCACCATATGTGCCGTACAACAATACAATGTCTCCTCAGATGCCACCGCAACAGAGTCAGAATTTCGCTCAACCACAATACTCAAATCAAAATTATTCCTCCAATATGATGAACAGGTAATTTATCATATGAAACTCATTAAATATTATTTTTTAGCGGCAGAAGTTTAAGTAGAAATTTCAAGGAAATTTTTACTCCGCGATTTTCTCCATGTTCACAAAACTGAAACCACAAAAGAGACCCCAATTAAAAACTATGTCCTGGAAGTGCAAGTTACAGCAAAACGTGAGTGATTCAAAGAGTAGCTGTTTCAGGTTGCAAAGTTACATCAAAACTGATTCCAGCAACATAGTTTTTTGATGCATTGTCGACTACATTGATGACAAATTTTAATCAATTTTTCCTAAGTTTTAGAGAGACTGTCTGAGATATTCTCTGAAGATAGTTATTTGATCCAAGTCGCTAATAGTGTTGCTCAATGTTAATCTGTAATAACCTCTTGCTTAAATTCAAAGACAAACTGTACAAGCTGGAAGGTAGAACTTTTTTACTAAGCACAAGTATAGGTAATAAACACTTTTAATTTTTACCTGTTATTAAAACTTTCATCATCACTGATTCAGCAAAATTCGGAACTTTTAATTTTGTAGATCTATTTCTCATAACTCCATTGGTCTTTCACTGTCATTAAATTGTATTTTTATCAATTTCTGCCTTTCTGTACAGGTATCCGGCTCAGCCTGGCGCGCCTGGACCCAATGTTGTCCAAGGAGGAATGAATAAAGGATGGGGTATGGAAATATGTGATCTTTTAAAAACAAGGGACATCTTACCTCCGGAACACGAGGACCCGCCTCCTATTAAACTTCAACAAGAGCTTCTCAGCTCTCTAAATTGCTCGCCTAGTATTTTTCGTTGCACTCTGACGAAAATTCCTGAAACGAAAGCACTACTAGATAAATCGAGGCTACCCTTGGGAGTGCTCATCCATCCTTTTAAAGATTTAACCGTAAGTAATCTCAAACTTTTTGTATTTATTTTTGCCACAATATTCAGTATTAAATTATACCCCATGGAAGAATACCATAATTTCCCGCGGTCACTTTCCTGTAACATTCGGTGAACTCATCCTGTAGTTTTCACCGTAAAAAAAGTGTTAAATAGGTAAACTTTTGAACCAATGGATCTCAGTTGCTTCTAGCTCTCTGAAATTCCTTTCCCAAAGCAGCAAAGAACTTGCAAATTATTTTTAAATATCAGGTCAAAGCACCTTAATTCTTTGTTAAATAGGTAAATTTTGCCAGTCATAAAATTAAGTTTTCATCCCTGAAACTGGAAGATTCAATTTAAAAGGTAATGAGATCCATCCAAACTTCAACTTTCTCTGCTCAATATTTTTGAAAATTTCTCCTTCATCAGGGCTTGGTGATGGTTTTATCCATTGCAAAAGTGCATGCCATGGTTTCTTCAATCTAGAATTTTATCAACTAATGACGCACCATGTATTGCTCCATTTACATCACTGATGAAATTAAAGCAGAAAAAACCATGATTTGAGCTCTCTTTGTGCATTGCACCAATCACCATGTTTTTCAAAAAGCAATAAAATTAATGCTGTGATGAATTGTAATAACTTACAAGTTTCTCCTCGAAAAAATAATTCTACGACCAACCCACCCATTGATCCAATTATTTGTCTGTTAAATTCAAATCCTGAAACAAACATTCTCTTTGCATCGTCCTCTATTCATATTTTTCACCTGTCTAATTTCACTTGATCTTCTTTTTTTCCAGAAACTGACTGTTATTCAATCATCTGTGATAGTGAGGTGTCGTGCTTGTCGAACATACATTAACCCATTCATTCATTTTGTTGATAATAAACATTGGAAGTGTAATCTGTGCTTCAGAGTGAATGAATGTAAGTACAACTCAAAATACTTTCCTCTTTAACTCACTTGCTGTGGTTTTTCTCCCAAGGATAATCTCCTATTGAAAATACAAATTTGATCAAATACTCTCATTCTCCTGCTCTTAACTTAAAGTTTTGTGGAAAGAAAGACTCAGTTTTAAGTTGCTTAAAAAATTGGTGCATGTATCTGATACCATGAATGAGACACAGAGTGCCAAAATGAGTGCTACTCATAGTAAGATAAAAAAAAATGGGTAGCTCAAAACTAAGTCCAGACTATAAATGAGAAAAAAATCAATGAAAATTGAGTGATTCTATAGTTTTCAGAAGATGCCCTTATTAGGAACGCATTCTAGTGAGAAATAAAGAAAAACGCTCTCAATATTCTCTAATGAACACAGGCATCACGAACTAAAACATGAAACACATTCATTCATCTTCTGGAGATGAGAGCCAGCTCTGCATCCATCTCTCAGGGACGTATAATTCTTGAATTATTAAATTAATTAGGAAATTTGCAAGGAAAAAAAATACTTCCTCTAGAAATTTAAGCCTTTCATTCTGTCTTGTGTAGCAAGAAGTTTCCGACAAAATCCAATCTTGTGATATCTGAATTACTGAGATACTCCTCTTGGAAAGGTTTTTATCTCCATGAGGCACTAGACAAGGTACAAACTAAGGTGCTCTGTCACATGTTTTCCCTACTACATTTTACTCGAAACATGATCCTACACAAAACAGGAATTTTAGAATTTATCTCCTAAATTTGATTTAATCATTTAATTTTTGTTCTATTTTATCAAGTCAAATATGAACACAGGTTGATACCTTACTTGAGAGCTGATTTTCAAACTTCCTGTTGCATGAATATTTTTATGTATAGAATTCGAAGGAGAAACATGTTACAAGGTGTTTCACTTGTACCGTGTCTAGGGACCCATTATACTCTGCCCTGGAAATATTAATTTCATTTTATCGATTTACGTTCTTTTTGTTCTAGTGCCCGATGACTTTCAATACGACCCAACGACTAGAACGTATGGTGACCCATCCAGGCGACCTGAAATAAAATCATCTACTTTAGAATTTATTGCACCGTCTGAGTATATGGTTCGTACTCCCAATTTATGTACTTGCATGTCCCCACTTTCAAGAAAATCAGATGTTTGGGTAAAGAATATTCCTATCATCATCTCAACGGCCTCATAGCTTCTTGCAATTTTTTGCTGTATTTTGAAATAAAAATGGCTGCTATACTTTGTATCTCGCTTGATGATGTTGGGATTTATCTATATTTTCTCGTAAATTAGCTTTATAAATTAAGCCTCTTTTTAGAGTGAAGTCTTTCAAAGAGTTCGCCAATCCTTGGATCTAATTGACATGATGGTATTACTTTTATTATTGAGGTGGATGATGATTCAACGGTTGATAGATCAATCAATAGTTTTTAAATTCTTTAAAAAATTCCTGTTTTTGATTATTTTTTAAAATTCCCCAAAATTAAAGTCACTTTGAAGCTTGTTTAATTTTCCACCAATTTTTCGTAGGTGTAAGTGACTCACTCATTGTGGCAAAGCCATGAATGAAAATAATCGGAAACTACCCCAATTTCAACTAAATGCTTATTGCATCGTATTGCTTCTGTATTTCCTTTGCTGAGCTGCTACTTTGCTGTTTATTTTAGAGCAGAAAAGCTGTAATCGTCAGTAAAAGTTTATTGATCCTGATCGTATTGAATGAGTTCTATATTTTGGCTCAACTCTTTGAATGTTGAGAAATTTCTTGAATTTTAATGTATTCACTACGAACATGTTTTTTATGACAGAAATACTATAAGATCAAGATAAGTTAAAAAAGTTTTTTGAAAATGCAGTCCTTTCAACAAGTTTGCAACCAATAAGCTAGCTGCTTAAAACCCACTAATTTGAAAACATAGTTTTTTGTAATTCAATGATTCCAAACAGACTCTAAATTACGATTTTATGATTCCAGATTAATAATTGTAAAACTTGTCTGACTTTGATTTCTTTCATTTTAGGTGAGACCACCTCAGCCGGCTGTGTATCTATTTCTCCTGGATGTATCCAGGCTAGCCACTCAAAGCGGCTATTTATCAATCGTTTGCGAAACGTTACTTGCCCATTTAGATAATTTACCAGGAGATGCTAGAACTTCGATAGGGATCATCGCCTACGACAGTGCTGTCCATTTCTATTCGTTAGCTGTTGGTTCAAATCGACCCCATGAAATGACTGTCCAGGATGTAGAAGGTACTTATTAATTTATTTTTACCTGTTCTCAGTTTTAATCGGCATAACCAAAAATAGAATGTACCATATTTATCCTCATTTATTTATTCAATCATTTATTTACAAATTATTTAACTAACATGATGAATGCTGAGAGAGACAGAAAAGAGAAAACAGAAATAAACTGGAGAGTTCGGTGAGGCTAAATGCAATTCAAAATGAAGATTTTAACATAATCAAATATGCTATAAGTAAGGGACAGAATTTTATCGAGTTTGTTCATCGGGTAGTTTTTTCTAAAATAAAGTACATGAAGTCATCGGTCAGCTGTGCAAAAGTAATCGCTTTATTGATTTGAAGCACGTATTGCTTCCAGATAAATCTGCCTGTCAAGTGGTTTTGAAAATGTTGTTACAACCGCACAGCCCAAAGTAAGGATGCAGCAACGTTTTTGTAATGTTATTTTTGGGGTTTTAAGCTACCGATAGCTGATCCTAAAATTGGTAAAATGGCTTCAATTCTCCAATCAGTTCATGACATTAGATACTTCCAGTATATTATGACCTACCCCAGCAATAAAATCTCTGTATTCTGCCAACACGTCAACCATAGTATTTATGTTTTTTCTTTTGTTTCCTGAAAAGAATTTGTATATAGTTTTCATAATTTCAGAAAACTGGAGGAAAAGTCTGTGTCGCTACACCTACTAATTTTTACTGTATCATCATTCATCTAACTTTGTATTTTTGTTTCATTTTAGATATATTTTTGCCATGTCCAGACAATCTCCTAGTTAATTTAAACGAATCTAAAGAATTAGTATGTGAACTTCTAAGTCAACTACCCAAGAAGTACAAGGAGAGCTTCGCTACAGACAGCGCATTAGGTGCTGCTCTCCAAGCAGGCTACAAGTTACTGGTAAGAAGGTTTCTTTTGAAATGTATTTTTCATGAGAAAAAGGACTCTTGTCCATGGAAGCAAGATTTTCAGTTGAGTAATTTTTGTTGAGTTGCTTAAGATAATTGGGTTTTAAGACTTCGACAGAGGACTCTCTCTCTCTCTCTCTCAAATATTCAAAAGAAAAGTCGTGGGCAGCTTAGTTTATTTCTAAGCCATTAGAGAGAGAGTAAAGTTGCCATATTATTCGACAAAATCAAGCTTTGAACAGATAAATTAGGATTTTATACAAGGTGAGTAAAACACTGAACAGTCACTATATTGTAGTATTTCAAAATCTCATCTCCTGTTTCATAAATTGGTGAGAAAACCAACCAACATCCCTACTCAAAAAGTATTAAAATTTTTCTTGCCTTTATGAAGGTTTTTACAAATTTTTAAGTAAAAATATTGTTTGGTTTCCCTTCAAAAAATTAAAACTGGAGATGAGATTTTGAAACGCCACATTATAGATTCGACCTCTTTGCTTAACGCTCTCCAACCTCAAACTCATTTATCTGGAGATGGTCTAAATATCATGCTTCTCCATGTCCGGTGGAGGCTTCAGTTATTTTAAATTTTATTTTTTTAAAGTGTCACCGTCTGAATCTTAGCAAGACATTTTGGCACCCTCTCAAAATACGCAACTTACGATGCTTGTTGTTAAATAGTTTTTAGATTTTTCTTTAATTAATCAGTATGTCGTTTTTTTGTTCAGGCTCCCTCTGGAGGTCGAATAACAGTTTTCCAGACATGTCTTCCGAACCTTGGTCCCGGAAAGTTAGCACCTCGAGAAGATCCAGCTCTTCGTGCCAGTGAAAATGTTCAACACTTAAATCCATTCACTGATTTTTATAAAAAATTAGCGTTAGACTGTTCTGCCCAACAAATAGCTGTTGACCTATTTGTAATCAACAGTCAGTATGTTGATATTGCCAGCTTGGGTAAGCATTACTTTACCGTTTTAAGTTTACGCTGAAAATACTTTCAAACAAATTGCAGAGTTTTCAAATCACTGAAATGCGCCAAGATCGAAACATTGATGTTAAGTTTTAACAATGATGTGAAGTTTTGTCACTCATGTTTTAGTCAACCTGAACAGAGGCATGTAAGTTTGCACGAAATGATAGTAGTTGTGTTTTACGCTTTAAAAAAACATTTTCTCCTCTTCAAATTATTTTTAGAATTTCTGTTATCCTTTGTCTGTTTCTTCTTTTCCAGCTGGAATTTCCAAGTTCTCAGGTGGATCGATCTACCACATACCTTTGTTCAGCGCTGTCAATCAAACTCATGTCGAAAATTTGGAAAAAATGTTCACGAGATATTTGATCAGGAAAATAGGTTTTGAATCGGTCATGAGACTCCGGTGTACCAGGTAAATTTAATGCTCTTCATCCATATACAATAATTTTTACCACAAGTTAGACAGACATAAAGAAGAAAAGAAGGAAAAAGAGGATAGTTTTTCTGTAATTAGATATTTACAAAAGTACAGTTCGGTACCATTGTATTTCATCACAGTGTATTCTATAAATGTCGAATTACGGGGGAAAAAAGTATTTGAAACTTGCTCATCGATTTGTGTTGCGATTAATTCAACCACACGTTTTATACAATGTCTTTTTTGGATCTAACCAGAGCCATTTGAAGTGCATTTCATGTTGCCATATTTCCTCTCATGCTTTATTATTTAACAAAAATTTAATAAGGCCTTGAAACTTTCCTAGTCTTCCATAGATTGCCAAGAATATACTCACAAAATTCCAAATCAGAATGTTACTTAGTTTTCCGTCGAAAAAATAAAACGTGAGAGGGAGCCAGCAGGCTAATTTTTGAAATTAATAGACAAAGCTATATACAAAAAAGAAAAAGAGAAAATAGAGTGATCCTATTGGTTGAAACGGGTGGCTGTCATTGATTAAGAGGGAAAATGATGGACTCTGTGAAGGATTTCTCGTGTGTGTCTGTTCGTTCGTCAACTACTTGCCTTCTTTGTCTATAGATTTGTATACCAATCTCAATAGTCAGCTTGTAGGTGAAATCTGATATAGTTAAACTGATTCTGATTAAATCTGTTCAAATGATGTTAGATGATAATATTATTTAATCTGCAAGTTACGTCTAATTGGCGAAATACTATAAAATTATTACTTGTTGTTATTGTAGCATACTTGCTATTCCTAACAATTTTTCCATAATTGATTCATTTTACAGCGTAAATTTTGAGTCCCAACATGTGACTAATCCCATGTAATGATTTTGTAACTGTTTCAGGGGAGTTTCTATACATACGTTCCATGGTAACTTCTTCGTTCGGTCGACAGATCTTTTATCTTTACCGAACGTCAATCCGGACGCTGGATATGGCATGCAAGTTTCAATCGATGAAAACCTCACAGACATATCGAACGTCTGTTTCCAAGCTGCTTTGTTGTATACGTCTAGCCAAGGTATTTTTACAACTTGGTATTTTCTTTCATTTATCATTAGCACGCAGAGAGTTTAATTAATGGTGTGCAGGACCTGAAAAAATAGAAAATCACCCGGCTTCATCAGGGAATGAAACATTCCCAGGAAAATCAGAAAATTTGTCAGAAAATTGACGCTAAAAACGAGGAATGTCTTCTTTCTCTGCCCTGAAATCAAATTATTCCTACAATTTGTGATTCGTATTAATTCGGCTTCAAAGAATCAAGACAAAAGAAGAAAAATGTGATTTTTTTCCACGGACTTTGGAGGAGAATCTTGTTTTTTTTTTCATGAAAATCTAGAGGAAAGCATGTGGAAATCCTGAGTTTTTATCAGGAAATTTCGCCTGGAAAATCAGGAAAAATCAGGGGATTGTTAGGAAATGGAAAAGAAATGAAGAATTTCAGACACCAATCTCTTTGTACAAGAGCAGGTCCTTAATATTCTGTGCAACCAAATTATTAACTTTTAGTCAGTGATACCTATCCTTCCATAGAAAAATACAAGATTTAAATTTTTTCCTTTTACAATTTTTACCTTTTTTAAGGATTTTTCACTCATGATTTGGTACCAAAGAATAGTATGTATACAAAGTCACCATTATGAGGGCAAATGGTGTTCTGCTATAGAACGAATAAGAATACTTAATTTGTTATAATGAAACCTTTTTACTTGGATAAAAGTATACTCAATTCTATTCTAAGTATCACAATTTTTATAATGGTGTGAAGCTTTCCATTGGAGCAGCAAAAACAAGGCAACCTCTGGGAATGCTTTTTCAATAACTGCCATCTTGGCATTGTTATACCGATATTCGGTGACTCATTATTGGTGGCTCATAAGCTCTAAAATTCTGTTGCAGGAGAAAGACGAATTCGTGTTCACACTTTGTGCCTTCCCGTAGCGTCTAGTTTGCAGGAAATACTTTATTCAGCCGACCAGGAGTGCATTGTTGGATTACTTTCTAAAATGGGTAAGAAAACTTTAGCTCTGTCGATCAACCATGGCAGAGGATTGATTTCATGGTTGCAAAAATTTTCAGATCACACGCATGGCTGCTGACATGAAAAAATTGAAAGGCCAGCCGCTATAGTGTCAAAACCTCCAGTTTCACTGAAAATCGTGGTGAAATTTATGTATAAAAGACAAAGCAAAAGGTCTTAGCTTTGGAGGTCAATGGAGTATTTGAAATTTGAAATAGGAAAACTGATTGGAAAAATGAGAAGGCTAAGAACTCTCTGCATCCTGTAGTAAATAAATGTCGGATTTGTGATGTAATTGTAAAACTTAACCTAAATTTTACATTCATAGCTATTTATTCCTTGCAAAACCTGAACATCTTTCAAAATTTCTTATTTTAAATTTTGTAATATTGACCTACGCCTCAAAATTGCCTTTTTTTTATTTTTTGTATGCTCTAAGCTCTTAATTTTTTTCTCTCTTTTTACAGCTGTTGATAGGAGTGCACAGTCATCACTGAGCGATGCCCGAGAGGCATTTGTCAATGCAGTTGTAGATATCCTTTCAGCATTTAGAACAGTACAGTCTTACGGTGGCGGACCAGGGTCGTTACTAGCTCCGAACACCTTACGGTTATTGCCTCTCTACGTTCTGGCTCTATTGAAACAGGTAAGTAACAACTAGAGGGTAAAGTACCTAGTTTTAGTGTTCAGAGGGTTGTGCAAGCTTGATTTGAAAATTTTGTGACATGGCAAAAAAATAAACAAATCATCATTTTGTGACACACCATTGTGTTTAACATCCCTCAGGGAAAAAAAATTAAAAATTCACCACTGAAAACTGTCCTATTATAATATTCTGTATCTGCAAGACTAACATTAAAGCTGTCTTTATTAGGCTTTTAAAGAGCGCATTGGTACCCTAGGTACCCAATATAATACTGACATTTGCAAGGCACATAATCCAATTGAGTAAATCTGGACCCAGAATTTGATGCAGTGTTCAAACAATTAAGTAAAGCCATAAAACCTAACTCACAAACTTAGAAACTGAATCGCGAAAATTTTCACAAAATATGGTTTTCTTATTTTTTCAGACGGCGTTTAGAGTTGGCTCAAGTACGAGACTGGATGATAGAGTTTTCGCAATGAACCAGATGAAGTGTTTACCGTTAACATTTTTAATTCAATCAGTTTATCCCGATTTATATCCTGTTCACTATTTAGACCAAGTTGTAAGTATCCTATTTCTTTCATTTTTCGATAGTTACACCACTTGGACCCACTTTGGGAATCAAGTCTGACTTAAAGTCTGAAAATTTTACTTTGCGTTTGGCAGATGGTTTGATAAATGAAAAGATAGCATAAATTCATTCTACTCCCCCCAAAATTTTTCATAGTTTTGCCTTATTTCTCGAATACAATAGAACCAATTTTGTTGTTTCTATAGTTAGAAGAAAAATACCAACATTTTATTCCTCACCCTTAAAGAAGATCTTCTGTATCAAAAACAAAAGATATTTCTGTCCTTTTTTTTTTTATCTGTCTTAGTTTTGAGGGAGGAGACTTTGTTTTTTATCAGGAATAAAATTTATAATTTGCTAAATTGTGACTGGATCTGGAGAAAAGAACCAGGAGAAATTTTGTTTTACTGCTTTTTAAAAGCTTAAACATTTTTCTACTTCCTAAATATTTTTTCTAAGAACTTTAGGACTATTATATCCTTCAATTTTCGAGCTTTCCAGGCCAAACTTGCGCCAAAACTTCCCGGGTATCTTCTTCTAAGCATTTGAAAAAGTTCGGGAAAGTTTTTTTACAGTGAATTACGTTATTTACGTTTCGTTTCAATGGATCCGGTCTCAGCTGATGTTTTTTGTTCTTATCAGTGGAAAAAGTTCAGCATATGAAAATTTAAGAGCATTTAAGGATTCTCAGTGATCTTTGTACTCTCGTCAGACCTCAGCAATATAATAATCATATCAGTCTATGGTTTTTAAGGAGAAGAATTGTATTTTTGTCGTCTCAGTTGTGTATAATTTTCTTAATCCTCCTTTTACTCATTTTTAAACTTTTTCGTTTTCCAGCCGGAAGTTGAATTTGAAGACAAGTTAGTTCCTCAACCTCCCCGCTTGCAACTCTCATCCGAAAGGATAGACAAAAATGGTATCTATCTCATGGACTCAGGGGACTCATTTATTTTATACGTAGGACACAACGTCAACCCTCAACTACTGAATAATCTCCTAGGAGTGCCTCATTTTAGTGCATTACCTGATATATCAGTAAGTACTCACCTTTCTTCAATCTGTTTCTTGTTATTGATAATTAATTGACCCGTGATTTAGTAGCGTACTGATGTATTTAGAGTCGATCATTTGCATTGAAGTAATCGCCAACTCTGCTTAACTGCAAGTATTCATACATGGAAACAACTAAATTACAATAATAGAGTGAGGCATGTCCTTGAAGAATGGTGTTAAATTGGTAATACTTCTAACTCGGACACCAATCGATGAGGATGTTGCCGCTTGTCTAAAAATTATAGAAATAGTGCAGGACAACTGGATAGAGTTAAGCAAAACAGTCACATTCACTTTGCAAGAGTGTACATCCCCTAAATCCTCTCTTTTGTTGCTTCATTGCATCATGTGCCTCAGATAATCATTTTTCTGGAAAATTCTCTAATGCAACAACAAGCTGAAATTGAATATTTTTCCTTGGGCGTGTAATTTTTTTACATTTGAATTGAAGTAAATATTTGTAAGTGTCTGACATGAATTATTTTGATTTTTTCAGTGCGGAATTGCAGAATTAGAAACTCCCGAATCAGAAAGACTGCGTAATTTTATCATTCTTTTATGTGTTGAAAAACCATACTGTCCACCCATCACTGTTTTAAGGTAAGCCTTGATTTCTTTTCAATTCAATGGTAACATTTCTTTCTTCCGCCTTTTTCATAGTTATAAGGCAACTCAAAGCTTTTTAATGTCCAGAAAAAAATCATGGACTGTGAAACATTTTTCTGATGTAATTCTCCTTTTCTTTTTTTCATTCTGTTTTTGACATCTTCTGACGTGTTTAAATTTTTTTTCAATTATGATGCATCAGAATATGTAACAACAGAGGAGCCCGAAATATTTAGTCATATTTTTGGACCAGCGAAACCTGGAAATAAAAACGAATGTAACATGTGTCCTCTGATAGTTTTTCACTCCAAATTTTTTTGAGATTTCATGATAAATAGAACCTGGCAATAGGAGCTAGCTAAACCTGAAAATGGAAAGGTATATAAAGGTATAAAAGGAAATTGTAATATGTGTCATCTTATAGTTTTTATTTTTAAATTTTTTTAAGATTTCATGATCCTATTCAGAGAGTTGATTATAGGAGAACTGTCATTCTGTGGAATCTCCATCTCCTGAATTTTACTCAAGTTTAGGGGAATACTACACAAATGAACTTAATTCATCACGTTTATTATTTTTTGTCTTTGTTTTTCAGGGACAACAGTTCTCACCGTTCCATGTTCCTTGAGCGTCTGGTCGAAGACAAATACGACTCTGGAATTTCCTACTATGAATTTCTACAGAGGATAAAAGCCCAAGTGAAATGAGACGAGGCTTATTAGAAAATTTAGGTAATTATTTGGTCATTGAGCGCCTGCGCTGAAGGGTTGGCAGTTAAGGACGTGGACAATTTTAATATGTTGATCAAGTTATCTTTTTTTACTATTGGCTCTCATTGGTCGTCTCTTTTATTATTTATTTGGTCAAGCATGATTCTTAGAAATTTATACGCTTATTTTAAACCGATTCATGTGAGGACCCAGTCATTCCTTTTCGGCATCACATACTCAGTAAAAATTACTGCCTATTGCGGCAAAAGGGAATTTGAAGTTAATGTTTGCCTGTGCAGTGGTCTATTCATTTTTAATAACTGTCAGCAGCACTGCTGATTTTAAATATTATCGATAGGAGTATCCACACGCATAACGCTGCGATATTATTGAAGTTGGAGCCGCGTTTATCTTCTTTATGAGTCGTTCAACCCAAAAATTGACAGGCTTTCCAGGGGAATACTTTGAAGAGTGAGAGCTCTAGTGATTGTGATGATTAGAGCTGATTCACTTATTGTATGGTTCAACCTATCGTAGTTGATAGTTTCTGATAAGACAGTCCTTATCATTTGTGTTTTCATAAAAAAAAAAAAAAATTAAAATCCTATTTACATGCACGTTTTTTAGCTCATGAAATGAAAAAATCATTTGCAGAAAAAGCATTCACATAAAAAAAAGTAATGATACTTTGGACTTAAGAGCCTGCGTATCAGGTCCATCAAAAATGTATACTTGGGAGAGATCAGTTAATCAAAAATCAATATCGAAAGCCAAAGGACAATATTGTTCGACAACTCTGGTGAAAATAAGTCAGGGATTTCGCTGCATTCTGAACCATAAACCATGCCAGTCGATATTTCTAGTTTTCTCAAATTCTGCATGGAAGCGCTTTAATGTATAAAATAAATTCCAAATATAACTTCAAAATTACAAAAATAATAAGTTATTTCTTCGTCTTGTAAAATTGTCAGTGTGCAGATAGGCGGTATAGTTCCTTAGCCATTGATATATTGAAGTATAATGTAGTTCATGTGTTAGCAAAGAAACAAAAAAAGTTTAAGTTTTGAATGTTTGTATTCAATTTTGATACTAAAGAGTGAAAAAAGATGAAAAACATTTGTCAAAGGATTATTTGATAGTTGAATCGATTTTTGATGTATTGAATTTCCATAAATCAATTGTGACTTGCCGAAGTTTTGGCTGCTGATCGGTTGGAAAGCATATTGATGAGTCTGTTCTGGCATCAACAAACAAGAGTACATCATAGTTTCTTCGTTAGAAAAAGAAAAGGCTGAACTGAGATTGAAAATTAAGCTTCGTTTTGTTTAATTTTATCAGTTAACCTTCTCTTTTTTTGTTGTTTTAACCGTTCATCATTCTTTTCATAGCTATTGAGCATTAAAATCTTCGTTCTCAGCTTCTTTTTTATTGGTGTTTGCGAAAATCAATTTCACTTGAACCAATCATTGTTGCAATTTTAAAGACTTTTAATGGCCTTAAAAAGAAGTTTCTCGTTACATCTTGCCTTATTAAGTACTCTAAATGATGCATCTCTGATCCCAAAGCTGAACTTTTTCCCAAAGACTCCTTTTCTACCTCGTTGTGTACTGTTTTTGAAACCAGGAAATAAAGGCACTAGTCAAGTGTCACAAAACTTATAGTCATAAAGTTTTGAATAAAAAATCTAATGAATTTATCAGCTCAGGACCTATTCTGTACCACAGGAGTGCCTAAGTCAATGTCCCTAACTACAATATCATTTAATGTGGAGTGAAACAAGTCCTCGTTTAGTGTGGACGTTATCCTCTTCTCTACTTGAAAGACGTAGATGTTCCTCACTTCTCGTCAGCGTTGTCTTTTACAAATGCCACAACTGAGCGCATTTCAAGCAAATGGATGACTGAACTCTGGATACAAGTGACTCAATATTTGTCGCTCCTCAAATAGATGTGGCAGTATGTTACTTTTTATCCGTAAAAAAGAGATTATTGTCAAGAAAAATTGGGGAACAGCATGAAATAATAATTTAATTACTCTAATTTCTTAAAGTACCCGATGTATTGCGCTTCATGTTTTTGGAGCGCAGCCATTGAAATCGAGCCTCTTTTAGTCAATTTTTTAAAGGTTGAAACATTCCTCCAAAGGCTGTAATACAATTCCAGCCTTGAGCCTAAGTGAATGGTATTTTTACAGGAAAAAAAATTATAATTTTTCTCAACTTATCCACTATTGGCCCTTAAATTGTTTTAATATTGCTATTATCTTTTTCTTTGTTTATGAAAATTAAAAAAGCGACCGCATCCCGTGTGGGTATTGGTGATAAAATTTATATAAAACTCTACCATGGCGGTTTATTTTAATCTTATTATCACCTCTTGTTATCTTTTAATTATGTTAATAACTTTGTGTTATATGTATGATTCAACTGTATTTTAAAATTTGTATCTATATGATTTGTACGTTACATTTGTTGTTGTTTGTTCGCAATTGATTGATTTATTTATTCCTTATTTGTGTTATTTTAAGTTGAATTTACCTATTCATGAGTTGATTTCATTGCTTTTATTGTTCTTATAAAGTACAGGATGTTACAGATACAGAAGCGATTTGTACCGTTGGAACAGTTGTTAGTTAGCTCTTTTAATCAGGGTAGTAGTGCAGGCCTGTTCGTCTTGTTCCTTGCTGTAATACTGCTGATAAGTGATCTTGGATCTATGTAATCAAATTGCTGTCAAGTTTAGATTGTTCTGTAAATAGGGTTTTTGTTGACAGTGTTGCCATGTATGATAGGATCTACTCAAATTTTTCCTGCTTGTAGCCTCCTGAAGCAGCTGAAATAATTTAAATTTTTGTACTTTTTCTTGAATGACTTAAAAATTGAACTGAAAAATTTGAATTTTTTTCTTTCATGGCAGCCCTGGTTTTGAACAAAGTTTGTACATTGAGTAAGGGGAAAATCTACGTATATTTGAAAGTGGTGAGAATCGGCCCCTCCAGTCTCGGACTTTCTTGTAAATTGCATTTTTAATGTTAAATTTTTGATAATTGATTTGTAAATTCCAAATAAATTATAAAAACTGGACAACTTTTTTTGTTCCTTCAAAAATCAATAAGACGTATATAATTGTTTAAATATTTATCCTCGATGTTGAATTTTTTTCTTCCCTCTGAAGCGTGTTGGTCTTTTCTCAACCTCATTCACACTAGACTGTGAATCTCTCTGTAGTCTAGTCCACTTAGATTGAAGATGTCTGTTTTCACCGTAGATATGCCTAGTAACGCACGCTGTCGAGGAATAAGAGTAGCAACACCAAAACAGAACAAAAGCGCATTAGACAATAATAATTGATGTTTTAATTTATTTTATCAGGTATTACAATGAGTGAATAAAAAAAAATGAACAGAAAATATAAATAACAAAAGATTTTAAAAAAGAATAGATTCATTAAACAAAAACAAAGTTTTTAGATCCATTTCTAATTTTAAATCTTCAAAATCATCATCAATCAAATGTTAAAATCCCACTTTTGGACTTACCGTGGGAGAATGTTCGTAGACATTCAACAACTCAAATTTCCGTTGCCACAGCAACATGCTTTCCATTCTATAAAATTAAAATACTTACTTGAAAAAATAGAATTTAGTTACTCAACAATATAAGCCACAAATTAACAAAACAGCATTGACTTGCAGGCATGAATTACACTCTTTATCACAGAGGAAACTGTTTTCAGTAAGGTTTTCCTTCAGAGATCATGAACTCACTACGATTCTATTCACGCAGTGCCTGACGTGTAACAGAATTCACTAGTCTTCAACTTCTCTCTCTCCTTTGGTTTTCGTTACGAGGTGGAGAAGAAAAGACACGGGTCGCACTTCTTCGTTATCTCAACAGAAGATTCAGATATTGATCATTCCTTGCAAAGTGGGGATAAACACATGAGCTAAGCCTTTCATTGGATTAATTGCATGGGTTGTAGAGCTGGCCAATATAGTTCATACCCAAAGAGTTGCAAAACTGATAGTAAAACACGTCCAAACATCAAAGTTCAACAAATTAACAAGAGTGTTTTCCAATGTTACCAACTTGAAAGAAAAGTCTACTTGTAGTACAAAACAGAGCAAATTATTTCAGACCAGAACAACAAACCCATTTTGGACATATATCAAGTACGGCAAGAGCGCAAAGACAGCCCTGCTGCGCTTAGAATGCTGTATTTTAGCAAAATTCAAGAGGCAGCTTTTTCTCGGACTCAATATTTCGTTAAAGAAAATGCAGAGTATCTAAGAGCATGGGCAATGAGTGCTGGGAAATCTACAACATAATATTCAAGTCCAGTTGAAAAAATGTTTAGCTCCAGTAAAAAGTTGAGAGTATTTTCTCTATAGCATTGCAATGATACATATTGCTAGGAAATATCTTCAGAATATGGCCGCAGCGTGATGGACCTAAAAGAAATGGCGATCATTCTATTACGAAAGTGACTGTGAAGAATACATTACAGAGTACAAACTCCAATTTACATAATTTTTAAAGTTTGTTAAGCCAAAATCGCTTATTGCAATCTTATCCGATCCGAGATCACCTGAAATTAAGCTGAGAATGACACTGAAGCTTAAGGTTTAGTTTTTACCGGTAAAGAAAAGAAACCTATTGCCGTATTGCGACTGAGCTATAGTTTTTTGAGGATTTTTCACTTCTGCCCTAATAGCGTTCACTGTTACGACAATCAGCGTTAATGGGCTCCATAACATAGAACTTACAAAATAACGTGTGACTATACTAATGGGTTTAATGACAATAGTATGACAAATGTTTCTGGAAACAATTTAGGACCAACTTTCTATGGAAACCGTTTTTGCCAGAGAATAATTGATCCAATATGCAAATAGGTGGTTGTTGGTAAGTAAGTTAACCTCTGGTTTTAAAACTGCCAATTTGGTTACATTAATCTTTTAATATGTACAATTATTACGTCATTTACTGGTGTGAAATTGCAAAATTAGGCTACTTTTTCGATGAGTTTTAAAAAGGATTAACCGCTGCAGGTTTATTTGTGGTTCTCTTTTTGAAAGCACTGCGCAATCTGAAACGTCAGAAGTTTTTAAAAACTTGAAAATGAAAACCAACTGATGAGTTTTTTTCTTTTCAAGTTTTCAAGAAATATTACAAGCATCATTGCGGCTTTGCTTGCTAAGCTGGAACTAAGATTACACGAAAATTGGTAACAAGTGTTTTCCATAGCGAAATCAAGACTAAGAAACCGATAAAAGTAGTTCAATCGGGCCTTATTGTCTTTTGGTAACATCACTCGCCCACTTGTAACTTCTATGCTTTGGAACCAAGTATCAGTTCTTGATACAAAGCCGGGATGACACGCAGCATAGAAGTGAGTTAGAGCACAACTAACAATTGACTACACAGTTATCAGGACAATAAATAATTTTACAATAAATTAACACGATAGCGAAAGTTTTTCTCAAATGGAAACCCTATGTTACTTTACAGGTCTACAATTTGGCAACGTTGTAAAGACAAGAGCGTATGCTATTTGATGTGATCGCAGGAATCTTCATAGACGTCGTTATCTTCGTCTTCCGAGAACTTATCATCGTAGTTGTTGCTGAACTTCGAGCGAGACTGGCTTTTCTTCCGTCCGTCAATCTTTGGCGTTTTTCTAGGCGGAGGACTGGAAAAAAAAAAGAATTATGAAAAATTTCGTTTATATTGGTTGTATGATTCATGACAGCTTTTCAAAACCAAAGTCAAGGGCTATTCAAGAACTTACGAAAAAAAACAAAAATTAAGACATTCTACAGAATGTGCTGAAAAGAGAAGTTTCCTCTCCCTGTGCTTAAGTTGATGACACCTATTAAAAACCAAAATCAAGCACTTACAAGGACATACAATTTTTTCAAGAGGCATTTAAGAGTGCCTCAGCAATGGAAATTTCCTTTTTTTCAACTTTCATTCTATGCCACCCACATTAAGAGTGACATGTATCATGTGTGCAGACAAGACAACGCTATTTGATACTTCAGAGGCTTCATTGAAAAAGAAAAAACACATATCTTCCAGACAGCTGTGAATGAAATTGCCTGATGATTCTTGGATTTAAGCTCTACAGTTCTGATCACAAGATACCCCTCATGTTGCTAAAGTCAGCCATGGCTTTATCGTAATACATCTAATGATGAGGTCGCGTAAGACAGGGTTTGACCCCCTTCTCCCTCTTAAAACGAACTTAAACTCCTTCCCTTTCAGGTAGCTTACGTAATACTTGATCGGTATCTCTGATCAAAAGTGCTAGAGAGACTCGACTAAGATTTCGGATGAAATGCTGGACGAGAGAGTAATGTCTATGACAATTACCTTGTTTGACTGTCATTTGAGGATGACGCAGAACTACTCGGGCTGCTGTCTCTATCCCGACTTGGACTGGCAGGAGGTGAAAAAGCTTGCATTAGTTTCCCTTTGCCTTCACTCCACATGTGAGACTGTAAAAATGAAGGAAAGCAATGAAATGGCTTTGAATTTTTATTTATTAATACTTGGAATCAAATGAAAATAACGAGGGCTAACGAACAATACCACCTGACTGACAATTTTGGCAAAAAAGAGTTAGCGACCTTACCGCATTTTACAGTATAAACTATGCAAGCTGATGATTTTAGTATTTTCCAGTTCTGTGGGGAAGCCCTTCAATGATGTTGTAGTGTATGAAAAAAATGCAAATCTGACCGTAGAATTACGAAAATGACAAAGTTTTCACTTCGTTCTGCAAAATCGTCAGTTTGCAGATTGGCGGTATTGTTTGTTAGCCATTGATAAGTCATTCAATTAAAAGAATAAATTATTTTCGTGTGAATGATGGTAAATATTTTTCAGGAAAACAAAAATTAAACAGACGCAAGACGACTTTAAGAATTTAAAAATATGTAGTTTTTCTACCTTTGAGCTCTGAGGAGGAAAATATTGAGATGATTTGTTTTGAGGATGGTAATTCGGAGGCAGAGTCCTACTGAATTCTACGCTCAAGGGCTGTTGAAAATTAGGGGTTAAACATTAAACTGGCGACAAATTTCCATACTTCCTTTATTTATTCATTTCTCTATTTTTCCCTGACTTTCTTCCGTTTTTCTCCGACTTCAAAATTTTCGAATTCCTTGACTTTCTCTGCCCTTCAAACAAAACTTCCACTTAGATTTTTCCTTTCAGCTGCGCTGGCTTCTGCTAAAATTTGGAGGAAATTCCCATTTCCGGAAAGTACAATTATAGAGAGACCCACTTAAAGATTGTTGGCGCTCCTTAAAATAAAATAGGTTGAAGTAGCTGAGCCAACGCACTGCTTGCAAAATTCCCTCACTTTTTCTAGGAATCCCCCGACTTCCCCAGGTAAAATCCCTGACTTTCCAGGTTTTTCAAAACGCCATAAACCCTAGGCAAGGCGTAGTCTTCTACCAATAGATGGCTTTTCTTACATGTTACACACTCAAAATCTAGAGTATGAGTATTCTAGAGTATCTATCTAGAGTATTCCTGTTCGATTCTTGACACATATAAAATACTTTTGTTACTGCATGCTTATTTTTAACAATAAATTAAAACTATAGAGAGTTGAATTGCACTTACCAGGCGACCTTCACGGCCAAACAAAAGTAAAAAGGTATCAATGAAATCTCGCGACTTTTCTTCCCACTTCTGGATCATGTCTGAGACTCGCTTCTCGCCAAAATTTTCCATTACTTTCTTGCTTTTGTCTTTGAGTTCTTCCATCTTATTCTGAAACCGGAACTTCTTTTCCTACGCAAAAAGAAAAATAATTTCAATTCTGAAGAATCCCTGAATGCATAATTTTGGCTAAACTTTTGGGTACACACATTAGAAACATGCTCATTGCATTGAACACAATAATTTTCAATCATTGGATGAAGTGCCATTCCATAATCAGGAGATGAAAAAGGAGAAAAATTCACACAGTAATTTCAAAACTTTGCTAACGTACATAGAATACAGAATTTACTCATCACAGCTCTATAAAATTTTAACCTATGGGAAAAATGAATCCCTACCAAACCGTTAAAAATCTTAGGCCTTGTGTACAGGGGCGCAGATTGGACGAATTGGTTCCTTGAACTGGGGGTTCCAGGAACAAGTTATAGATAAGTTAAGACAAATTCCTGGATCAAGTTCTCCCCAAGTTTTTGGAAATGTGCTCGAGTGAACGAGGCCTTAGAGACTGCAAGAAGTTTCAGCATGCGTCTCTGAAGTCATTCATTCATTTTTTCCATTCTTCAAAAAATTTAAATTATAATTTTCTCACAATAAATTTCCATTTCAACATGTACCCTTTCAATGTATATCTTTTTTCATTATTTGGTTTATTTTAGGTCACTTTTGAGGAGCTACCAAGTTTTTAAGAATCGACTCTCGAGAGGCACTTACGATTATGAACGAAAATTTGGGACTCTAAATACTTACATTTAAGAATGATACATTGAGCTGCTTTGCACTGTAGCCGCGCGCCAGATTCCGCCTGACATAGATGTCATAATCTTTGACAATCCTGGCAACAATATCAGATGTGCTTATTCCTTCCGTCCTCTCTGTTGCGACAAACATTCCTTTCGTTTTTAACCAAGCATAAACGTCGGTCCCTTCGTCTGTTGGGTAAGGAAGCTCATCATGGGCGACAAAGTCAATCTGTGACACAGTGTGTAATTGTTAAAAAAACTTATAAAATTTTGACAAAAAACCAAAAGTATTGGGAAAAACCAATTTTAAAACAAACATTACGGTGGTTTCAAAATCTAACGATTTTATTCGGGAAGTTCCCTTTTGACATCGAATTAACTCCCAACTAATATATAAATAAACTAATACAAAGCACAAATAAAAAAAACTGATAAATGTATGAACTAAGGAAGGGCAAAAAAAGAGAGATCTAAATTCAATACAATGAGAGGGCAGGCTTGCTTAAGTTACAATGATTGCAGCAGAATTAACTATAATTCCTCATGAGACATCCTCAAGCTCTCCCATTTTTTAAGGAATTCCCTCTTCTTTACGTACATTGCCTTATGGATATTTCAAACGCATTTTTGTAAATACCGAATTTGTTTTGTCCTCAGCATAAAGAGGTAAAAATTAAAGAATTAGGAGTTGACACAGAAAAACTGTGCAATAGATTCCGTAAGTAGACAGACTTGTTTTGCTTAAATGCTTCCAAGTGCTCATAAGTGAGCCTACTTGAAAAGACAAAAACACCTATAGTGATACATTTTTTTAAAAATAGGAACATTCTTCTGGTTGAAAAATGTTTGGCTGAAACTCTCACAAACCTTATGTTTATTCATGAAGTCTTCATCCAGCTGCCATGGGGCACTTCGTACAACCTCATCAACATAGCGACAATGCCTCACGGCCTCGTATCTTTCTGAGTCTTGCATTACTGTTCGCCCTTTTTTACTGTGGGTCAATTCATCACTACATACTGTCAAAAAAAAAAGTTACACACATTACGATCACAGCTCATTAAAATTTAAACATGATTAAACAAATGTCAAATTGATTTGAGAATTTGATTCTTGAACTTCTAGAAGGAAAAAAGTTCATGTTCATGGACACAAATTATTTTCTTTCACTTTTGAAAACTAAAAAATCATAAATATTTTCCATGGACCAGAATAAAAAAGAACCATGATTGGACGCAACTAACTGCTTTTCACGTTGCCTAATCTTCTCTCATATCTTATTTGTTTATCAGAAAACTTAAATACCTGACACCTCTACACTTTTTGTGAATTTATTCTTCTGCAGATGAAGAATATATGTCAAAACTTTCAAGTTTCACTATTGCTTAATCTTCTGCTTTAATAATCAAACATCAGAGAAAATTCGATAACATCTCATACAGTTAGACTGTTTCCAATACATCCGTCTTATTGGACGAATGAGTGTCCATGTCCATTTGAGATGGGTATTTGACAGAGTGCAGCGGCATGGCAGATAGTTCACTTCTTCACAGAGGTATAGGAAACCAACCTAACTAGGAAAAACATGACAAGCCTCGACACATCCGCGACAAAATAAATTGAAACATTTGAGAAGTTTTTTCTTTTTCTTTTTTTGACATTTGCTTCCAATTATATGCAAGTTAATTTTGATAGGTACGACACGAGTGCGGCGAGACAGAAATCTGATGAGAAAAGTCCCACTAGTTCTGAGTTAAAATTAACCTTTTTACTCTCAAGTAGTGTTAATGTATACAAGGAGAAAAAATTAGAACATTGTGATTATTTCTTACCTCCAACAATTAGGTAAACATTAGGGAACAAATTCTTTGCTTGCATTAACTGTCGGGCATGACCTTGATGGAACATGTCGTAAATGCCATCAGCATAAACTCGCACTCTTCTAGGAACTGTAAAAATGAGACAAAAAAGATATTACATAAACAGATGAAAAAATAAAGATACTTAATATGCCGAAGACAAAATAATTGAAATTTTTATTCTAAAAAAAAAAAAGGAAAATAAGGTTCCATAGCTCCTACATTGCTTTTGAAGCATATACTTCATGACATTTCTAGAACTCCGATAAAAATCAATGGAATTCTGATGTTCCAATTTTTGGATTACCCTAGAATGTATTAAAAAAAAAAAAAAATTATAACACTTTTTTGTTGGGCATATGATACAGAGACTCTTCCTCAAAGAAATGTCTCTCATGGAGTTACAAAGGACAGAACTTTCCAACAAAAATAGGATAAATTTTAACACATCAAGCATCTTCATACACACTGAAAAATGATTGAAATTTTTTTAATAACAATTTTTTTTAATTCGACGAGGAATTTCATAAATTTCTGAAGAAATGCTACTTAACTTCATTGCAATGAAAAAGAAATATTATCAACTTCCCCATCTCTAAATGCTAGTGCAATAGCTGCATTTTGGAGCTGAGTCGCGTACCGTTCCCCAAAAAAAGAAAATAACCATGACATCAAAAACAGATCAAAATTCTGTTCCTGGCAAAATCATAGCACTGATTTGTTCTGATAGAGTTTCTTCAATCTTACAAATATTTTTGGTAAAAAAGCAAATGACATAGGTAGACGAGGAAAAAAACAAAAATTGACATTTTTAAGCTAAAAGAAATTACCTCTACCACTCTGGGCATCTTTCAGACTGATTCTTATACTATAGTCACAGTTGTCTCTTTCACACTCAGCTTCTGGTTCGTCACTGAACGATGCTGGCTTTGTGATGGACTGAAACAAAAAGGATAACACCAAAAATTAGAAACTGATCTACACCCATCTAAAAAAACTGAATTGACACTAGCGCTATGAATTATTTCAATTGAAACCGACCGCAAAACTTGCGATATTTAGAGACCCTATTTCAAAGTTCATGGCAGCTTTTCAAAACCAAAATCAAAGACTTTCGAAAAGTTATTGGGAGCTTTCAAGGAGGTACAAAATGTCTTAAAGATGTTGGTTTCCTCCACACGCATCTTTGATTGGACCGCGCTTAGCAAAAAGGAACCAAGTCGCATTATCCATTGCCAAATTTGAGTGAGCAATTTAATGCTTTACAAGAAAACGTAAATGCAGATTCCTTTGAAAATTTTAAGAAGTTTACTTCGTGCTATGCAAAAAATCCACTAAAATTTGCACAAAAATCCGCATGACTGTTTTCATGTAAAAAATTAAATTTTCCAATTAAATTCGGCAATAGCTGATGTGGCTAAGTTCCTTCCTGTTTAACGCGGTCCAGCACTAGGCTACTAATACAAAAAATGCAGGTGTATGAGGTAAGGATGACATCATTTGGAATTTCAGATGTTTGTGCAAGGGAAAAAAACACGCAAATTCCCAAAAGGTAAGAACAAAACCCCGATGATACAGACTTCGAGTTTTTTTTCGAGGATAATTCCAAATTTAAAGGATATCTAATGACTGGAGAATTAGGATATAAAATCTAGTACATTCAGAGACTTTTTCAAGCGTTATCGAACCATTTATGCATTTTTAGCGTTTTGAAGAATGATTTAATGAGAAAATTACGCCATCAACAAAATGCACAGACATCGATATTGAGGGATGTCAAAAAAATAGGAGAAAAAACGGGGAAAAAGGCTAAAAAATACACATAACAAACCCGAGACGTTTCGGCCCATAACTGAGCCATTTTCAGACGGAAGAATAAAAATAAAATATAAAAATTCATAAGAAATTTGAACCTATTGAGGGATGAACATGTGCCAGTTTTGAAACATACATTCAGGATTGAAAATGCCCCTTGCCTGATTAAACGAACGGAACAATTGCATCATACCGGACTGGCTTCGAGTAGGCACCTGACGATAAGTCGTGCAATATCTAATGACTGCAGAATTTATAATGTTCCCCATTATGAATATGCAGAATGGAAACACCTAGGATTTTCACGTTTTTCAGTTTCTTGATGAAATTATCCGAGACTTTTATATAGGTGGCTGAAATAAAAAAGTGCGTACCTACGCTTGCGACACTGCAAGTCTGCGCATTCTTTCAGAAGAAAACTATTGTAACTCACAGATTTTCTTCAAATCGTCTTTACTGATAACGTAACTTGAGTAATTACGGAAAAGTGAAAAACGCGAGTATCTCAGGTCAGCGGGACGCTTTCTTCATCCTAGGATTGTTCGGCGTATCCTGAGCTTTTAGTCACTTAACCGATTTGGTTAATTAAACTGACAGAATATTAAACCTAAAGTGACAAAAGACACGGAATTTTTTACTGTAAATCATGGTGTCTAGAATGGTTGACCATTATGCAAGATACATTCTTTGAACATTTGGGAGTAAATTTCCAAAAGTTTCCTTGGAAATTTTTATTTTATCAGAGGAAGTTTGCAATGTCTGAAGGCTCATACGGCGTTTTTCCTTGGCATGGTAGAATGGATCCAAGAGACATTTTTTTCCAGTGAGCGGAAATTTCCCGAGCGTTGATACAGATCCATAGGATGAATCATCGGCGACGGACGTGTCAATAGAATTACGCCGGCTCGTAATAAAATCAATAAAAATCAAACTGGTAGGCGCGCGAAACGATTCATAAATCAAACCACCGCCGCATAACTTCGCGATCGAAAGAAGAACGAGTAGTAAGCTCCGACTCAAAGGATTTATTACCTCGTGACGCCCATTCATCAAGTCGAGTTTAACACTTGAACTTTCGGCCGTCGGGTTGCGTAATGCACTTGCAAATGAGCACTGCACCGCGAGTCCACAGGTTCCGAGGTTTGAGCTGTCCTGCCATGCTAACGAAAAACGCCGTATGAGCTTTCACACGTTGCCGAACTTCTTGCGATAAAATAAAAATTCCCCAGGAGACCGATGGAAATTTTGCTTCAAAATTTTCAGGGAATTTATCTCGCAATTTAATCTACGGTAGCTGAAAATTTTAATGAAAAATATTTATAAGTCTCCTAAAAAACGAATGTTTTATATAGGGTAATTTGGCAACATTCGGATGATCATACGGCGTTTTTCCTTAGCACAGCAGTATCTTCCGCAGTTTCCTGAATTCCGAGTAGATGCCACGCGGGATAAAAATCGTGGCCTGCTTTGCGATGTATCAATTGATCTATCATTTGAACCTATGGAAAAGGATCGATAGACAGGATTTCCGCAACGAGCACCTTAATAATCGGTTCTTTACAGCAGCTTCAAATGGGGAAATATCGATAATCGATCGTCAGCGGCCACGCAATAGAAATCGTGAATTGTGTGATTCTATATACTGCCGCGTAAGGGGAAAACTTCGTATGAGCCTCCAGCCATTGCCAAATTTCTTCTGGTAAAATATACACTTTCAAAGAAACCGTAGGATATTTTCCCCTGAATTTTTCGGAGAATTTCACTCGCAATTTGATTTAAAGCGCACGAAAATTTCAAGGAAAAATATTCATAACTTCTTTGACTGTTTATTAGGGTAAGTTTGGCAGCTCCTGAAGGCTCATACGGCGTTCTTCCTCAGCTCGGCAGATTGGGTGAATCAGGCAACCTTCGATACGGTCTCACTTCCGGAAGATTAACATTTTTCGGGAGGAATAAAATAAACCAATGAACGGCCATCACCGAACCGGACCGGACTGGGTGCCACACAGTGGATCGAGTCAATAGGAGAGGTCGGACAAAATTTGGAAACTTTAAACGCCTTTAACTCCATTTATACAAAACTTCAAGGTTCTAAAACTGGTTCCATTGGTTTTCCAGTGAAATCTTCTAGAAACACCCCTCAGAATTTAAAATGTGACGAAATTGACATCAAAATTTGCAGTTTTAGTCAAAAATTTCATGTCCGACTTCTCTGATTGACTCGACCTCGTGTGTGTCGTGCCTTCGGCTTTGACCTTTAAGAGAACACTACTCGAGATGTGAACTTGTTAGACCGGTGTTTGGACTTTCGCGGTCCGAGCGACATTTCCGAATTGAAACGATTTGGAATAAATCGCAGGCTGGTAGTCAACTGTGGGATTTTATAAAAATGGTCGATTTGTGAAGATCTCCAAAATTTTGAAAGATTCTGACGAGATAGTCTCCATTTTGTGGTGCAAAATTCATCGTTTCTCTTACAAGAGAACGTAAATTCGTTTCAATGTTGCTAGCTAGATTTTTCCGCGTGAATTGCATTTTTCCGAGATTTTTGGCAATTTCGATGAAAATCTCGCACTGATTGTGAGTTTTTCCTGATCGCATGCAAAAGTCAATTTGACGAAAATTATGCAAGTTTACTCTCGTAAAAAATTGAACTGTTTGAGTCAATTTCACAACCTCTGAAAGGAGTAACGTTCCTTGGTCCGGGAGACGCGACAAATTACTCGAAATTTCTATTTACTTCTCTTGTCAACAGGACGTTTTCAGGCTGAGAAGAACTATTTGCATAGGATTTGCGAATACCATATGGTTCCTTCAGCATACATAGTTCAATTGTCAGTAATTTTAGGGTAGCTTCGCAACTTTGAATGAACTTACGTTCTTTCGTTTGAGGAACAACGAAAATTTGATTCAGCAATCGTTTGAAATAGCCCCGCGGAAACTTGAGCTTTTATGTGAACTGACGTTTACACAGAATAATAGCATGTTTACTCCCGATCGTGCTGGGTTTTCTTTTGTATAACTGTGTGTCTTGTTAAGTAAACTATTTGAACTCATCTCGTTCAAACGAGAAGGCCCGCACAGTCCTAAAGCTCTTCGACAAAGGCACAAGACTCCAATTGAATCGACTCATGCGAAAACGTCCGTTGTCCAATAAAGGGTTTCATAATTGCAGTGATTTCTTTTGCCCCACGACACTGATGAATAAGACTGATCTTGTTTGTAAACGATTATTTATACATAAGGGATTATTTATAAAATTTTTGTACATTCCTAACGTCTTAAACCATCTTGTGTCTTTGAGTTACAACGAAGTCGTCCACTCAAATTCTGAAACACTGTATTAGACATCGGACGTTTCCGCTTACGCCGATTCAATTAGATGGAGGAGGGGAGAGAAAGAAAAGAAAAAATAGAGAAAAATTGAGTTCCGCGGATCGAAGATCCGATGGCTGAAGATTAATTACATAACGGCGGCTTCGGGGGGTGTTAATTAGATTTAGTATCGGTACGAGCTCTTGTTACGATGGTGAAAGTTTAAAAACACGGATCCTCGCTGGTAATGTTGCCACATTTTATTTAATAAAAAAATATATTGCCAACATTTTCCCGTGAGACTTTCAACGGCTGTTCTCAGTTTCTACGCGAGTATAGAAAAGCGCATAGGAAAATGAGCGTATAGAAGGTAAAACCGCATGAAAATCATGTTGGGCACAAAAAATAGTGCTAAGTGAACTTCAATAAGCACAAATGGCTGAGCTTATACTAAAACGCTCGGTAGGAACAATAAACTGCAAGTTAGGAATCCCGAAAACGACGAAAATGCGCCGTAACTTACATGTGCATGATTAGATGTATCGCGTAAAATTGAAGGCGTCGTACATTTTCAAAACCGCGTGTGCGGGCACTTCATACTTGGTTAAAGATTGAAGACCTCTTTCGTTATATTTTTGGTATTATTTGGCTCTCGATTCTTATGAGAAGAAGGGCAATCATACGTTTCACAGAAAAATGAATAATTTTGCAGGAAAAAAGGAAATCTACCCATGAGACAAAAATGTCGGATCGAGGGGATAACGGCCGGCGTTTTGGAACTTTCAAGCACACCATGAGAAACCCTAATATAAATAAACAAACTGTCTACGTCAGTCGAATCTCCCTAATTTTCAACCCGTATTAGTCACCTGAAGATGGGAACCCCACCTGAGATGGCAATCGCGTTTTAAAAAAAAACTAATAAGTAATGTATGATCAGTTTCAAAAAATGTTATTTATCATCGTTTAAAGTTGTACTCCCTGGTGAGAAACCGAAGTTTCCTCCCACTTCCCCGGAATTTTTTGGGGGAAAACTACTTAAATCCGCGGAGTCTGGACAGAAATATCGATTCTTTTACTTCTCAGCCGTTTCTGATGACCGAAATTTCCTTCTTCAGTGCAAAATGAACTGAGCCATTGAACGCCACGAAGGCGGCAACGCTGTTTCACCGTGAGATCGAACCTGTGTGCCATTAATGTCAACATCCAAGCGGCAATAAAATGACTCCGGTTTGGCGGCTGACGAAAAAAGGGCAAGTTCTCGGACCACAACCTCAATGCTATGTAACGTCATGAGTCATGACTCAACGGGCTGCGTCGAATTATGACGTCTCCGACTGGAGAGGGAGGGAGAAGAAAATGCATTTAACGACGAGTATTTCGACGTGGTGCACGTTATTCTGCCGTGCTAAGGCAAAACGCCGTATGAGCATCCGAATGTTGCCGAATTTCCGTTCGTAAAACATTCATTTTTGAGGAGATTTATGCATATTTTTCATTGAAATTTTTAGATGCTGTACTTAGATTAAATTGCGCGCTGGAAAAAAAAAACACATTGGATCTAGAGTCCAGACTCCTGAAAACATTGATAAGAAAAAGGACTCTTGATTCAATCAGATTTAAGCTTAAATCAAAAGGAAATCCGCTCAAATTGAGAGGCTTGGTTCTTGATTTAAGCTTAAATCTGATTGAATCAAGAGTATTTTTTTCGTCGATGTTTTTAAGAGCCTGCACTCTAGATCCAATGTGTTTTTTTTTTTTTTTTTTTCCAGTGCGAGATAAATTTTTTTTAGAAATTTGGGAGAAATATGTCCACAAGTTTCCTGGGAAATTTTTAATTTATCACAAGAAGCTCGGCAACGTCTGAGGGCTCATATGGCGTCTTTCCTTAGCATGACAGATTTGCACGACGAGGTAATCATGACGGGCAGGACCGAGGCGGCTTGTTCTTTTTCCTGGCGATTTGAGAGGAGTTGAGCATAAAAATGCTTTTCACGAGAATGGAGAATTTGCACGCAAATTTTTTATTGCTTCATCTGAAAATGCCTAAAGAGGTGATTTTGCAGTATTTTTTTTATAATTATTTTCGGCTATGGGAAATAGTATAAAAATAGATTTAAAAGTGAGAAAATGCGCCGCTAAGTGACGTCATCTGGCGGCATTTCCCATATAAACGCATGTATTTTAGCAGATTAGAGCATTTTGTCATATACTCTCCAATAATTGTTCAATTTATGAACCAAGGGCATTCTCGTGTTCAGTTCACTTGGTAGCGTCCATTCAAACACGGAATTTATCAGATTTCAGACACCTGCAAATTCTCCGTTTTCACCGCTAGGTAATTACTCCTAGAAATTGAACAAATAAGAATCATTTGATGACTTTTTAGATTGTGGCGAAACTTCTTACATTTTCGACAACTTCCCATCCTGCTGAAGCTTCCTACCGAACCTTGGAAGCACGAGTAAAACCACCCGAAACGTTACTACGCGACGCAATGAGGTGGCCAAAAAGCCTATTATGCAACACGAAAAAACATCACACCACTTTCGAAAGTGAGCTTGATTCGAGCTGCCAGATTGGCAAGTACGATAAAATTCAATAATAGACCGCCACATAGGCTTCGGTTGAAACCTAAGCGCCACAGTACCGTTTGGAATACCTACAGTTTTTTCACGTGGAGTTCGATGTGATAAAAAATTTCGAATCACGAACAAAGCACGGGATGGGATGTGGTTAACATAAATGAAAAGCGCAAAACGTGATTCTTCCTAAATATTTCGCGCAGAAAATTTTGAAATTAATCCACCTCCCAAAATCTGCTCGATAGTTAGAAATGTGCACTGCCCTGCTAAGGAAAAACGCCGTATTAACCTTCGGGCGTTGCCAAATTTCCTTTGGTAAATCAATAATTTTCGAGAAAATTTGAAAACATTTTTCTTCAAATTTTGTTCGCAATTTTACCTACAGTTCTCGAAAATTTCTCGGAAAAATATTCATAATTTTCCTCAAAACTAAAAATTTTATTGGAGGAAATTTGGCAACTCTCGAATGTCCATACGGCGTTTTTCCTTAGCACGGCAGTGCACCTGTGGTTTAAATTTCAATTGGTCTATTCAAATTTTCCTTTCGCTGAGGGAAAAATATGGAGGTCAAAATAGCTATAGAAGTCACATAAAAATTCAGCATGAATAACAAACACTTTGATATGATAAAATCTTCCTTCTTCCTCTGCTTCAAGGTGATTATAAACGTCTCCAAGCATATAACAAGCTCTGTAGAAAATTATCCCCAAAAGCGCTCTAAAATTTAGATTACTTCAGTGTCCATGTTGACTGTTGACTTAAGTACATTTTGGTTACTTTGACAGCAGGAAGAAAGAAACAACTTAAAACGGGACTAATAAAAAAATAATAAAAAGAAACACATAAAATAAAATATAAACGCATAAGACGTTTCGCAGGGATCACACCCGCATTTTCAACCGGCAGCAGAGATGTTGAATTAACGAACATAAAGTGCTACTTGGTCAATTATGAATTTATTCAGGAAAACTCCCTAATGTACGCCGTATACTGTGTGAAATTTTTGTATGTACGAAGACGTGCATTGTGATTGTTGTGTCCACTTGCGCACCGGGAGGGGGCAGGGGGGTTACAAAATTTAGAAATGGAATTTTTTGACTTCTCCAAGTTTTCTTCAATCAATCTCGAGTAGGACTCATTAGGTCCTTTGAGTAAATTCGATATACATAATATCACCCATCATCATATCTATGTCGCAGGCAAATAGTAAAATCAGGCATTTTTTCAAATGCCTACGCAAATATGTCGTCTGCAAATATTCTAGCTAAGATTGAAATTCTGATTCTTTTCCTAATTTTAGACAAAATCATTAATTGACCCCGTAAGAAAAAATTATCAGTAAAATTTTGCAACACAAAATAGTATTTTAAACGATTTTTAGCTCCCGAGTAGACACTCGTCTTGAATTATGTGTCACTTATCCTGAACATGTGTGCTTAGAAAGGGGGGCAAAGTTTGAAATTTAGCGGAAAATTGAACAAAGCGCGATTGAGCAGCCTCCGCCCGCGGCTCACTACGGTCCGGAACTCAAGAATAGGAAGAAATAAGTTGGATAATGACTGAGGGGTCACAAAAGTTTCGTTACTGATGTTTTCTGAGTCGCCAATTTCGAATTTGATGTCAAATTGCCGAGATTTTAACACCCTGACCTGTAAATCGTGGGCAAGTTTATGGCACGCTGCGGCGCGGCGTGCTGCCAGCTCGAAACTCACATTGGCGCCTACAAACCTGAGGCGATACTTCAAGCATTGCGCAATGCGTAAAGTAGCCCCTTACAAACCTAAGAGGATACTTCAAGCATTGCGCAATGCGTGAAGTAGCCCCTACAAACCTAAGGGGATACTTCAAGCATTGCGCAATGCGTGAAGTAGCCTTTTAGGTTTGTAGGCGTCGGTGCGCGTCTCGCGCTGGCAGCACGTCGCCGCGGCTCTCCTGGCGGGTGGGTGCAAAACGATTTCTTGCGGGGATATCTCCCCGGCGGAGAAACTCGTGTGTCGTTTAATTGTTTTTCCCCAACTTTTTTTTCAACTTTTCTTTCAATTTTTGACTTTTAAAACTACACACTGGTCGTGTGAAATAATAAATGAACTCTCAACGCTAGATGAAGTGTAATAATGAAAGGCGGGCCGTGCGCCATGCGCGCTGCGGACGACGCAGGGCGGCTCATGAAATTCTTCCCGGTGCTCTGTCGAACAAAGTAGGACATGTTGAATCTTGGTCTGTCAGTAGAGAAAAGTAAGTGAATCGAAAGTACGCTCCTTTGCTACAGACTATATATCCAAAAGCTACGAAACGCTCCGCTCCGTTTCGTTTAAGTCTTGGCGTGAAGGTTGAAATAAATCAGGATTTTTTTCATACGATTCTTAATATAGTCCAATCTCTCCTGGCCATAGGGAGATTGGACATACAAGCGTCGGGTATGAAAATCCTTTCATTTTTTTTGGGTCGTTTGATTTCATATCCGTTACATCCATTTACACCGACAAACATTTAAAACCAAGAGGCATGCGAAATCCCTCGCGTGTAATCTGGCAGCAAAGCGGAGAAGAAACACTTCAATCGCGCCGCAAACCAGATGCAAGCACATGGCTGTTACAATATTTGACGGATAACTGACCTGCTCGTTCGGCCGCTGACAAAAATAACAGGCATAAAAATAAAATAAACGCCTTATTCGAACGTGCCGCGGCTGACCGGTTGCTCTTGTTACAATAAAATAGGTGAAGGCTCAAGTCTGTTTTCCGATATGTTCTTGACCAATGGTCAAACCACCCGGTTCGAGCGATTGTGCTTTGCAAAGCCGTCGTGTCAATGAATGTAAAAAGAATAAACTCGCAGGAGCTTTCCCCGCCCTGATCTCTCACTTATACAATTTTCGACCTGCAAGCTGATTTTTGAGATTCATAGACAAAGCTATAGACGAAGAGAAGAAAGAGCAAAGACACCATGTCAAAGAATGTAAAAAGACTAAATTCACAGGAGCTTTTCTCGTTCGCGATCTCTCATTCATAAAACTTCCGACCTGCAGCCTTTCTGAAATTGATCGACAAAGCGATAGACAAAGAGAAGATGAAACGATCCCATTGCAATGGTGGTGTCAGGTGGTTACAGTGGACAAAAGGAGGTAAGTAATAAACTGACTAACGGCAACCCACAGGAGACCCTATAGTTCGTCTATCATTTTATCCCTTACTCTATATGAACCACTCGTTTCGACCAATAAGATCCTCTCAATGATCAATGAAAACATTGACAAGAAAAAATACTCTTGATTCAATCGGATTTTTGCTTGAATCAAAACGAAATCCATTTAGATTAAGAGGCTTATGGTTCTTGATTTAAGCTAGATTCTGATTGAATCAAGAGAACTTTATCTTGTCGATATCTTTAAGAGTCTGGACTCTAGATCCAATGTGTTTTTTTTTTTTTTTTTTTTTTTTTTTTTTTTTTTTTTTTTTTTTTTTTTTTTTTTTTTTTTTTCCCAGTGCACTGTGGGATACGTGTACACCCCGCATCCCTGGGTATCAGGCGTGCTGTATAGACGGCCCATCAGGAAAAGCGATGCGCCCTTCCCCTATGATGAGTTTGTAAGGATGGATGAAAAAATGTTCGATGTCACTCAACTCATTACTTGTTTTAACTTATCGAAATGACCGGGGGATGAGCTATGAACTCTACAAGCTATACAGGCAAAACACGCACAGGTTAACTCACGCGATCCAGTTAGGGATGGCGACACGATATAAATGACACTTCCCTGATTAAAAAGAAAAAGGAAAAGAAAATCGCCGGTCGAATCTCCGTACTATCAGACAGATGGGTCATGGAACTCTACAACGTCACAAAATATGAATTAGACGACGTTTTCGTATGAATGAAACGGCGAAAAAACTGCATGCAATCGAAAGTTGATGATTTTTTTTTTTATCGGTGATTGCTTACAATTTTTCATTCCCAGGGTTGGGTCGTTTTTAACTGACTTTAATGATTGAAATTAACAGCATGAATTGGTATCAGCGATACGCTACGATACACACGAAATTTCATGAAATGAAATTGTGTTCGTCGAAAAAATGAAATTTCAACGATTTCTCAGGGACTATGTATGGAACCCGAAAAATTTTCCGAGAATTCGATAAGAAACTTCCAAAGTTGACTCTCGACGTTTATCTTTCAACATGAAGATTTTACTGTTTTTATACATTTCAAGATAAAATTACTCCATTGCATAAGTTCTAAGGGTCCGGCCGTCCCTACATTACTTAACGCACTGTTTCAGCATTTTCAACGAAGCCCCCCCCCCCCCATCCCGAGTGTTACGTAAATGAAGGACAACCCCTAAAAAATATTCACGAAATTCCTTGAAATTTTATTTCATGAAGTCTCATGAAATACTGCGTCTCTGATTGGAATGTCTGTGTTTCAGTGGGCTCAGCACTATGAATGATTAGAGACATTCATTGGTTTTTCGCCTAAAAAGTAAAAAGCCCGGAAAGTTTCTTCCAGTTGCATAATTTTCTGCTCGAGAAACTTGACAATTACACTTGACTTTCACACTTGAGATGCACGTTTCGTGTGCGACGAATTACAATGACAGACAACGAAGGGGCCAGACTCTTTCCTCGGAAAGAGACCGGATAATCGCATGCTTAAATAATCATGGAGACAAACAAGAAAAGACAAATATGCTGTTGAGAATTTTTTCCACAGGAACAAGCCTGTTAAATAGGACGACGTAATCCTCGTCAATAAACCTTACCTCACTGATAACGTGATTTATTGGCGTCTACGACTTCGAGAAAGCGAAAAATCAAATGAAAGAACACTTGACGACAACTTACGAATCAACTAACATGGGTAGGTATGAGAGATTTTAAGTATATCATCTCCTGAGGTATTCGTATGGCATTATGTTTTTCAAAGATCAAGAAAAATTAGCTATAGAATATGGTGCTTGCACGCACCAGTTAAAATCTCAGATTGCACGTCTTTATTTTTACCGATGCAATCTGTGTCTGCCTCCTGTACTGCCGTGCTGAGGAAAAAAACCGTATGAACCTTCAGGCGTTGCCACATTTCTTCTGATAAAAATCACATTTCCTAGTGAATTTATGAAAATATTATTTCAATAATTTTTTTTGCAATTTTACGTGAAGATTCTGAAAATTTTACGAAAAATATTCATATCTTTCCTAAAAAATAAACATTTTATCGAAGGAAATTTGGCAACCCTCGAATGTTCATACGGCGTTCTTCCTCAACACGACAATGCAGCAGAGTGCGCCAGGGGCCGAATTTTTTCATTACTTCTGCAGCGAAATACGACGTTCGAGGGTAAAACTGATGATCCGAGGGTTCATGCGGCGTTCTTCATCGGCATGGCAGTGCGGCGAAAATTCCGGCAGAGGGCCTTCTTTCCATTGCTTTGGCTGCACTGAGTGCACTATTGTATGAAGAGCAACTCTACCGTGCTAAGGAAAAACGCCGAATGAGCCTTCAGACGTTGCCAAGTTCCCTCCGATAAAAACCGAATTTACTGGGAAAATTGTAAATATTTTTTTCCAAATTTTTCGGACACTTTGTACGCAATTAAATCTAAAATATCTGAAAATTTCAAGGGAAAATGTGTATGAACACTGCCGTGCTAAGGAAGAACGCTGTATTAACATTCGAGAGTTGTCAAATCTCCCTTGATAAAACATGTATTTTTGACGACTGTCATACACATTTTCCCTTGAAATTTTCAGATATTTTAGATTAAATTGCGTACAAAATTTTCTGAAAATTTTAGAAAAAATATTCACAGTTTTCTCTGTAAATTCGGTTTTTATCGAAGGAAATTTGGCAACGTCTGAAGGCTCATACAGCATTTTTCTTAGCACGGCAGAACTGCAGGCCGGTCTTTAGAAAATTCCGTTCGCCCTTCAAGAGTCAGATGGAAAATTCCTCATATCAGATTTTCCAAGGAAACCAAGAGAACTCCCCTCTCGCCCGTCTCATATCGCATCTGAAAGCGATCGCTAATGAGTCTATTTCGCAGCGGTCGTCGCAGCTTTCGGTCTCGATTTAGAATAAATTGCGTCTCTTGTCCCGGGAATTCAATCGCTTGTGTCGCGCGGTGCAATCAGGTTGGACAAGTCGCGAGGTTGCCGCTTATGGCAAGTAAATCCGCGCATTTCAGCAAAGTTGAAATAAGGAAATTGGAAAAACCGGCATCACTGTGAGTTGTGCAAGAAGGTTTCCATCACGTTTGCGAGGCGCTGATCGGGGTTTTTGCATTGTTCGATCCTGGCTGACCGTTCTGGAGCTTGAAACAAGTCGCTCCTCTGACGTAAGAGGATATCTAACATTTTGCGTGAGCTCCAGACAGCATGGATTTACATGTAAAACAGGGCTCATGTATTGATTGCGATACGCTCTTACGTCAGAGGAGTAATAATGCTTAGTAGGCGTCCTGTCACTTCTTAGGTAACGCCGCGTTATATTTAGCACGCTCGATGTGGGATAAAGGCTTAAGCTTTTGATCAATGTTGGCTTGTACATTAGTTACGGACGCTTCGATGGGAAATGGTAGCCTCACTGCTGAGTTATTGCAAGAGAAAAACTGCTATCGTTTCTCGATCATGAGATAAGTTTACTTGGATTTCAAAATTTCTTGGTATGAATTTTAAAATTTTTTTAGAATTCTAACAGGCAGAATGTAGCACCTGTGAATTTTTTACCCAACGATGTATGCTCTGCAGATGGGAAACCCTCCGAAATGCGGTAACAATCCTAAAATGTACTGATGATAAAATAAAAATCCATCTTCGGCAAATACTAGACTTCTATTCTAGAAAAAACTCAGAATTTTCAGCACTGCAAGTGAAAGCTTTTCCTACTCTTCCCGATTTCATTCTTAGTGCTTTTGTCTTCCCCAAGTTACAGCTACTTGCTGGTTCTGTTACGAAAACATCTTGCGTCCAACTTTCCACTAAATGCGCCGTAATATATAGGTAAAAAGTCAATTTGGCCCCTAAAAAATCTTCAATGGCGCCTAAAAATCGGGCTTGATGCGCCACATGGCTCCTAAAACTCAAAGGTGAGTTTCGAACACTGGTCTGAAGGCTCATAGTCATACAGCGTCTTTCCTTAGCACGGCAGTATAGCCTGCAAGCTCGGATATTTCTTTACTTGCCCCACTCCAACTCGCGTTGCCCCCATCGCGATTTGATGGGGGTAAAGGAAAGACACGAAGCTATGACGAAATAACGTCTTGGACGTTGGCAAAGGCAAACTTGCGATATAGCGAAGTTGGGAACGACGCAATGCAGTCGTGTTGCGATGGATAAACGACGTGCAATCATGGAAACATTCTCCGAAAGGGTCGCCGACCGACCGGGAATCGAGGCACTTGACTTGGCAAAAGAGAACGGATTCCGCAGAGGATCGTAAAGGACTGCCGTGCTAAGGAAGAACGCCGTATCGGTATTTAACAGTTGCCTTTCCTCCAATAAACTGCTTGTTTTTTTAGGAACGCTATGAATATTTTCCCTTCAAATTTTCAGGAGCTTTTGATGAAATTGTGAACAAAATGGAGATGTTGCATGATTGAGGGATTTGCGATTTGACTGTTGATTCTCATATAAAAGTTCGCGAGAAACACGATGGTGCCACTGGTTTTCTCTGAAATCAACTCCCAAGCTCAAAAAAAGCTCTCAACTTGAAGCCAAAATGGAGGGGATATCCCACCCTACCCTGAGAGTCCACGTACATCAAGACAAACTCTCCACGCAAAGATAGGGAGCAAATACATTGACAGGGTTGCCGTGATTTCAGTTTTAGAGTCCCCAAATAAGGTGGCAGCCCTGTCTCTGTATTTGCACCCTATCTTTGCATGGAGAGTTTGTCTTGTTGTAGAGGTGGACTCTCAGGATAGTGTGGGATATCCCTTCCATTTTGGCTTCAAGTTGAGAGCTTTTTTTGAGCTTGGGAGTTGATTTCAGAGAAAACCAGTGGCACCATCGTGTTTCTCGCGAACTTTTACATTAAAATCAACATTCAAATCGTAAATTCCTCACACGTGCAACATCTCCATTATCTGAAAAATTGGAAGGAAAATATCCAAAAGTTTACCAGGAAGTTCTTGTTTTATCAAAGGAAATTTGGCAACGCCTGAAGGTTCATACGACGTTTTCTCCTAGCACGACAGAGAAGTCGTTCGCTAATTACGGAATTGAGGAGTCACGATAGATCCAAGTACAACAAATGATGATAGATTCGTCGAATTTATCACGTGACGATAGGAATTAATGTAATCGGCGGTGGACTTTCCGATTTACGACTTACGGTGAAACAATCGAGTAGAATTAGGCTGGGGTTTGTCCGCTGTACATACGTCGTTTATTTCTATGAACTCTGGTAAGCGGGAATAATCCGTTTGGAAATTGGAGTGTGGAGGTATCCAATGTAATCGACGGACGACGACGAAGCACAGTGGTTCGAGTCAATGGGAGAGGTCGGACAAAATTTGGAAACTTCAACAGCTTAAAACTCTGTTAATACGAAATTTTGAGGTTTTGAAAGTGGTTGCATTGGTTTCCTCGTGGAATTTTCTTCTAACAGCACCCCTTAAGATATACCAGGCGATGAATTAGACATACAAATTCGCAGGTCTTGTCAAAAAATCGAAAATTTTATGTCCGACCTCTCTCTTAAACTCGATCCACTGTGCGACGCTAGGACCAAAAGGAAAAGGAATGAAAAAGTTAAAAAACAGTGTTTTTTTCCGAAGAAAATACACTAAAAAATAAATCGGAAAGGAAAATGTCGAAGTCACCTTGAAGGCTTTACTTTGATCGACTTTTTCCACAATCCGTCGTTTCTAGGAACGTAGTGTATTTTGATGTAGCCGGCTTTTTACAATTTTCATTATAGCTCGGTACCTTTCAGGCATTTTTCTAATGAAAACTTCACAGACATTTCCTTGAATTATCGTCTAAAATAATGTAACGTTTTAAAAAGAACTTGCGGTGCCATTTTCGTATGAAAAAAAGAATTAAGTACGTAGAGTTTGCAAACTTGGAATGGAGGTTAGGGGATTGACGAATTGAGCCTGAAGAAGCTATTGGCGCTAGGAGAGGTGACTCGCCTACCGCAACCAGACCAATTTTGAAAAAAAAATCGCTCGGTAGTATGATATCAATTTTTGAAAATTTAGCGGTTACGCCCTTCTCAAAATAGACTAAATTTGGCCATCAGGTTCTACAACTACGTGACCCATCCGTAAAAACACTTTCGTGCATAGGAAAACTAATGGTACATACGTTGTTCCTCAACTGTGCCACAATTTGTAGTTCCTAATTCCAAAATGTAGTCCGATAACATAATTAATTCCCAGTTTTTAACAAGGTGGAGAAATGGTGCTGGGTCCACACCAATTCGCGGGGAAATCAAGCCAAGAAGTTCCAAAAATTATAATTAGAGCAAAAAAAGTTTTTCTAATATTAAAAAATTTAACTTTGACTCCAATTATAATTGTTGCGACTTCTTGGCTTTGATTTCCCCGCGAAATGGTGTGGACTCAGCACCATTTCTCCACACTGTTACATCAGGGTGTCTACTAAAACAGGCGGGTCAAAAATAAGTACTTTTACGGTACTTTTTCAGTACACTCTCGAGAAATTCAGTACCTCCTCCAACAGAAAAATTCCGTACTTTTTCAGTACCTCTATTTCACGAAATTAGAAATATTTCAAAAATTTGAAATTGCGACAAAAATGACAAAAAATAAAAAAAAAAAATCCGGACCTTTTTGCGGAATTTCCGCACTTTTTCAGTACTTCCGGACCTCCCTTCAAAAATCAGTACTATTTCCGAACTTTCCGAACTTGTAGACACCCTGTACATACAGTGTTCGGGCCACTTCTTAGTGTTTTTTTTTCTCACTCTCAATTTTTAAGTGTTACCTTTTCAACCGAATTAAATTTTCCATTTCCGTGATCATTAAGCGTAAGTAACTCTGACCTCGACTTTCACTCCAGCAAAAGTTCGCCAAAGTCCCACTATGAACATCCGTCTCCAAGGTTCCAAGACGCCGCAACGGCGAAACCTTTCAAAGTCACGGTCACGGCGGGGCCGACCTCGCGGTGGAAGGGGGCTGCTCCAGCGAGAGGTCGCGGACTGCTCATCGGAATCGCGGGCTACAGCCGGGTCGCCCCGCCGGCAAAAGCGTCAATAACCTTATGATCGCGCCTCGCGGTGCGTCCGCGATCTGGGGTCCCGCTCCGTGTATTTTTAGCCGGCATTCCTGCATTTTTTTCGCGCCGGCTAGGGCTACACAACTGCGGTTGCCCCCGAACGAGACCGCCTCGCCGACCGGACGACAAGGACACCGCCGGAATTTTTCCGCGCGCAGATCCAAGTAGCAGCGTGGACCGAGTGGAAAATTTAAACGTTCCGGGCTGGGGACTAATTATTAAAATTGATAGACAAAGCTATATACAAAGAAGACATAGAGAATATGGGCCGATCCTATTGGTTGAGACGAGTGATTCTCATTGACTTAAGGGGGGAAATGACGGATTCATTCTTTTCTCATTTCTTTACGTTTGAAGAGCTTGACTGAACACTGGTAAAAAAAACACATTGGATCTAGAGTCCAGACTCTTGAAAACATTGACAAGAAAAAGGACTCTTGATTCAATCAGATTTAAGCTTAAATCAAAAGGAAATCCGCTCAAATTAAGATGCTTGGTTTTGGATTTAAGCTTAAATCTGATTGAATCAAGAGTCCTTTTTCTTGTCAATGTTTTCAAGAGTATGGACTCTAATCCAATGTGGTTTTTTTTTTCCAGTGCTGGCTGAACTTTATTTCTCACCGAAGTTTCTGGAGCAGAGCAGAGGTAGTAAAGAACCCATCTCACCTGAAACAAACAAGAAGAAAACACATATTAGATTTGATGTGTTCAGATTTAACACAATTACCTTCCTAAAGTTGTTTGAATTAGCACAAGACGTTGAATACAAAAACCTGAACAGAAAGGATGGGACTGACTGACCCACTATCGCATGTCGTTTTACTACGATGATTTTTATTCACTGACTCCATGAATAACCATCACTTGTCCAGTCTTTGTAGCCATAACTACCTACGAATAGTAAACAGGGTAACAGAATTGGCACTTGCCGCCGAAAATAGCCGTTTTCTGCGGGACGTTGCGTTAAGTAAGGGTAGTAAATTGCGAATATCAAGGACACTGCAAAAACTTGATTGATGGGCTCTAATCATACGCCCACAATCCAAGTCTAGCAGTGGCGTGGCGTGAATTGCGATATATCGATTGTTATGCCATTTAAACCTATGGCGAAGAATCGATTATTAAGGTGTTCGCTGCGAACACCCTGTTTATAGATCCTTTTCCATAGGTTTATATGGAATAAAAATCGATATATCGCAATTCACGTCACGCCACTGGAGTCTAGCCATTGATTTCTGATTACACCGGCCGAGGGAAATCAAATTTTCGTCGCTTGACCGATTCGACGCACCCTTCCACGATTGTTCATCCCCAGGGATTCTTAGACCGGCCGGGCGGCCTGCATCAATTTTAGATTTCCGCGTGAGCCTTTAAGTCAGGATAATAACACGGATCGAGGTTCGAGGACACGGCTTTTGCCCCGCCAATGGATCGATTATCGATATTTCTCCGTTGGAAGCTATGGTGAAGAATCGATTATTAATGGAACACCCTCTATATCGATTCTTTTTCATAGGTTAAAATGACAGATCAATCGATAGATCGCAAAGCACGCCACGCTACTGCCCCGAGTCCCATGACGCATGTGGATGCGATTAGAGTCTCTCTATACTGAATGTAAAGACAATCCGAATCAATTTTTTATTGGATCCCGTTTATTTTAGGCCTTAACTGTATTCCAGTCTCAATTTGATATAAGGGCTGTTGGAGAATGGGAGTCGCTCGTATTGCATAGAGAAAAAAAGGAGGTGTTAGCATCTTGAGGATTGTGTACCCTAAGACGTAGGTCGGTACAACCTGGTCAGCAGAATCTGGGATTCGAATCATGAAAAATGGATCATAATGTTCAATTTTTTTTGCTTAAATCAATTCACACTGGAAAAAAATCACATTGGATCTAGAGTCCACACTCTTGAAAACATTGACGAGAAAAAGGACTCTTGATTCAATCAGATTTAAGCTTAAATCGAAAGGAAATTCGCTCAAATTAGGAGGCTTGGTTCTTGATTTAAGCTTAAATCTGATTGAATCAAGAGTATTTTTTCTTGTCGATGTTTTTAAGAGTTTGGACTCTAGATCCAATGTGTTCTTTTTTCCTGTGTACGTCATCACAAAAATTCCAAGATGCCCGAAATGCAAACACCTCCTTTTTTGTCTTTATGCTCGTATTGTTAGACAAAACTCGTGACGTCATAGTATTTATTCAGCCGCAAGTATCATCCGTCAAATAAAACCGAGAATCCCCCGTGCTGGCGGGAACTCCTTTGCGTCGCGCCGATAATTGGACGTATTTCTGCCGAACGGAATTGAACTTCGTGTATTAAGACATGAGCCCCGAGACCCACAAGAATACATGCATAACACGGCCCACGTCATATCGCACATGGTTGTTTGGCAGAAATACGTCCAATTAACGTCGGCCTATGTTTGATCACGATCGAAGTTTGCTGGAGACAATTCGTGGATAAAAACCGCGAACTTATCTAAAAGCTACGCCCATGCTTCCGTCAACGCAGAACGAGAGTAGACGCGAACTTCGAGCAAACGAAATGAGGGCGAGACAGGCGTGACTCTTCGCAGACAGAATGAGGACGAAAAGGCCGTTGCCGCACATTAAACAGCATTACCGTAGTAGAAATAGGGAGTAGTTACGCGGCATTTGCCGAAACACGAAAAGATACCCATCAGTGGCGTGGCGTGAATGATCGATTATCGATATTTCTCCATTTGAAGCTACGGTAAAGAATCGATTATCAAGGTGTTCGCTGCGAACACCCTGTTTATCGATCCTTTTCCATAGGTTTGAATGACAGATCAATCGATATATCGCAAAGCACGCCACGCCACTGATACCCATTATCGACGAGACACCGCCTCTAGTATCAAACAAAGGCTCTTAAAATAAACGTGAATCGCGAGACTACCTGCGTGCCTCCCTGAATGAAAGACACACGACACACCCATGTAGGAGTACGGCACTTCGGGTGATGGAAAGCTTGATTGAAAAATCTTGGCTACCCTGTTATCTTCATTACTAAGCTGCGGTTCAGCCGTAAAAAAATACCAAAAAATAACCGTAAGGACGAAAGTAAGATAATTTGAATAATTTTAGACGATTACTTGACATTGATGAACATTTATTCATACATATTTTTTCGCTGTCGTGCTAATGTAGAGTGCCGCATAAGCCTTTAGACACTGCCAAATTTCTTTTAAGAAATCGCAAAATTTTCTGGAAAATTTGTAAATATTTTCGTTCCGAATTTTCCGAGAATTTTGTCCGTAATTATACCTGAAATGCCTGAAAATTTCAAGAAAAATTGTTCATAACTTCCTTAGAAAATGAATATATTTTGAGGGAAGATTTGACAACATTCGAATGCTCATACGGTGTTTGTCCTTAGCACGGCAGTATGATGAGCAATGCATGCAAATCGAAGCGTTCGTCGTTTCACCGAAGCGCCGGTGAAAAGTTAATAAACAATGTTCAAAGTTGACGGATGGCGGCGATGCCTTTTTTTAAAAAGTAAAGAAAGAAAGAGGAGTCTTCGCCATTCATTTTGACAATCAAAAAATATCAAGTCTGCGATTTTTTTTACACCAACTGGCATGTTGGGGTACGTATCACAAACTGTCAGTGAGTCATTCGTGCTAGACCAATATATTTGATACAGAATTGCCAAAGTGCTGTACTGTTCCCTATGGGATGTCCCCAGCACTTTTTGCATAATTTCGTACTTTGTCTAATTTAATTTCACCAGATTAACAGCGCTTTTTAACAATGTGTCGTTCGCAAATTCACATATTTTCAAGGCTGGATCTCGTAAATTGGTGGAGCGGAGAAGTCGTCGAGCGATTAGTAAAACAAAAGATGATGCGATTTGGCTACATCCAAAAGTAAATAATGAGGATGCCATTTGTACGAGAATGAATTCATCGGGGTAGAGATTTTGATGGCTCCTCTCCTCAAATATAATCACTCATCGTTTCTGAGACTCGAGTGTTGTTCAAGTATTTGTTTGTGGACTTCGGCGCTGACGATGAGGTTTCTCTCTTAACATCGATGTCGCGAACTTTCAGAGCTCTCTAGAGGTGTTGAGACGTTTTTGATCATCTTCGACAAACTTTCACGTAAAAGCATGAAGAAGCAGGGTGTCTACCAGTTATAATCGATTTCAGGAACTTTCAGAGCTCTCTAAAAATTTAGAGACGTTCATTGAGGATCATCTCCAAAAAACTTCCACGTAAAAGCATAAAGAAAACCGGTGGCAGAGACACCTGACAACCAAGAAAGGCCCTCAAAATGCGTCATTTATCAAGATTTTCACGAATTTTTTACTGTCATTAAAGATTTTTGACATTTCTTATAAACTTAATAAATTAAAAACATTTGGTTTTAAGTTCAAACATTATTTTGATACTCCGCGTCGTTAATTCTTAGGCGTGACGGATAAGTATTTTTGCCACACTATAAAAAACCCCACTATACCTGCTTTCAAGATTAGCTGACTGAGCACAGAATTTAGAAAGTTAAATTCCCTGACATTTCCCTGACACATTTTGGTAAAATTTCCTGACGATTGAGGATATATTACATGGTTAATGAGAAATTATTGGGAATAGTTTTCAGACAAAATGTGTTCGAAACGTCACACCCAGTCTAGACAGCAAATAAAGGTGGCCCAACAATTTTCCCTGACATTTTCGTCATTTTCCCTGAACTTTCCAGGTATTCCCTGACTTTCTAAATTCCCTGACATTTCCCGGTATTCCTTGACTGTGGCAACCCTGGAAAAATACTATGATAAATTGTATCTGAGTATGACTGTCTGGAAGATAAATCGAAAATCAAATCACAATTTTGCGACTTGAGCAAAAACTTCGACTCCTCAGGAAGCATTTCACAGGAGAAGAATGATGGTCATGAGTATTTGCAACAATTTCAATAGCTCACAACTGATACGAGTGGCATTGAACCGCCGGTTGGCGACTGATTAATGGATTTGATGGGAGCGACTCATTGATACGAGGAAAAAAATAAATCGCTGCACTGGAAAGAACGGGTCGAACGAAGAGGCGTGTGGTGCTACAAGAATGAGAACACTTTCCTCCCTAGAGATTAATGATGATCGAAATTCTGTGCTTTCACTAAAGGCTAACCTCGACAAAGGCTGGGCCCTCTTTCCACGAAGGTCAGTCATGTTTACACTCTCCGTTCAACGCAACTTTTGAATGAGCGTCATACTGCAGAAAGTTTTCCGCGTAATTCTGTATTCGAAGTTCTATGACACGAAAATGTTTGCGAGAATCAGCGATGCTGCCACACACACTGGTTTATTGTTTCTTCGCGTTTTTCCGATACTCCCGATCCTTAAACTCAACTGAGAGTCTCTTAAAATGGTGATGGTTGCAGCAGCTGACTTCACTAAAAGTTTGTGATTTGTTACATGTTTGTGGACATGTAATGTCCACATTTTTTTCTTCTCATTTAAATGACAGGAAATACCTCAAAAATAAATGCATACTACTACTAGTTAGTTAGTTGGTATATTTTAAGACGTTCAACGTCACAGGCTATTAACGTCTTTACAGAGAGTTTTGAAAATGGGAGTATATACGAAAATTTAGATTTTTAGGTTAAGAGAGATGAAGAGTTCCTTCATTCTTAAAAACATTTCATTCATGAATCAAGTCATGAAAGAGAACAGAGACTAAGAGCAGATAAAAACATATGTTCATGTGTACACTGTACGGATATGATAAGATGAAAACCAAAGCGGGAGCCTAGGAAACGCTCCAATGCTAAATTAAACATTTTTCAGATGCAGTCAAAACTGAAATGCGCCTTCAATCTTGTAGGATACTGTGCAACGCCTCTGACGCGAAATAGTTGCATAAAGCGTTGCGGCGCGGCAGGCAACCAGCGCAGAACCCGCACAGGCGCCTACAAACCTAATGGGATACTTCACGCGTTGCGCAATGCGTGAAGTATCCCGTTAGGTTTGTAGGCGTCAGTGCGCGTTCTGCGCTGCTAACACGCGCCGCTCTGCTCTGTGTTAGGCTCTAACATTTAAACTCGCGGAGTCAGCGTTTTTCAACTCATGATTTTGAAATGTTTGCACTCTCTGCATTGGTTATTCCCTTTTAAACTGATGAAAAAGAAATATGTACTACTGGAAAATATAATGTGTTTTTTGTAAATATAGTAGTCGTTCCGTGTCAAATTTAATGATTTCCAAAGCATTCAAATTGATTCTTTTATGTTTTGGGCTTTGACTGTGCTGCAGCGTGGTGTAAGCGCAACTAAACGCTCAAAAGTGGACGTATTTGACTCAAGAAAGTCGATGTACAAATAAGTTAGAAACAAAAAATTTGACAATTTGAAAAGATGAATCGAAAAAAGAAATCAGCATTTCATTTAAAAACATGCGTTACGATAACAACACCTAATTATCTCTTAATTTCCTCATTTCGATATGGTCAATATAATTTTACACACGGACTAAAATATGACGCTTGAATTTGATTTTAGTGGACTTTACATTTAAGGACTTAACTTAGTGGACGTTTAAGTGATGGACTTAACAATAGTGTGGGTTTTAAAACTGTGGACGTAAAAATTGTGGACGAAAAGTCTGTGGACGTAAAAAAAAAGTGGACATAAAGTCCGTGTACCCAGATTTCTTCTAAAAACCCCTTTCACCACCCTCTCACCAGGCATCCCCTTCATCTCCTCCAAGGAGGAGCCCCATCAAGCATCTTCTTCGGCAGCCTTACTCCCAAAATTACCAACTTTCCGTCAATACTTCGGGCCGCTTAACTCTGCGTCCCTTTACCCTCGGACGATCTCAAGTCAGATAAATTCACGGGTGGAGCATGTAGGGGAGAAACTACCCCCCTGATCCCCCAATAACGCCCCCGTTCTGCACTAACGATGGGGGCAATTAATTGCGCGAAATCCGCGAATCCGCCCTGGCGCATGACGATCCACGTGCTCCGGCGACAGAGGACGAGAGACAAGAGACAAGAGACATTGTTTACACCGATGTTCCTCCCACACGCGAGCGGGAGCTATAGGGTTCAACGGCCCCCGACCTGGGCCCGAGGGCCCCGCTTTGATTAAACTGGGTCTCGGATTCACCGATCCTGGCCTGGAGACGTGGGACAAACATCCGTTAATTTTCGTTAATCAATCCCAAGTAACGCGCTGCTTCACTGGAAAAAAACACATTGGATCTGGAGTCCAGACTCTTGAAAACATTGACAAGAAAAAATAATCTCGATTCAATCGGATTTTTGCTTGGATCAAAACGAAATCCGCTTAAATTGAGAGGCTTGGTTCTTGATTTAAGCTAGATTCTGATTGAATCAAGAGTACTTTTTCTTGTCGATGTTTTCAATAGTCTGGACTCTAGATCCAATGAGGTTTTTTTCCAGTGTAAGCTGCCGTGATCAGGAAATACGCCGCGCAGTGGATCGAGTCAATAGGAGAGGTCGGACAAAATTCGGAAACTAAAAACGCTTATAACTCCGTTTCTAGGAAAGTTTGAGGTCCTAAAAGTGATTCCTCGTGAACTCGTGAAAATGTGCCAAAATATACATTAAAATTTGCAGTTTTAGTCAAAAATTTCGTGTCCGACTTCTATAATCGACTCGATCCACTATGCGCTGTATGAACATCCGAATGTTGCCAATTTTCCCAAAACTAAACAATACTTTTTAAGCAAATTTATGAATATTTATTAAATATTTATTTAATTTAATTTAATTTAATTAATTAATTAATTAATTTTATTTAATTTAATTTATTTAATTTTATTTTTTTAATATAATATTTATTATAAATTTCCAGATACTGTAGACTAAATTGCGAGGAAAATTCTCTGAAAAATTGAGAGACAAATATCCACAAATTTCCTTGAAAATTTCCATTTCATCAGAAGAATTTTGGCAACGTTTGAGGGCTCTTACGGCGTTTCTCTTAGCATGGCAGTTAAGTGGATTCGAGAGCCACCCTCGCCCCCAAAAGTCGTTGCTCTTCTGGCGTAAGGGCGTCCCTAGATTTCAGTATGAGCCCCAGAAAGCATGGATTAATGTGTAATTTAGGGCTCGTGGAAATTCAGATACCCGCATTGGAAGATTTTCAGAACGAATTCGAATACTGAAAAATGTCGAAATACGTGTTTAATATATTTGAAGAGACGTCGCTTTGGAGCTCTCCTGGGGGTATTCCGGCGTTTTTTGATATCCAAATACGTTCAAAAGATGTTGAAGGTGGATAGGGATACTTTCTTTTGAAACGCCCCGTATATATGGAAGGATTTTCCCGGCACTACATTTGTCGGGCTGTAAAATTGACTCACCGTAATCTTAGTTTAGTTTGACATTTTCAGGCACTTACTGCTCAGTAATGTTCGCAGAACAGGTTACAGAACACAAGACACTGCAATCTCACTTACAGATTAAATTTTGGCATTCTTCAAAGAGTCAACCGTGCTTTATGCGTGAAATTTTGATAAAGAAACATGTAATGAGTGGCTTGATTGTCTACTTTGTTTGGTGGCTAATTTAAGCCTTGTTTACCGGTTGACGACGCTGGATAAATTACGGATGACGAGTGAAATTTCGAATTTTCATTTGGAAGACTTGCTTGTCCGAATTTCAGATTCCCTAGGTTTCCCCTGAATTTCAGATTCCCTAAGTTTTCCCTGAATTTCTTGTTACTACCACGAGATTATAAAAAACAGATACGATTTTTCGGCAATATAATCTTCATGGCAACCAGGGCGTTGAAATTTTGCATGCTCTTGCTATAATTTACTTTAATTCCTAATATTCCAGAGAGTTATTGTTGGGAATTAATACTCCCCCGAATTCCAATTTTTTACATGGTTTTCCCCGCTAAATTATACCTGCATTTTCCCAAAAGCTGGAAATCCATGTCGACGTTCGCATCTAGCACTATCGATTTAAAGGTTCCAGTCAAACTGCAAGTTCACTGAGTAGGTTTCATAGCCGGAAAACCCCGATTTTACGGCCAGTGGGGCTGTTATACTATACACTGGTAAAAAAAAACCTCTTGGTCCAATGCCGCGGTGCATTGACTTAAGAGTGCAGTTTCTTGTCACCGGATTTAAGAGTCTTGAACTCTTGTTTCAAGCGGATTTTGCATTGATTCAATTCAAAATCCGCTTGAAACAAGAATCCAGACTCTTAAATCCGGAGACAAGGAACTGCACTCTTGAACCAAGAGGTTTTTTTACCAGTGATTATTGGTCCAGCTTTTAGGCTGAGATTCCAGCGATATTCCTATTTTCGACATCGATGGGACTTTACATAAGACCCTTAGAAGTTTCTGAAGAATCGACAAAACCGGCAACGAAAAAATAATATTTTAAATTTCTTTTAGACACCATTTTTTTTTTTTTTGAAGAGTCCGACGCTACTAATCTTCGCCTCACGATAGATGTTGAATATGTTAGCGAATTAGTGCTGAGCTCTGTTACGGTGGATATTAATTGCTAAACAGATCCCTCGAGACATCGTTCATCATTTCAGAATTGGATGGAAAGTTGGATATCCTCAAAATTAACTTCTGCTTGAAGTGAACGAGTTGTCTCTAGATGGAAACATGTCCATTTTCAGACGAGCCTTGAGCTGCGCGTTGGCACTAGTGTTCTAAGGCCCATCAAAAAATGCACTTGTTCCCATTTAGGTACAACAAGCTGTATGCGAATTTTCAACAAAGTCAAACTTTATGAGTTGATAGAAATGACTTGGATGCGTACCTTTTTTTTTTTCGCGAGCAACGACTCATTCAAGAAAAACGCGATAGCTGAACAATGCAGATAAAATTGCTCAGATTTATAGGTCATCAGTTGGACGACCTGCATTATCATGACCTTCGTCAAAATCATCCTTACTCTGAAAAAATTGGCACTGCAAAATCGGGCCGCTTTTTTCTCCGATGGACCTTGAGACGTAGCGAGTGAAACATTTTCGGGCGAAAAAGGGGTTGAGAGGCACGATAGATCCATTATTATTGTACCTAAAAGAGGGTAACACGTACTTGAGAGATGGATTTTTTAGACGACCTCATCCTCATCCCACATTTGAAAACTGCATCATCGTAGACTGACATCCCAGTAAAAATTCATATAAACTTTCTAAGATCATTATCCGGAAATATACGCTATAATTTACCCTTTCGTGGTAATATCTTAGCCCTTAGTTTACCCAAAATATAATTAAGGAGGATCCCTAAGGATTCCTTTACCTCATCCATTCAGACTCGGCAAGTTGAGAGGCCGAGACTTCTTTGATCCATGTGCTTGATTAAAAAAGTGATTCGCCCCCCCCCCCCCCTTGTTCGCCTGACGTTTCGATAACGTATCGCGAGTGGTACGATATAGAGTGACATTGACACATAGAGTGACACAATTTCAATGCTGACGTTATAGCTTCTGGAGAATCCATTAGATTTTAGCTATTTCTGCCATGGATAAACTCCTCACCCCCTCCTGCTCTATATGAAGTTCCTTTTTATTTTATTTTTTTGCGTGTCGTATTGGGAAAAACCTCGTATGAGCCTTTGAACGTTGCCAAGTGTCCTTCCATGAAAGACTCATTTTCTGGAACACTTGGACCGCGTTAAACAGAAAGGAACCGAGCCACATCGGCTATTGCCAAATTTAACCGGGCGATTTTATATTTTATAAGAAAACGGTTGTGCGGTTTATACTGCAAATTTTAGTTAATTTTCTCCATAGTACGAAGCAAATTCCTTGACATTTTCAGACGAATCCGCACAAACGTTCACTCGTAAAAAATTAAATTGCCCACTTAAATGTGGCAATAGCTGATGTGGCTTGGTTCCTTTCTGTTTAACGCTGTCCACTTGTGAGAATTTTCTTTAAAACTGTTCATAAAATCTAACTGCTAAAATTTCAAGGAAGAATCACCATAACTTTCCTTGAAAATAGATGTTTTACCGAAAGAAAGGTGAGTATTTTCCTTATAATGTTTCATAAAATCTAACTCCAAAAATATCAAGGAAGAATCATCATAACTTTCCTTGAAAATAGATGTTTTACTGAAACAAATTTGGTGACTATTTTTCTTGAAATGTTTCATAAGATCTAACTCCAAAATATCAAGGAAAAATCATCATAACTTTCCGTGAAAATAGATGTTTTGCTGAAACAAATTTGGCTACGCTCGAAGGTCCATACGACGTTCTTCCTTATCACGGCCGTATTACGTATGCTGAATCAACGACTCACCTCAATGGGTACAAACGGGACGGGTGGATGCATGATGTTTGCCGGACACTGTTTCGGATTCGGCGGCATTTTGAAAAACTTTCAAGGATGAATTCGACTCGAAAAAATCACCTAAAGCTCCCGCACCATCGGCTCGAAACGAGCTTCCGACTCACGAAGAATAAGCACTCCGAGTTTCACCAGACCACAACACTGAAACCATCCTCCGGAATTCGGAGCGAATTGAGGTTAAGCGTCTGATTGTTTCCGTCGCACTCAGAATCAGCCCGGAAAGAGCACGCCCGGCGCTGGGACGATCAGCGCGATCACTGAAGACGTGTGGCGAGAAAGTCACGGCGACCGCTCCCCAGATCAGGACTGATCGACTGATCGCACTTTCGAAGATGTGAAACAAAATCAGCCGCGGTTACACAGAACGAATCCCGAAGCATAAGCGCGATCTTGGGTCAAATCCGGAGGTACTTCAAGGAGAGATGGAATGAAAAAGGTCAGTAGTAATGATAATCAGCCCAAACAAACGACAATCAGTGTCAAAATGGTTAAGGGAAACGATCAGAGCTTTAAAGAGAATTTGGCTTTTTAGGACGTAGTATCAACACAGAGCCTGTTTAACGACTAGCTTTACGCGTAAAAATTTAGAGGGTTTGGTTGAAAAAAGTTTATTACGAGCAAAGAGTAATATTTTTGACGTTACAGTCAGGAGGAGAAAAAACGATGCTTTGTTACAGATCAAAAGTCGATATCAAAAGCTGAAAAAAAAAAAATTGATTTCCCGTTTGGCACTATGTCAGACGCAGGAATTCTGGAGGGATCGAAACACAACTCTGTCAAGTATCCAATTTTGGAAAAAAGGTCAAAAAGCGATCACTCTCCGAAAAAGTGTCTTGTCACGCACAGAGTGCTATTCTCACTGAAATTGGACGGGATAAAGTTCCGACGAAAATCCGAACTCCGATGACAACACAGAGCTGACAAGTCACAAAGTCAGGTTAAAACCGTGTAAAAGACGGTGTTCGCGTATCCAATGGTAAAACGCCGCACTTGAGACGACGGGTAAAAAACTTCGTGGAAAATGCAAACTTAGTTGCGTCACAACTTCCCGATGATTTCACACCGAAAACCGACGAATTGCCGCCGGAAAAATAGACACTCGACTTGGGTGTCGACAAGATCAAGTTCAAAGCTCTCCGGTCGACTTTAACCGAAAACCAATGATTTCGCACCGGAAACCGATGATTTCGCACCGAAAACCGACGAATCTCCGCCGGAAAAAAAAGCACTCGACTTGAGCGTCGACAAGATCAAGTTCAAAGCTCTCCGGTCGACTTTGACTGTCGAAAACCTCGACGGCGGGGCCTTCGGACGACGACTGACGACGGAAACCGGTCCGGTCGGGCGACTGGCGGAGTCGAAGTTCTCAAGTTCTCGCGCGAGAAAGTCGGAACACTGACCGCGGTCGGGGAGCTCGGCTTGGGACTGCGTGGCGGTGACGCCGTGGCGAGGCGCTCCAGCCGGCCGGGTCGGGTCCCGATGGGTGCAGTTTAACGGGAGGGAGGGGGAGGGGGGAGGTGGCGCCACGGCGACGAAAGCACCGCCCGACGAATCGAATAGGAGCACCGGTGACTGGTGAGCCGTTGAGCCGGCGGTGATGTGGATGGCGCGATTTTCCGGTTTCCGGCGATTTTTATCGATTATCTGCTCGTGTTTGCTCAGGGCAGGGGCAGAGGTAAACTATTTCATAATATGTTTCCTGTCAGACTTCTGGCGGATATTTTTTCTGATTTTTGTGAAATTTTTGAAATTTACGTGGAATTATACACTTGTGGCGGTTAGGATCGATTAGAGTACCTATATTGAGAGAGTATGGCCACTGGGCCCCATGGAGAGGCTTAGGACCCAAAAATGGCGGTGCTTTGTTTTGGTTTTTGTGGATGGGAGGGGGGTCATTGCCAACTTTTGACGGTTATCACCAACCGCACTTGCTGCCAACCTTACTACATCTAAGATAATTTTTCTCAAAAATTGCACACGATTAGCCTTAAAAATATGTAAAGATGTCGCAATAGTGCATTTGAGTAAATTTCTCGTTACGATAAGCAAAGACAACTACATTTTGAGTCATTTTGCATTACGTTAACTTATGGCGTCCGCCATTTTTGGGTCCTAAGGGCTCCATTCAGCCTAAGATGGCTGAGCCAATCAGAGGTGGTAACTCAAGTGGCCATACTCTCTCAATATAGGTACTCTAGGATCGATTATCAGCTCATGTTTGGTCAGGGGCAGGGGAAGATATGAACTATTTCATAATAAATTACCAGTCAGATTTCAGGTGGAGAGTTTTTTGGGATTTTTGAAAAATTTAAGAAAACTTGAAATAATACATTTGTGGCAATTTGGATCAATTATCAACTCATGTTTGCTCTTGCTCAGGACAGGGGCAGAGATAAAGTATTTCGTCATATGTTTCCTGTCAGACTTCAGGCGGATATTTTTTCTGATTTTTGTAAAATTTTTGAAATTTTACGTGAATTCATACAAAATTTGAGGAATTGGCGTGAAAGGCCACAGATTTTTTTGGAAAGGACATTTTACACGGACAAGCATGAATTTCTTGAAAATGTGTAAATTTTCAGATATTTCCGAAAATATTTCTAGAATTTCACGGATACTTTGGAATTTGCAACAAAGCATGAAAGGAAGATTTTCGATAGGAGTATTGAAGGGCTCACCCTGAATTTCCTCAACTCTACGATTTTAAGCTCATCGAAGGTCTATATTTTACGCAATGCATCATGATTTGGTCATTTTCGATCGCTTTTCGGTCTAGTATCGGCCTACATGGCGCTGAATTTTGGCGCGAAAATGCGAGTTTCTCGGGTTTGAAGTCGTATGCCGAAGAATCCGCATTCAGAGGCGGATCTAGCAACTTGACAACACCGGATTTACCCCATTTAAACCTATGCTAAGTAATCGATTCTTATCGGAGCACCTGGTCCCTCCAAGAATCGATACATTTCCGTGTGTTTAAATGGAGAGAAGACAATGTTGCCAATTTGCTGGATCCGCCAATGTCCGCGTTTATCCGCAAACTCGGCTCCTAGACCCATACGTAGGTCGGTATAGACCCCAAAAGAGACCAAAAATTACGAAATCACAATGAATTCCTAAAAATATGGACCTCTCATGAGCAAAAAATCGTAAAATGGCCAAGATTCAGGGCGGGCCCAAAGACGACCCTTGTCAATACCCATCCATTCAGATAAATATATTGGAAATTTGTGTGAAATTGTAAGTTTTACTGAAACAATAAATGCAACTTTTTAAAATACGCGTGTAAGATTTCAAAAAGTTCTTGAAATCAACGTTAAATTTCATGAGATTCTTCCGCTACTTGTGAACTCGCGCATTCAATCTCAAGTCAAGGCTCGAGTCTTGTCGAGAAAATCGGACCCACTTTCCATTACTTTACTGAGGATCCATGAACCTTCTTGCCGACTGCTGATCATGAAAAGACAAACACTAGGGATCATCAGGATAGGGTTGGCAGACTTCCGAGGCTGGATGATGACGTGACGATGAGTGACGCTTTGCTAAGTGCGATTTGGCAAAGTAAGGCGGATTTTGATTGATAAGAGGGTAACGCTGAAAACAGTTCAGTGTTTAAAAATTGGACACGGATAACTAATTCTTTCAGTTAACGGAATGCGATGAAATTTATTTACACTGAAATTTTAAAAAAGTAGCATTGACCGCAGTGCATGACTATGCGTTTGGACACACTAAATATTAGACTTTTTATTTCTTCCTCATCTGTATACCATCAATCGCTGGCTTAGAAGCGCTTGTAACTAGCGCTTCTGACCCATTGCAATGAAATAACCTTTCACCAATCAATCAAAGCACTGACGACAACGCCTTATCAGCATCCTCCCTTTTGTACGTAATTTTCTCACTGCTTCAAGACAAAAATGTGACTTGAACGACGTAATTGTAAAAAAAAAAAATCACGACTTCTAGTTTAATGATACCTAGAGTGTATCAATTGATAAATAACCTGTCGTGTATTTTGTGAGAGAGTAATGATGGGAATTTCCCCATATGGACGTATTTATGCTAAAAGGAACTAAGTTACACGCAAACCCTATGCACTTAGTTCCTTTTAGCATGAATACGCCCATTTATGCTTTTAATTCAGTTCAAACATGATTAAACGTTGAGTAAAGATAGCTTGGCATTTTAAATTGGCGCCCATTCAACACAATTCCAACACGGAAAAAACAGAAGGAGGAAAAAGAGCACTATTAGGATAATAGCCCGGAAAAACTTCTATCGATAAAGTAGACCAGATTTTCTCGCATGCTTGTACAATGATACTACTACAAGAAGACACAAACGGGTGCTTTTTCCAAAGAAAATACACTTAACTTTCTCTCTCTTGAACAGTGGCGTGTCGTGCTTTGCGATATATCGACTGATCGGCCATTTAAACCTATGGAAAAGGATCGATATACAGGGTGTTCGCAGCGAACACCTTAATAATCGATTCTTACCATGGGTTTAAATGGCACAACAATCGATAAATCGCAATTCACGCCACGCCACTGCTCTTGAAATGACACCTCTAACGACCGTTGAAAAAACCAAATAGGCATCGGCGTTCTTTCCGAAAGTTATAAAAGAATTACGGAGGAGAGCAGAAAAGACCACTCTTCAAAATAATCGTATTTCCTTGTGCGAGTAATTTGGAGAGTACGTTAAAACGGAAAGCTGCTTATTTTAAGAATTTTGGGTCTCCGTCATCTTTTTCTAGGAGCTGAAACTATCAAAATGCAAACGGAAGTAATAATTAGTTGATAAAAAGTTTGCTTTGGAATGGGATGTGTGACAAACTTCCGTTGGGATGATGTTAGATTGAAAACAAGAGAGGTGATACAACTATTTTAACTTTTACGTAGGTTAAATTGCATAGTCGCCTATTTGAAGGAGAACTTAGAAGGCACTTCTTCAAAAGGATAAATTCTCGCGGTCTCGCAGTAAGGTCCACGGCAGAGATAAGAAAATCGACCACTATTAGTGTGATGATTAATGCTCTTCCGCCTCTCCCAGAAATAAAAAGTATGAAAACTATGTTAGTTGTGTTTGGTTCGTCCAACATTTCACTTCGAAGCGGGAGGTAAATAACATGTGCAGCAAATTGACGAAGCACTTAACAAGCACTTTTCTGACGCGATAAATTTGGGATCTACGATAACCTCGTAAATTTGGACGTATTTATGCTAAAAGGAGATATGTGCAAGTGGAAAGATGGGGTGTGCTCGTTAGTTGGGTCATAAGAAACAATGTAAAAGTGGATATAGCTCCTTTTGAGAAAATTGAAAAGCGGGATTTGACATTAAATCAAAAGGAGCTAAGCGGCAAAATATGCTAACTCATGAGCCGCGGGCATGGCAAGAGAGCGTTGTGGACAGGGCTCATGAGTTCAAGACGCCGGACGGCGATCCCGATCCCGAAACCGTCACCGCACTCACCGCTGACGTCACTGGCGCTTTATATTCCCCATTCATTCTTATGGCCCGACCACTAACGACCACACCCCATCTTTCCACTTCCACATATCTCCTTTTCGCATAAATACGTCCATTTAAAAGACAAAAGGATGAAAATCAAACGCCACTGGTGAAATACATCATTTTCTTCAACCTCTTTCAAGAATTAAAACTACAAAAATAATAACAATTGGATTTGACTGATCTGACATTTGAAGCAACCTTCCGTCGAGAGAATCACCCACTGGGTTCAGGATACACCATACAATTATTATAACCTCCATTTGGCAGAAATTGCATATCCGCGTAATTGAAGGAGAACTAGATGTCTGTCCGCATTCACCACGCCGAAACAGTGACGCTCTTCCGTTTCGAGAATCGAAGTAGGTGAGGGAGAAAAGAGAAGTAAGGAGAGTGCATGTTCATGGGAGATGAAAAAGAAATTGAGCAGACCTGTCATTTCTAGTTTTTTTTTTATTTATTTATTTTTTTTTCTTCCAGTCAGCCCTTCTTTCAATCGCGTTTCCACCAATTAAATACATCTTTTATGCTTTTGCGGCATGCCGCAATCGCGACTACTTGAGAAATCCCCGCCGAGTATAATTTTGTGGACGTTTGCACATTCATACGAAAATAAAACGATCCTATTGACCTACTGACCAGTAGCCAGCCTATCTTGTCAGTGAATGTTCATGCTGAGTCACAAAGACCAACTAATTGCCCTCCCCCCCCCCCCCCCGAAAAAAAACTCCTATTTCACTTCGAGTCAAAAAGGTCCGTGGCAATGCATGGTTAAAAGTCCCGGACTTTCTTGGCTTTCATTTACTTCCCCAATTTTTTCCAAATCGTTCATGATTCTTTGTATTGGTTTTCCCGGCTTACTTTCGTAACACCGATGGAGGGTCAAATCACAAAAAACGAGTTAGGATTGTCATTATGACTGGGTGGTTCTAAAGTCAATTAAGTATGGCACTTTCATTATCAATCTTTTTGGAATGAAAATACACGACTTGTTATAATATAATTTTACTTTCAGGCATTGAAGAGGAAGGAAAAAGCCCTATAATTGAAGAACGTGAAAATATTCAGTTGACTATCAAATCGTTTGATTGCTGTATAAGGTCTCCCTACGTTTTCTGCTTATAATTTGTAAGAGAGTCAGAGAAACAAGGACTTGCAATTAGACTGCATTTTGAAATTTGGAACTATAAATTCTGGCTCATCTGAAAGACCACTTATGTGCATAGGGAAACTAATGGCACAAACGTTGTTTTCAAACCGGGCCAGAATGTATAGTTCCAAATTACAAAATGCAGTCCAATTAGTGCAAAGTGGTTGGAATTAACCGATCCATTTTATGATAGCTATAGAGCTAGGGCAGGCCAGGGGTAGGGATTAAAACTTCGACAATAATAAGAATGGACCACTAGACAAGGTACGAATTTCAGCATTCTGATACATGTTTCACAACTAAAATTTCACGTAAAACACGATGCGCACAACGAAAATTACCGAAATTAACTCCTTACGAAGATATTTAATCATTCTTGATGCGTGAATTCAAACCATCCGCTCATGGAGACTCAATGCTCTACATGATTCACATCGCGCGCTAAACGTTATCATGACAGTCTTTGCGATATAAAAATCTGGCAACCTCTATCTTGACGCTTTGGCCAAGCTATAGCAAATTTCTTGTAGTTTGAAAAATACATGGCGGGAAATGAACATTGCTCGGTTGAGAAGCTTGCTGAAACCGGTGTAGTGCGCGATTTGACTCACGTAGAGCTTTGAGTTTCTTGTGAGCGGGCAGTTCAAATTCCTAGTAACCAATGTGAAATAAAAACGTTAATATCTTCGTTAGGAGTTGGTTTCAGTAATTTTCGTTGCGCGAATCGTGCTCTACGTGAAATTCTTGTTAGGAAACATGTATCAGATTGTTTAAATTCGTACCTTGTCTAGTGGTCCATTGAGTTTAACTGATCTAACAATTTGTTTTAGAGCGAGAGGCGAAACGAACTTCCGTCGAGAAGATCGCTCAAAAGGGACAAGGCACATGATACAACTATTTTAACTTCCATGTGGCTAAAATTGCATAGCCTCGTAATTGAAGGAGAACTGTTGCTCTGGCTGTTTTCATCGCTTACCTGTTGGGAAAATCTAACAACTATCAAAATTTTGGCACTTTATTCCGGAATTATGTTTCGTTCAGGGAAACCATAGGTGATCAAAGATACAAGCGAAGTTTGATACGCGGTAAAAAATGAAAAACATGGAATCAGACCTAATTTTGTAACATTAATCGACGATTTTGACGTTCCAGCGAGATCGCCTTAAATTTCGCGAGTTAAAACACCCAATGCAGACGAGAAAACACTAGGCAGACGAAAACACGTCGACCGCAGTGCTAAATCGATGGCCAAAATGCAAAACCACGTATCTATGTTTGCGACAATGAAGGCTTCCTGCCATACTCTATTTCTTCTTCGGAAAACGAGAGAATGTAATTCCTTGAAAACTTCCTTGATTTTTCTTCTCTGTCAGTAGAATATTCTGTATGAATTACGAGCTAAAAGTTGGCTTGTTTTCTTTCCACAGAATAAAATAAGGCCAGATTGTTTGATACATCGCAATAGAGATACGTGGGTTCGCACTTTGAGCATCGATATACGTCTATCTACCTCTAAGGTCAACGTATTTCCGTCAATTTAATGATTTTGTCGTCCACGTCATGGATTTTTAGAGTCCCTTCATACTGAGAGTCAAGACAATGTGAATCCATTTCTGATTATTTCCCGTATTTTAGGCCTCCACAGTGTCACAAACAGGAATAAAGATTACATTTTCATCGATTGCAAAGATTATGATCTGGAATGGACCAGGGAATTACGGGTTCGGCAAGGAACAAACGGAATGAGAGAAGGAACGGAGAAAGGAATTTGAGAATGGGCCGATCAAAGATTACAAAAAACGTTCCATTTCTGTAATCTTTATTCCCGTGTGTGACTCCATGAGGGGGTGTTGTCTCGACTCTCAGTATAAAGGGACTCTAGGGATTTTAACGTCCCGACATTCGGAGCGATCTCATAGAACGTCGAACTTGTCGATAAAAACTACTCTTTTCTACTAAGTAACCTCAAAATTCTTTCGCCTTTGATCCCCCGTTTCTTGGCTCCATCACGTTTTCGAAAAGCTCTCGACCTTCCACGTGTTCTCGAGGGAAACGTACTCGTGCGGTTGGGGTAAACATCGTGGTGGCTAATCCGCCTTCGATTTCGTTCTCATTCATCGCCTCGCTCATGATCTTTCATCTTTTTTGCGCACAACCGACACGTGCCACGTGCCGCCTGTAAGTGCGAGTAAACTTGCCAACTCCGCTGCGAGCGCTGCGCACAAATTATTTAGCCGCGATTTATTACTCGTCAAAACTCGCCGCACTTGCTACACTACGACCGCGTTACGGGAAAGAGCCGTAAGTGCAGTTTGGAATGAGCCGCGAAACGCATAAGAGCATGTGCTAACCGTGGCTTATGCAGAAATGCACTTACGGCTTTCTTCCGTAGCGCGGCAGACTTGCGACGTGGGTCCACGCGAAACAGTTAAAAAGTTGGGCGCTGAGCTAATCAACTGATAAAACCTGCTTACATCCGAACGATGTGGTTCGACAATACGCGTGATGGTGAAATACGCTAATGGTAATGCAATTTTTCATGTTCGAGCGATTGTAAAGGCGAGAGTGAAGGGATTTCTTTAATTTGAACAGGGGGACTCCCCACTGGAAAAAAAAACCCCTTGGATCTAGAGTCCAGAATCTTAAACACATCGACAAGAAAAAGTACTCTTGATTCGATCAGAATCTAGCTTAAATCAAGAACCAAGCCTCTTAATTTAAGCGGATTTCGTTTTGATTCGAGCAAAAATCCGATTGAATCAAGAGTATTTTTTCTTGTCAGTGTTTTCAAGAGTCTGGACTCTAGATCCAATGTGTTTTTTTTCCAGTGCCCTGGTTTTTTTTTCGAATCAAACACGAAAAAAAAGAGCACGGGGTTGTTGGAAAATATGGAAAATTCCAATTGATTGTAGTAGTACTCCAATAAATTAGGTAACTGACCCAAATGTTACAGTACTACCCCCAACTTGAGTTGCCGTCATACCACAAAAAAATAGAAATGTCCGTATCATCCTAAAATAAGGCTAGCGCGGAGTGCCACAATTTTAGGGGATAACCTCTGACACTTTCCGCCGCGACAGATAACACAAGTCTGCACCTTAAAAAAAAAACCTGCGAGGGATTCGATAGTAAAGTCTAATGTAATTTTCAACTCTGTTTGGACTTCACTTTGCTATGAGGAACTACAATTTATGCGGCTCACAATCAATTTAAAAACGAGGTATGTACCATTAGTTTCCCTACGGATATACGTGTTTTTACGGATACGCCAGATATTGCAGTTCCTAATTGCAAAATGTATTCCCATTGTGAGTCCGAAAAAGGACGTAGTTCTTCCCGCACATCGATCGATTTTTTGAAAAACAGATAGGTATACTAGGAAAATATCTTAGGTCGTTTTTGGCGGCGTTAAAAATGACGCGCGGATCACCAATTAAATCCTCCGTGTCAACCAAAGTAAAAAAGAGGAGGAAGAAGAGGAAAAAGAAGAGGGAGAAAAAGAAGAAGAGGTGAAAGACAGGTCTGCGAAATTCCTGTGTTTTACCGAGAGAAAAGTCAATTTTGTGGCTACAAAGGCACAGAAGCGAGAGTGGAATGTTATCACTTAATTGTTTCACACAACCTTTCGACATTTGAGGGAGCCCTTGGTAAATACAAACGGTCGAGGATTTATTAGATCTTGCGTGATAGGTTAACTAGGGAATGCTTTCTCGAGGCACACCTATCTGTGAAAGATTGGTTCATTTTCCTTTTTTCCTCTTTTTTTTATGTCTCTAATGGAACGAGACCATTGATAATGTTGATAATGTTAATTATTCCTCTTTTTTTAGGTCTCTAATGGAACGAGACCATTGATAATGTTTAAGTGGCTGCCATTCTAAGAAACTTCTCAGGGCTGTGCTCGCATCTGCAAAATAATTGCGACACAAGGAGCTTGATGGAACCAGGGAAAATGTTTCAAAATGATTGTACTTTGAACTTGGCATTACGTATCCTCCTTTAAAAATATATTTTCTGTAATGGAAAAATAAAATAGAAATAGATTGGTTCGCGACTCACATTTGCTTACTGCTACTTCCACCACATGGATGAATGGGTTTGTTATTCAACAAAACTTACCTGGAAATAGAAAACACAAAAAATTAATTTAGTAACTCGGGGTACAGGGATAAAAAACGTTGCACACATTGTCTAATGGGCGGAGGAATGAGGAGGGAAGGACCACGGTGTCTCCTAAAACAAGCGGTCCGAACATCAGTATTTTTACAGTACTTTTTCAGTACGTACCCAAAAAATTCAGTACCTCCTCGATAGAAAAATTTAGTACTTTTCCAGTACCTCCATTTGACGAAATTCGAAGACTTTCAAAAATTTGAATTTCTCGCTCAAATTGAGACAAAAAAGACCAAAAAATGAAAAAAGTTCCGGACCTTTTCCGGAATTGTCGAACTTTTTCAAAACTTCCGGACCTTCCTTAAAAAATCGGTACTATTTACGGACTTCGGATTTTCCGGAAATTCCGGACTTGTAGACACCCTGAGACTCTCATATTTGGTAATTATTCATGACGAAATTGTCGTAGACTGCATATCAGGAGCTTTAAAATTTCGAAAATTTTCTGGGGGAGGCACCCCGGAGCCTCTCTCCGCCCCTCCGTTCGAAGTGTCTGAATCCGCCTTGGAAGACCACAAAATACGAAACATTCTCTCGTAGAATGCTGACATGCACGGCGCAATTTCCTCGGATATCAAAATATCCGTCACCGACCAGGAATTTGATTATATTTCCTGCAAAAATTTCACAAACAAAACTTTTCGGAGCCGGATGGAGGATGCGCTTGCCCCAGTCTCGGGTCAATGCACGTATGACGTACGAGGAGCGGCATTTCGGATTTGTTTATGTACCAAGTGACGCTCGATATTTCGTGTTTTCCGAAAAGCGTTTACGCTGCACTAAACGGGTAGACCCGCAAAAGCCGTAACTCGAGGCACCTCACGTCATTCCAGCCGCGGCAGGCCGTTCGCGTTCCCTCCTTAAGCAACGCTGCCGTGCTAAGGAAAAACGCCGTATGAGCCTTCAGGCGTTGCCAACTTTCCTTGGATAAAACGCGAATTTCCTGGTAAATTTATGAATATTTTCCTCCCAATTTTTCAGATAATTTCAGGGTGTCTACAAAAATAGACTGGCCAAAAATCAGTACTTTTACAGTGCATTCCCAAGAAATTTAGTACCTCATCAACCGAAAAATTCAGTACTTTTTCAGTACCTCCAATTGACTAAATTCGGCTTCAAAAACATTGAATTTCCCGCTCAAATTTATACAAAAATGACAAAAGAATGAAAAAATTCCGGACCATCTTGCGAAATGCTTGCTCAAATTGAGACAAAAATGACAAAAAAATGAAAAAATTCCGGACCATCTTGCGAGATTCCGCTCTTTAACAGTACTACCGGACCGCCCTGAAAAAATCCGGACTTTCCGGAAAGTCCGGACTTGGTGGACACCCTGAATTTAGTTGCAATTTTAGCTAAAGATTTTGAAAATTTAAAGGAAAATATTCATAACTTTCCTAAAAAATAAACATTTTATCGAAGTAAATTTGGCAACTCTCGAATGTTCATACGGCGTTCTTCCTTAGCACGGCAGTATGGACGTGGCGTGATCGTCGCGGTGCAGACGCGTTGAGCAATGCTGTCACCGTGAGACGATGTATTTGTCAAATTGACGCATTTAGATCAAAAGGAACTATAACTATTGTGACATGAGCCTTGTCGTCCATACGCTCTTATGGATTTTAGAGCACTTGTCGGAATGGATGTGCATCCTTTTAATTTAAGTAAGTCCAAACTGCCCTCTAAGTTCTCGCAAAATCTGTATCCGCAGTGTTGGTACTTAAAAAAATTTATGCCTTGATCTGGAAGGGGGAAAGAAGGGGGGAAAAGTAGGAAGGTATAGAGACAGAGAGAAAAACACGGGGAAGATTTGAGAAATACGTGTGCCATAATTTAAAACATTTTACCATCCATGTTAAAAAATCCCTGATGAGGTATATTAAAATCCCTTAACCTCAGAAGGAGAAGAGGGCCCATGATTACCAGAATTATACAAAAACACAATACAATTGGACCGCGTTAAACAGAAAGGAACCAAGCCACATCAGCTATTGCCAAATTTAATTGGGCAATTTAATTTTTTACATGAAAACGGTTGTGTGGATTTTCGTGCAAATTTCAGTGAAAATTCTCCGTGGTGCGAAACAAATTCCTTAAAATGTTCAAAGGAATCCGAACAACCGTTCTCTCGTAAAAAATATAATTGCCCAGTTAAACTTGGCAATCGCTGATGTGGCTTGGTTCCTTTCTGTTAAACTCGGTCCAATTATTCCCGCTCTGATGGAATCTAGATGTATGAATTCCCTGACCGCGCATAGTCAGAATTCTCTAGCATTCCCAGATTCTGTGATTTCGGAATTCACAGGTTTCCCTCATTATTGCAATCCTTAAACATGTTAAGTTAACACACCGCAGCAATATTAGAACAGAATTTTGGTTTTAGATTGCTCTAAATTTGAATAAAAATATGCTTTAGACTCCAAAATTTAAAGAAACAAACACAACTTTCTTCATTTCCTTTATCCTGATTTTTTATTTTTGCTTACCTTGGGGGTGGCAATGGTGGCATCCACTCCGTTAATTTGTTAAAATGGGCGTATATTCTATGTTAAATAACCATTGCGGTTTTAGAGCGTAAGTACAGGATTTCGCCGTGCGTAGCTCTAAGTAAATTTGACCGACTTGGCAACAACGATTGAAGATGCACTTGCGTCTGCGGACAGCTATGCGGCTGCTTTTTGTGTATTTATAATTATTCATTCAAAACCCAAATATCGCAGCAAGTGAAGCAGCTCCTAAGCGCAGCCTTGATAAAATTTCGACGCGAAATGGTCGAATTTCGGTATTTATTGAGTCAACACCCCGTCGCGAATTAGTGACGCAGTTTCTAGGCAGACCCGAGCTTCCTCTTCCACGCGACAACCCAATAATTACGCTAACTTCCCGCGCTGTTAACAGTCATCTGGAACGCGTTAAGGTACGTTTCCACACGGCGCGGGCGACGCGAAGCTTAAACCGCGCGGGTTATTCGCGAGACCGGGCGCACCCTATGATTTTCAACCCTTAAAATGCTAAAACGTTTCCGGCAACCGACAGGATACTGCCGTGCACTGGAAAAAGAAACACATTGGATCTAGAGTCCAGACTCTTAAAAACATCGACAAGAAAAAGTACTCTTGATTCAATCAGAATCTAGCTTAACTCAAGAACCAAGCCTCTTAGTTTGAGCGGATTTCGTTTTGATTCGAGCAAAAATCCGATTGAATCAAGAGTATTTTTTCCTGTCAATGTTTTCAAGAGTCTAGAATCTAGATCCAAAGTGTTTTTTTTTTTTTTTTTTTTTTTTTTTTCCAGTGTGCTAGGGAAAAATGCCGTAAGTGCATCCGAATATTGCCGGGTTTCCGTTTATAAAACATTCGTTTTTGAGGAGATTCATGGATATTTTTCATTGAAATTTTCAGATGCTGTAGATTAAATTGCGAGATAAATTCTCTAAAAATTTGGGAGATAAACGTCCACACGTTTCCTTGGAGATTTTTAGTTTGTCAGAATAAGTTTTGCAACGTTTGTAGGCTCTTACGGCGTTTTTCCTTAGCATGGCAGGATAAATATCATTGCACTCGATCGCGCAAATCAACAGCGCGGTTGACTTTGCGCGGCCGACTTCCCCCTCGCGTTTCGTCTATGGAAATGTACCTTCAATCATTACGAGGGAAACCGCCTTGAGGTTATGTTTCTGAAACTCGGAGCGCGGGCGGGGAAACCGCCGCGTTCCCAGTGGTGTGACGTGCTTTGCGATATATCGATTGATCTGCTATTTGAACCCATGGAAAAGAATGAATTATTGAGGCGTTCGCTGCGAACACCCTGTCTTTCGATCCTTTTCCATAGGTTTAAATGGCCGATCAATCGATTTATCGCAAACACGCCTCGCCACTGTGCGTTTCAGGCGTGGTTTCATGCTCCCGACATCTGAAATCCATCCAGCGTTCAACGAAAACACGAGAGCTGTTTGAAATTCGGGACTAATGGGTCTCTGAAACCGGAGATTCCTGTTGTGGTGAAGCGCGGTTGAATTTGCACGCCTGTTAATTACGGGGAGTTCTGATTTGCTCCGTATGAGCGGTTTGATTTCGCGAGTCTAAGACAAAAGCGCGCGAATGAAGTTCTGGTTTCGCCATTGCACATAGGGCGAATCTTATACGTGTATTTAAAGCTAGTGATGTAACAGATTTCCTGTTGCATTTCATGTCGTCGAAAGATCAACAGAAATCATTTTCGTTCCAGATTCCGTGCGATTTATCAGGATTATCTTTTGCAACTTTCTCATTTACAAGTCAACATTTGTTTTTCGAAAAGAAGCAAAAAATTCAAAAAAAGAACGACTCATTAAAGAAGGTTGAAGAAAACCCTAAATAATATTTTCTTGAAACTTCGAGGGCCGGCACCGTTGCAATATATTTGAATAATGCATTTCGCGGACAATTGACAATGTCGCGATAAAAATCAGTAATGGTTTACTTCATCGGCACAAAAGGCAACGCTGGAATTGTGTTGAGGTGTAGAGACAATCGAAGCTGTGCACTGAAAAAAAAAGGTTACGTAGTGAGAGTCTATACTGATTGGAAAATCCAAGGTATGAACTGCTCGAACGTATGTGCAATATACCTTATATATGTATAAGTACTTTTTCTTTTTTTTTACGAAATTATTACTTCATTTTGAAAACATTTATTTTTTAAAACGTGACAAATATTTGTAAAACCTTTTCCAAGCGACATCAATCTCAATGAGCCGCAGTTGTGCCGACAGAAACTGCAAAAATGAATAAAAGAGGGGAAAAAACCAAGAGGCACGCAATCTTTAGTTTTAACCCATCTTTACATCGATCTTTTAGAGTCAAATACGTCAAATTTTGAGCGTTTCGTTGCGCGTACACACAGCTCGCTGCGGCACAAGAAAAACCCAAAATGTAAAAGGAAAAACTAAAGTGCTTTGGAAATCATTAAATTTGACACCGAACCACCAATATTTAAAAAACACACATTATATTATTATTCCCTTTTGATAAATTGATACATATTTTTTCCCCATCAATTTAAGTGAGAATAATCAATGCAGAGTGTACTAACATTTCAAAGTCATGAGTTAAAAAACGCTAACTATGCGAGTATAAATATTAAAGCCCAACAGAGCGGAGCGGCGTGCTGCCAGCGCGAGAGGCTCACTGGCGCCTACAAACCTAAGTGGATACTTCACGCATTGCACAATGCTTGAAGTATCCACTTAGGTTTGTAGGCGCTAATGCAACTATTTGGGCGCCACGGATGTCCGTGTTGCATACGCACGGAAGTGCAGGCGTTTTGATTTCAGACACTGACCGCCTCACCAACGGCACGCGGCGCTCGGTGGAGTGAGTCAAAGAGAGGAGTCATACAAGATGTGGAAACATTAAAAGCTCCTTTGAAATATTGGATATCTTGGTTAAGAATTGGATCGCATTTAGCACAAAGGAGCCAGCGTCATTATTATTTTCATAATCGTGCAATTTTTTTTTTTTTTTTTAAAAAAAAAATACTGAATATATGTACGGTATTAAAATCTATACAATTATTTCACTCTAAAATTAACGATATTTTTGCGGGATGCAAAAACTACCTGCTATTTTGGGAGATTGTTAAGGTAATTATGAAGAAGCAACATTCTAACAAAATTCTAATTGTGCAGATTCCTTTTTGCTAAATAAAATCCAAGTAATGTTGGTATATTCCGTTTCGCGAATCGTGTTTTACGCGAAATTTTGGTTTGGGAACACGTACAGCTCGTACACTGAAAAAAAAAACAAAAAAAACACATTGGACCTAGAGTCCAGACTCTCAAAAACATTGACAAGAAAAATACTCTTGATTCAATCAGATTTTTGCTTAAATCAAAAGGAAATCGACTCAAATTAAGAGACTTGGTTCTTGATTTAAGAAAAAATCCGATTGAATCAAAAGTATTTTTTCTTGTCGACCTTTTTAAAAGTCTGGACTCTAGATCCAACGTGTTTTTTTCCAGTGTACCAGAATGTTTCAATCTGTACCTTGTCTACTGGTCCATTCACTAGATTTTGCCCTAATTTTTCCAAGAACTATTGAACTCCCTCTTGAATCTCTCTAATTTGGAAATCTCTCGGTTATTGTATTACGGGATCACCCGGCAACACTGCACCCGACTGGGCCGGCACAACGGAACAAGGAGCCGGAAGTTGCCACCGCTGAAAAGTGCGCGAGATCGATGGTAATCGGCGACTTACGATATCCGTTGCAAAATCGGGCGGGAAAACTCGCTTGTCCCGCGAAGAAAGGTGAATTTTTCGCCGACATCTGATGACACCGTCGGTGGCGATCGATTGATTCACCGACCGGGTCAAGACGGAATGTAAATCGTGGGCAGCGTGACACCGCGGCGCGTGGGGACGGCCATTGTATCCTTCCGACGAAAGGAAGCGGTTGGGAAATAATGTCACTTTCGCGCATCTTGCATCAGATTATCAGATCCCCACACTGTTGCCGACCGCTAGGAAATCCCGTGATAAGGCCTCCGTTGACGATCGAATTCCGAACCAATTTCGATCAACATACACTGGAAAAAGAAACACATTGGATCTAGAGTCCAGACTCTTAAAAACATCGACAAGAAAAAGTACTCTTGATTCAATCAGAATCTAGCTTAAATCAAGAACCAAGCCCCTTAATGAAGGCGGATTTCGTTTTGATTCAAGCAAAAATCTGATTGAATCAAGAGTATTTTTTCTTGTCAATGTTTTCAAGAGTCTGGACTCTAGGTCCAATGTGTTTTTTTACCAGTGTACAGGGTGTCTAGCAATTTTAAAAACAATAATTCCCTGATTTTCCCTGAAAAAGGTCAAAAAACGGAGGGAAATTTAAAATTTGCGAAACATTTTCCGGAAAATCTGTGTTTTTCCATTTCTCTAGCACGAAAATCGCTTACAAAATAAAATTCCCTGACATGCCGATTTTTTACGGATTCCCTGACGTTTCCCCTAATTTCCCTGACACGAATAAAAATTCCGTAACATTTCCCGCTTTTCCAGGTCGCTAGACACCCTGTATAGACCATTTGATGACTATAGTATGATATTTATACTCAGGGGTGTTGGGGTGCGTCAGGGAACACAAACCCACTAACTTGCGATGAACCCAATGTCACTACCAAACTTCTGAAACTCTTTGCCTCTTTTAATTTAAAAATCTAAATTTTCTTATATACACCCATTTTCAAAATTCTCTGTAAAGACCTTAATAGCCTGTGACGCTGAATGACGCGCATCCCAAGAATTTTCGAGCCAGACCGACACTGTTATATCATTATATTTATGCTTTTTATGTTATACTTGATGTCATTAATTTCTCCATGCAGACGAACGCTGTTGTGGACAAAGTCAGAAATAGTAGTACTTTAATGCAAAATGTTATCTACTTGAGCTATGAGTTACGAGTGGAACTACACGACATTTTGCAATTATAGGAACTACTATTCTTGGCTCATTTGAGAAACAACGATGTGCCTTACTTTCCCTGAGCAGATAGGTGCATTTATCCATTTTCTAGACATAGTAGTTGCTCACTGCAAAATTGAATCCATTCAGCTTGTCTCAAAGTACTGCTGTAGGGCAGGGAAGAGAAAAGGGAAAGTTGAGTAGGAATGGGTCTTAACCTTTACCCGATTCAAAAATTTCCTCAAGCAGAGATACATTTTCACTATGATTCATTAATTTACCAAAATCCAATCATTACACCCTTCACTGGAAAAAAAACACATTGGATCTAGAGTCCAGACTCTTAAAAACATCGACAGCAAAAAAGACTCTTAATTCAATCGGATTCTTGCTGAAATCAAGAACCAAGCCTCTTAATCTGAGCGGATTTCCTTTTGATTTTAGCAAAAATCTGACTGAATCAAGAGTCCTTTTTCTTATCAATTTTTTCAAGAGTCTGGACTCTAGATCTAATGTGTTTTTTTTTCCAGTGTATACCAGAAAAATTTCCTCGCATAATTGTACCGCGTGATTAGGTGTGGCTCATCTGTTTTATTTCAATCGTTAAACATTCGTTTGACTCATTCATGTCACTGTCACCTCGTCTGGCGGATAACGATTTGAGAGAGACCTCCAAGGCGAGGTGTCAGCGATGGGACCAATTTACTCGTGGATTCATCACATGGCGCGATGATGACGCGATTGGTCGACATCAGTAACGGGACCCAACGCTCGATCTACTGACCAAATTGGCGGAAGAGAGAGGAGTTACTGAACTGCGGAACCAAAAAGCTCGAACAAACCGCAACGGAGCGGATTACGGACATTCACTTATACTCTAATTAGAGACATAATCCCAGATAGTTTGCTTTAATTTGCCTGGGTTACATCATCGTGCGGGTTTAATTCCTCATGGTCAGAAAGACGCATAAAACACGCTAAAAATTGCTTAATAAACCATTATTTTAATGAATATTTTCTTTGATTTACACTATTTTAAAAGTTCGTGTCAACTATGTCTTGGAGAAGAAAAATCCACAATGGAGATGTTGCATGTGTGAGGAATTTGCAATTTAACGGTTGATTCTTCTGTGAAAGTTCGCGAGAAACACGATGGTGCCTCTGGTTTTCTCTGAAATCATCTCCCAAGCTCAAAAAAAGCTCTCAACTTGAGGCTAAAATGGAGGGGATATCTCACGCTATCTTGAGAGTCCAGCTCTACATCAAGACAAACTCTCCATGCAAAGATAGGGAGCAAATACATTGTCAGGGCTGCCACTTTATTTGGGGACTCTAAAACTGAAAACACGGCATCACTGCTAATGTATTTGCTCCCTATCTTTCCATGGAGAGTGTGTCTTGATGTAGAGGTGGACTCTCAGGATAGCGTGGGATATCCCCTCCATTTTGGCCTCAGCTTGAGAGCTTTTTTTGAGCTTGGGAGTTGATTTCAGAGAAAACCAGTGGCACCATCATGTTTCTCGTGAACTTTTACGAAAGAAGCGACAGTCAAATCGCAAATTCCTCACACCTGCAACATCTCCATTACCTGACTGAGGAGTCATATTCTTGTGGACTACGTCTAGATAACCCGTAGGTGTAGCCTTCACGGCCGGACTTTTTTTTTCAGTGTAAAGTTTCGCACCACCCCTGTGACCCTTTTCATAGTGGTCCTTTTAGGGTTTCGTGGGTTTCTAAAGGTCGTTTCCTTTGACCAAGAAGCACACACGAAATTCCAAGTCCGTCAAGTCAGTTCAGAGCATGGACATCGGGTTCTACGGAGGATTGGAGGCCCCTATTAGGCTCCAGAAAAATGACAGCGACTTATACTTCCGTGCTAGGGGAAAACGCCGTATACACCTCAGTCAGTAGCCACATTTCCTTCGATTAAATACGAATTTTCAAGAATACTCGTGAATAATTTCCATTCAATTTTTCGGTGAATTTTCTTCGCACTTAGATCTAAATTATTTGAAAATATCAGGAAAGAACATTCATAACTCTCTTTAAGACTAAACATTTCATTGGAGGAAATTTGGCGGCTCTCGAATTATCATACGGCGTTTTTCCATAGCACGGCAGTATAGCTGAAATATTTTCTGCATCCTTAAACTGACGTCAGAACATCAGTGAGAAAAATGTTGCAATAAATCTCAGTCCACAGCCGTTCCCCGAAACTGCACTTTAACTCAGCGAGGCGTCAATCAATCGTCATCAATTATCGCCGTAGACCGGCTGGAAACATCACTATAGACCAAGCTTTCGAGAGAGCCACGGCTCGGACCAGACAATTCGCACCACGCCCAGGCGCCATATTAAAATCGACGACCTGAACGACGAAAGGAAACGCCATCATGAAGCAGGTGAAAAGCAAGCAGAAAACACGCCCTAGGCATCCGCGGAACGTCGAGAACTATTACGGTAATCAGGCCGGGCATCCAGATCGGCGGCTTGAAACGTTAGGTTCGGACGGCTTAAAACGGTCGTTTATCACGGCCGAGATTCAGCGAGTATGCCACCCTGTTTGTTTTTCCTGGCGGCAAGTGATTTCCAATACGAAGTGACGGCAAACAACTCGCTTTGTCGAGTGGAAATTTCCACTTGGAACCTGGAGGGTTTTCCGCAGAACGACCGGAGTGCTGTCGCGGTACCTTCGGGCGGATTCGCGACTCGATGCCGAGTAGCGAAAAAAAAGTTTCCCACACGGAGAAAAAAACTTCGTGCATGGGATCCGAAGTTGAGGTCATATGGATCTCTGAAGTTTTCTGATCACGCATCCGAAAACTTGAGGTCGAGCTGCCGAAATTCGGGTCAGACATCGAGGCATTTCGGTATGTACCGGAGTACTTCAGATGTGTGACCCGAACCCTTCGGTATACATCGAAGTACTTCAGATGTCTGACTCGAACTTCGGCAGCTCGACCTCAAGTGTTTAGATATACGTGATCAGAAAACTTTAGAGATCCATATGACCTCAACTTCCGGTCCCACGCAACAGATCTTTCACTTGTTATTTTAAAACTCTCAATGTGCGGAAATTGTGCGTTTACATGCTTTTGGAAATTGCTAGGGGTGGAAACACGACTTATAGGTCGAACTTATCATGCGATTCGAGATCTTGCACTTGTGAGTTTAAAACTCACAAAGCGCGGAAGATGTGCGTTCACGTGCTTTTAGAGATTCTTAGGAGGCAAACACGGCCATTCAACGCATCATGTGATTCAAGATCTTTCACTTGTGAGTTTAAAATTCACAAAGCGCGAAAGATGTGCGTTTACGTGCTTTTGGAGATTCCTCGGAGTGCAAGCACGAATATTCGGTTGAACGCATATCATGCGAATCGAGGTCTTTTTCATGAGAGTTTAAAACTCATAAAGCGCGGAAGATGTGCGTTTACGTGCTCTTGGAGATTTTTAGGGGTGCAAACACGGCTGTATGGTCGAACGCATCATGTGATTCGAGATTTTTCACATGCGAGTTTAAAACTCACAAAGCGCGGAAAATGTGCGTTTTTGTGCATTTAGAGATACCTCGGAGTGATAGCGCGACTATTCGGTCGAACGCATCATGTGATTCAAGATCTTTCACTTGTGACTTCAAAACTTACGAAGTGCCAAAGATGTGCGTTTACGTGCTTTTGGAGATTCTTAGGGGTGCCAACAGGACTATTAAGTCGAACGGATCATGTGATCCAAGATCTTTCATTTGTGAGTTTAAAACTCAAAGCGCAGAAGATGTGCGTTTACGTGCTTTTGGAGATTCTTAGGGGTGCAAACACGACTGATTCGAGATCTTTCACTTGTGAGTTTAAAACTCACAAGTCGCGGAAGATGTGCGTTCACATGCTTTTGGAGATGCATAGGGGTGCAAACACGGCTATTCGGTCGAACGCATCAGGTGATTCGAGATCTTTCATTTGTGAGTTTAAAACTCACAAAGCGCGGAAGATGTGCGTTTGCGCACTTTTGGAGATTCCTTGGAGTGCAACCAGGACTATTACGTCGAACGGATCATGTGATCCAAGATCTTTCACTTGTGAGTTTAAAACTCAAAGCGCAGAAGATGTGCGTTTACGTGCTTTTGGAGATTCTTAGGGGTGCAAACACGACTGATTCGAGATCTTTCACTTGTGAGTTTAAAACTCACAAGTCGCGGAAGATGTGCGTTCGCGTGCTTTTGGAGATGCATAGGGGTGCAAACACGGCTATTCGGTCGAACGCATCAGGTGATTCGAGATCTTTCATTTGTGAGTTTAAAACGCACAAAGCGCGAGAGATGTGCGTTTACGTGCTTTTGGAGATTCTTAGGGGTGGAAACACGGCTATTCGGTCGAATGCATCATGTGATTTGAAATCTTTCATCGTGAGTTTTACCAGGCTCATTCCCTGATTTTCCGGAGCTCATACCCTGGTGAGAAACCGAAGTTTGCTCCCACTTCCCTGGGATTTTCTGGGGGAAAAGAATATAATTCTCCAGAGTTCCATATCGAGATATGCATATCGATTTTAATCTATCTTTTAGCCATTTCTTTGGCGTACATTCGAAATTTTAATTCCGATAGCGTTCCTGATATTTGTATTATCTGGCCAATGAAAGCTTCTCCATTCTTTTGGTGACTTGAAGCTTCAACTGTGTAATTCAGGAAGTCAATTAAAGCGCTCGGTCAGATTAGGCCGCCAAATTTGAAAACGAAATGATCTCTGGACGATAGAAGAAGAGATTCCCGGTTTCTGGAACAGATTCTCTGATTTTTCCTGTAAATTTTCATTCCCTGATGAATCCCGCTGCCCGTTTTAGACACCATGTCTATGAAAATGTTTTGCATTTTCAGGGTTTCTACCACACGGAAGACCCAGAGAGTGGAATTTTCAGTGAAAAACCTAGGAAATTTGAAGTTGACTTAGGAATTTTCGTTTTTTTGAATCGAAAGTTTGTCTATTTGAACATTAATAAGCACAATATGTTATTAGAATAGGATCGTATGGTAGTCAGTTTGAGAAGAAATTGGAAAGACAGAGGTCCTTTCAAGTCGTCAGCTATCAAGACCTTGGGAGAGTGATTGTGTTACACTATGTGACTAATGAGTTGTAAATAGTTATTTTATGCGATCAATCAGGGAAAACACAGGGACTTTGAAAGTTGAGAAAAGTAGAAACCCTCCATTTTGCATTTTTCGAACATTTTTTTTTCAACTCGAGGCATAAGAGCACTTCAGCGTAAGGACCGAGCTGTCATGGAGAGAATGCCGTATGAACATTCGCTAGTTACCGAATTTCCTCCGATGAAACGTTCATTTTTGGGGAGAGTTATAAATATTTTCTCTTGAAATTTTCCAATAGTTTCGATTTGATTGCAAGTAAAACTCTCTGAGAAACTGAGGGAAACATTTTCACTGATTTTCCTGAAGAATCATATTTTAGCTAACAAAATTTTGGTAACGTTTTAAGGCACATACGACGTTTATCCTTAGCACGGCAAAAAGCAGTCAGGGGTGCAAAGAACCACCAGGCCGTGTCGGCCGTGTTACGGCAGAGAACTGTAATTTGAGTTTGGGATGAGCCTCGAGACACATGACAGCATGCGCTAAACGTGGTTTATCCAGAAATGCACTTACGGCTCTCTTCCGTAACACGGCAGGCGTGACCAGTCCAGAAAGCATGAAACAACCCCTAAATCAACCCCTATCATATTTTTGCGGAACCCTTGCAAAAATAAGAGGACCCCTGTAAGAATGGGAGGAATCGAAGAATCCTTCTATAAACGGGAAGGAATGGAAATATTCTGTCAGATTCTTTCAAATTTTTCGTTTTCACGACGTTTTACCTCTTAGGAAAGTCCAATTTCTCGGGGGTAAAAGCGTTTTTGGCATCGAGATAGAAAACTCACGAAGAAACTTTAATCAGCAATTTATATTCATGCTTCATGCAATATTTAATAGAGAAGGTGTGTTTCCGGTGAGGAAGTGTTAAATCCCCTTGGAAGGAAAAAGCCTTGTTTTTCCTCCACTTCTTCACATCGTTCGGATATAAAGAGCTCTGCCGTGCGCTAAGAAGAAACGCCGTATGAGTCATCAGACGTTACCAAATTTCCTTCGAAAAACCACGAATTTTCGGGAATTTTTTTTGACAGTCTCGCATCTAATTTTTCAGAGGAATTCATTCGTAATTTGATCCAAAAAGTCTGAAAATTTCACGGGAAAATATTAATAACTTTCCTTAATGATGACTATTTTCTGAAAGGAAACTTGGCAGCCTTGGAATGCTCGTACGAGGTTTGTACTTAGCACGGCAATGCTGTGGAGTCTCTTCTAAGATATTTCTCCATGAACGTGACCGATTCTGAAATATGTGCGTATTCAAGCGTGAATGTGCATAATTTACATCGCGCGATTCTCATTACACGCGCCGTCCCATAAACGAACCGAACCACACGATTCCACGAATTCCAAGTTTTCCCACGGTGACGCTTCAAATGTTTCCCTCGATTCCCTACGGTTTGAATCGGTTTGCAACTCTGTCGGTTTTCATTAATTCTAAAATATGCGAGTGTTGAATTTTTCACTCGAGCTCTATTATCGATATTCTCAATATGCGTGATACTTCGTTCCACTACTGTCATATTAAGGGAGAACTCAGAGGCTAGAGGGAATTAGCTCTGTTAAAAATGCTGCTTCGGGTTGGAGTATTAACTATTTATAGAATAGAGAATTTGCAAGTGTCTGAAATTAGATGAATTTCGTGTTTAAGTGGAAACTACTGAGTGAACTGAACACGAGGATACCCTTTGTTCATGAATTGAACAATTAGGTACTGGAGAAGATATGACAACATGATCTAATCTGCTAAAAAGCATGTGTTTAAATGGAAAATGCCGCCAGACGTCTCTAGGCGCTACATCTTCTCACTTTTAAATCTATTTTATACTATTTCCCATAACAGAAAAAAATTGTAAAAAATACTGTGAAATCACCTCTTTACGTACTTTCAGATGAAGCGATAAAAAATTTGCATGCAAATTCTCCATTGATCACCCGAACCTATATTCGGCCCTAGGACGAAAAACTTGGGTATTCCAAAAACTTCGGTTCATAAACCGAAATTTTTTTCTCCGCGTGATATCTTGAAATTCGTTTTTTTCCTCGGCCGGCAAATTTTTTCAACTCGCGGATTGTACAAATGTACAACTTGGGCTCACCATTTGCGCATAGCGGTGGAGTGTAAAGCAACGGTGAGAGACCTAGCGCTCATTGCATCAGGAGGCGGAAAACTGGAGCCACGCAAAGTGGGGATGGTTGTCGTTCGATAGAGAGGCGATCGATAGTGTAATTTGATTTTCTCGTCTGCCGCCTCTTCTGGGAGCTGCGACTGTTGCGATCAGCTTTGACAGATTCCGGGGCCGGATGTGGATGCACCGATTCGCCGCTCGTGGCCATCGATTCGCAGCTACCCTTCGCCGCTTCCTAATACGTGCATTTGTACATTTTTACGTACATTTGTACATTTTTACGTACATTTTTACAACTCTACGTAATGTATGCACCGATAATCTTGCGGGGGTTTCCCTGCATATTTGTAAGTTTTTGCGCACAGTTTCACCTGAAGTACTTAGGGGTAACCTTTGACCCCCTTCCCAGATTGACAATTGTACATTTTTCTGCACATTTGTACAATTTGACATAATGTACGTACCGGTAATTTTTTGGGGGATTCCCCGCATATTTGTGAGTTTTTACGTGCAGATATTTACCTTATTTTACTTGAGATATATCCAAGGGTATATTTTTCGTCTTCGTCCGCCGGTGAGAAATGTAATGCACAAGTTCACTTGTGCATTACACCACTTTACTACCTAATCACGTACGCCTTTATTACATTTAATTGTTAAAAAGTTTAGTGAACATTTTCAACAATTTAAATTAACCTAAAATCGAAACACTGCGTTCATGATCCTTGCTTTCGTAGTTTTACCGTCATTGTCGTCATTTCCCAGACGAAAGAATGCAACCGTACTTAAAAATCACGAAATTTTCATTCATAAATTGAATTTTTTTTTTTAGACAACTCTTGGGCGCTCCCAACTAAACAATTCACTGATTTATGTGTGTCTATAAACGATTGCATCACTCAGGAGACCTCCAGTAATGAACCATTTTACGTGGTTCATTATTAGAGGTCTTCAGTGGTAATCAGTGGAAAACTTTTTTCCCCCACTGATTGTAAGATCTGCACCTTTAGACCGTCGAGCTCCATTATTTCCGCTGACATTATGAAAAACATGGTAAATTAGTTGCATTTATGCCTTTTACCGACGAACTCGTAATTGCGTTTCGCGCTGTTTTAAGATAAACTAAGACTTATTTACGAACGTGTTACGAGAAACAAAGCACTTTTCTCGCTGAATTTAACACGGTGCAGCGATATGCGCTTGAAATATTACCAAGCGAAGTTTCCTCCCACTTCCTCTGGAGTTCCTTGAGAAAAACATATGTATAAAGTTAAACAGTTCCAGATATGAATATGTAATTTTGTCTCATCTTTCAACGGATTTTTTGGGGCACATTCAAATTTTTAATTCCGCAAGCGTTCCTGATGTTTGTATTAGGTACCTGGTCAATGAAAGCTTCTCTATTATTACGATAATTTGAGGATTCAAACATGTCATTCAACAGGCTAGTAATGGCGGTTCAGGTGCAGTAACATAAATATTCATGACAATGCGTTGGATAGGCCCTTAAAATTTCTGCACAAGAAAACGAAACGGCTCTAAGCGGTAGAAGAAAAGATCCCCTTATTTTTCCCAGAAACTTATCATTCCTTGATGAATCCCAGAATCACCCAATTTTTCCAGGTCCTATATCAGGGTGTCTACTGAAACGGGCTGGCCAAAAATCGGTATTTTTACAGTATTTTTTAAGTACATTCCCAAGAAATTCAGTACTTTCTAAACAGAAAAATTCCGTAATTTTTCAGGACCTCTATTTGACGGAATTCGAAACATTTCAAAAATTTTAATTTCTCTCTCAAGTTGCGACAAAAATGACAAAAAAATGAAAAAAATTACGGATTTTATGCGGGATTCCCACAATTTTTCAATACTTTTGGACCGCCCTTAAAAAATCAGTACTATTTCCAAACTTGTAGACACCCTGTACACGGAGAAAAAAACTTCGTGCGTGGGGCCTGAAGTTCAGGTCATATGGATCTCTGAAGTTTTCGGATTGAGCATCTGAAACTTCAGTTCTTACATCTGAAGTACTTCAGATGTGAGAACCGAAGTTTTTCGGATGTGAGAACCGAAGTTTTTCGGATGTGTTCGGAAGTTTTTCGGATATGTAAGAACTGAAGTTTCAGATATGTGATCCAAACCTCAGCAGCTTGACCTAAAGTGTTCAGATGCTCAATCCAAAAACTTCAGAGATCCATATGACCTAAACTTCGGGTCCCACGCACGAAGTTTTTTTTCTCCGTGTATGTACCCCATTCTGTCTGACTATCAAGATATATTTCGAGTTTTTCATCGATCCTTAGCAGTGAACCCGAGTGCATTTCCGGTGACCCGCGGCCCCGTTACCCGGCGCACTCCTGACCTCCGCTCGAGTTATCATTCATCGGCGATGAATTTTTCTGATATCGGAACAGATCATGGGGGGGGGGGGGGGGTGTGTTGCAAAAGTTGTCGCACGTTACGTGTCGGTGGGACCCGGTTATTAAATCGCGGAGCGGAGCAAGGAGCAAGTTCAACCGCATAATTAGCGGCGCAACCTTGGTTCCGACGACCAGCGCGATGCTGACTACCGTTGCGAACTTCACCGCCACCGTGTCCTGCGGTTCGCCGCATCGCCAGGCGCGTCATTGGGAATCGCTCGCCGCGCTTGCTTCCTGTTTCAGTCGAATGCACCCGAATTTCAATCAGCGCGGTTAAGCTCTCATAATTGAACGGAGTTAAACAGAAAGGAACCAAGCCACATGGGGACCGATCCGAGAAAAAGAGGTTTAAAGTTTAGCTCCTGCATAAGACTCAATGTAAAAGTTAAACTTCGAGTTCAATTTCTGCAAAATTTGCTCCAACAAAAACTTTGAATTTTTGGCGATCGATGGTAGAGCAGTGGTTGAGATCAAAACCACTCATAACTCAATTTTTTCCAAAATGTGGGTTGGTTCCTTTCTGCTTAACTCAGTCCAATTGGACGCAATGGAGATGTTGCATGTGTGAGGAATTTGCGATTTGACTATCAATTCATCTGTAAAAGTTCGCGAGAAACACGATGGTGCCACTCACTGGTTTTCTCTGAAATCAACTTCCAAGCTCAAAAAAAGCTCTCAAGTTGAGGCCAAAATGGAGGGAATATCCCACGCTATCCTAGGAGTCCACCTCTACATCAAGACAAACTCTCCATGCTAAGATAGGGAGCAAATACATTAGCAGAGTTGCCGTGTTTTCAGTTTTGGAGGCCCCAAATCAAGTGGCAGCCCTGTCAATGTATTTTTGCTCCCTATCTTTGCATGGAGAGTTCGTCTTGATGTAGAAGTGGACTCTCAGGATAGCGTGGGATATCCCCTCCATTTTGGTCTCAACTTGAGAGCTTTTTTTGAGCTTGGAAGTTGATTTCAGAGAAAACCAGTGGCACCATCGTGTTTCTCGCGAACTTTTACGTAAGAATCAACAGTCAAATCGCAAATTCCTCACAAATGCAACATCTCCATTGTTGGACGGAGGGTGCCTTTGCAAAGAGAGAATGGACACCAGCAGAGACAAGAGACCCTCCACTGGCTTCTTGGCGACAGGTGAAAGCTTTTACTTTCAGGGATTCAACAATTCCTTATGGACTGAATAATGGTCGTGAGTATAAAGAACTTTCCTGACTTTTTTCGGAAAAAATATTTAATTTGGAGAAACGAGGCAACGTTGGAATGCTCATACGACGTCTAAACACAAGCCTTTCAAGCTATATTATTCAATGCCGCGATTATTCTAACGCGAGTTTGAATAATCGCGCCAAACACAGTGCGGCCGGGGTTAAACGTATATTGGCGCCTGCGAGACTCTGGGAATACTTCCCGCATTTCGCCAAACAGTGCGGTTGGCCTACGGCCCATATTAGCGCCTACAAGACTGGATGAATACCTCTCGCATTGCGCCAAAATCAGCGCAGTCGGTCCAGAGACAAGACACCAGATATAAAGTTCCATGGGGACCCACCTAAAGTGCCTTTCACACCTTAGACCCGGTTCTAGAATGTTCGTTTAATGCCTGTTGATCATTTTCCGATCAGCAGCTTGCTGACCCTCAAACCTTTCAAAAACGGCAACCTGCAGTACAACTGACCGTTAGCATTCGCTTGGACTGACCGTCCACTGCATCTCTGCCGTGCTAAGGAAGAACGACGTATGAGTCTTCAGACGTTGCCAAGTTTCCTACGATAAAAACCGAATTTACTGGGAAAATTGTGAATATTATTTTCCAAAATTTTCAGACAATTTTCTGCGCAATTTAATCTAAAATACTTGAAACTTTCAAGGAAAAATATGCATGAATGTCGTCAATAACACATGTTTTAAGAAGGGAAATTTGGCAACTCTCGATTGTTCATACAGCGTTCTTCCTCAGCACGGCGGATCTGATAAAGAAGTTGGAGGTTATTCGGGACAATTCACGGCGCTGCCCCAGTAAACATAGATCACGTAAACCCGATGAGGACCGTGCGTTGTTGATACGCAATTTCTGCTTTAGGGGTCACGGAACGGAATCCAGAGCAACCGGATGACCGGATGACGGGATGTGAGGCTACCGGGTGTCACGGTTACCGGTGCTTTATGGGAAAACCGGTTGGCGGAACGGCGATCGGCGTCGATTGCGTCTTGTGATCCGACAAGGACTTGGCGAGCTTTCGAGACGACCCTCGATTGGTGGTAACGTGATTGATCGTAGACCTAGACTGTATTTGAAGCTCTGAGTAAAAACATCCAGAGACGGGTTATTCCTTGTAGAAATGATTTCCATTCGGATCAATGGTTGGAACGTTCACCCTCCGCAGCGGCTCTTCACGGTATTCAGCACATAGACAGGGTTGTCGCAGAATTTACAAAATGAATTTCCCAGACACATTTTGGTCAATTATCTGACAATGGAGATGTTGCATGTGTGAGAGATTTGCGATTTGACTGTTGATTCTTATGTAAAAGTTTGCGAGAAACACGATGGTGCCACTGGTTTTCTCTGAAATTGACTCCCAAGCTCAAAAAAAGCTCTCAAGTTGAGGCCAAAATGGAGGGGATATATCCCACGCTATCCTGAGAGTCCACATCTACATCAAAACAAACTCTCCATGCAAAGATAGAGAGCAAATACATTGGCAGGGTTGCCACTTTAGTTGGGGACTCCAAAACTGAAAACACGGCATCACTGCTAATGCATTTGCTCCCTATCTTTGAATGGAGAGTTTGTTTTGATGTAGAAGTGGACTCTCAGGGTAGGGTGGGATATCCCCTCCATTTTGGCCTCACTTTGAGAGCTTTTTTTGAGCTTGGGAGATGATTTCAGAGAAAACCAGTGGCACCATCGTGTTTCTCGCAAACTTTTACATAAGAATCAATGGTCAAATCGCAAATCCCTCACACATGCAACATCTCCATTGACATAATGACAGGTGGTCAAAAAGACATAATTATAAATAGGTTTTAGGTAAAATTTGTTGTTCGAAACGTCAAACCCATTATGGAAGGAAAATAAAGGTATCTTAACAATTTTTCCCTGACACTTTCGTCATTTTCCTTGAAGTTTCCCGGTTTTCCCTGACTATGGCAACCCTGCATAGAGGGGGGAGGGTCCCAGGGGTAGGCAACCTTCCAAGCTTTCCGAGGATTGCTAGATCGGGGTAAAGCACCTTCCAAGAAAAGTAATGGCCTTTTTTCTTCACTTTTTTTTATCACAATCCGTCGAATCGATATTCACCACCAAAGATCCATTTTAATCGTTTTCAAGACAAAATTCTGTACGATTTTGCGAAATACGCGGGGGGCGAAATCATAATTTTGCAAGCTTCCCAAGTTTTCGCGCAATTCGCAAATGCAGGATCTGGAAGATTATCAACCCTTAAAGGGCCTATTAATTTCTAGGACCCGAGTTCAAAAGAAAAACACTATCATATGTATAATGTTGATCATGCAATACATGATAATCAGAAATTTTCATGGCAATGAAACGACTGTGCCACATTAGCCATCAATAATTTTCAAAAATGTGCTTGCTAAACCTTATTGTCAAACTGTTGTGTCAGTAACACTAGAAAATCATGTGCGTGTATTTAGGCTTTCGATGTTGCAGATATCCTGTCAGATTTCATTGTTTCGAAAGACAATTGACTGTTGTTTTAGCTCGAAATTCCGTCCGATTTATCAAGATTTTCCTTTTAAAAATTTCGATAATAAAGCTTTTCCGAAAGGAAATAACAAAAGAAAATGAAAATAGGACGACAAAGAGGAAACACTACAAATTACACTCATGCATCTGATTTTTTTGGCGATTTCGAGGACCGGCAACGTTATTACATGATAAAAATCAGTGCATTTCTCGGAAAATTGACAATGTCACGATAAAATCAGCAAAAAATTTACTTCATCGGCACAAATAGGCGCCGCTGGAATTAAGTTAAGGTACAAGAGAAACACGCAGAGCGCACTCTATTAACCTAAGTGACACGTACTCAACGAGTTTCATTGCAACACCTGGATGCAACTATTCGAGCTCTTCGGATGTCCGTGTTGCATACGCATGGAGTTGAAGGCGTTTTGACGCTCCGGGCACTCGCCGCGGCCGCTTTACCCAAGGCAGCGTTGGCGGGCAGTACTACGAGGATCCAAAATTATAGAGCACTTTCAATTCCTCATTTATATTACAAAGGCATATCTTAGGCATGAATAATTGCTCTGAAAATCATGTACGCTCAACATATCACGTTATGAAAATTGAGGCAAATAAGATACTCTCATCAATTACATCATACGCTTGGGTACTACTTCTCTGGAAAAAAATGCGCCGATTTTTACATGAAGTATGGTAACTTCTGGCATAAATCTACTATATTTTAAGACTCAGTGATATGGTACGGTAAAGTTCACCAGACATCTGGTAGCATTTACAATCATTTCGGTGGATGCGATTAGAGTTAGGGTCTTAGCGACCATATAGTCCGTTGGTGACCACCACCACCATATTCGTGCCACTGTCGCTCAAATCAAGCGGTACAGCCCGCCGCTTGTTGCCCCGCGCCGCGAGAGGCTGGCGAGTCAAAACGCCTTCAATTCCGTGCGTATGCAACACGGGCATCCGTCGAGTTCGAATAGTTGCATGCAGACGTGATAATGAAATTCGTGAAAGTGCTCGTCACGCGCGGCACCAATAACTGAAGGTGCTTTGCTTGTCTCTCTTGCACCTCAACTTAATTTCAGCGTGGCTTATTGTACCGATGAAGTAAACTTTTACTGATTTTTTAGGCGATATTGTCAATTTTTCGGAAAATGCTTCGGTCTTTTAAATGCAACACAACGTTGCTTTCCTGAAATGTGGACTGCGGCCCCTACACTCACAGGCCTACGAGCGATGAATGCGGTAGACTCGTTTCATCGACAAGGATAAGTTTTCTGAGCGCGCATCCCAAGAAAGTTTTTGCGAGAGAGTTAAAAATAAAACCGATCAGAAACGCGCATCAACCCGTTGCACTGGAAAAAAAACACATTGGATCTAGAGTCCAGACTCTTGAAAACATTGACAAGAAAAAATACTCTAGATTCAATCGGATTTTTACTTGAATCAAAACGAAATCCGCTTAAATTAAGAGGCTTCGTTCTTGACTTAAGATGGATTCTGATTGAATCAGGAGTACTTTTTCTTGTCGATGTTTTTAAGAGTCTGGACTCAAGATTCAATGTGCCATTTTTTTCCAGTGTACGGCGTCAGCGTCGGTTCAAGACCCGGTTAGGCGTAACACAAACATTGTAGAAAACTTTCTAGAATCGCCGAACTCTCTGACTTTTCCAGAGTTTCTCAGACACGTTTTGAAAAGATTCCCTGACTTCAGGGACACTGCGGGATAAAAATAATGATTTTAAGATCAATTCCGATCTCACCGGAAGAAAATTTGTAAAATATGGACACGCAACGTAAAAATTCGTCAATTTTATGGACGAAAATTTTCTCAGCCTTCAGACTAAATGGACTGCATTTTGCAATTTGGAACTATAAATTCTGGCTCTCCAGGAAACACACTTATGGGCATAGGGAAACTAATGGCGCATACGTTGTTTTTAGACCAGGCTAGAATTTATAGTTCCAAATTTCAAAATGTAGTCCACATCTCTTCATGCTTCCCTGACTTTACCCAGTTTTTTTCAACAGACAGGTACGATTGAACTACATTTTGCAATTAGGAACTATTTCTGGCTCAATTCAGGAAGGACTTAACAGTTAACAGTCATCAGGCATCAGTTGCCCTAGGTACATAAGTGGTCTCACGCAGGTGAGACCACTTATGGACCACGCAGGTTTTTACGGGTGAGCCAGAAACTGAAGTTCCTAGTTACAAAATGATCTCAGTGCAATTCGAGCTTTCCCTCATTATTATTTGGACTACATTTTTCATTCAGGAACTACAATTTCTGGCTCATCCGTAAAAACACTTGCGTGCCTAGGGAAACTAATGACACATACGTTGTTTATAAACTGAGCCAGAAATACTCGTTCCTAGTGGCAAAATATAATCCATTTTGGCTCCCCACAGCGCCAGCTTGAAAAAACTGGCAACTGCAGACTTTCCCTCTCGAAACCAGCGTTGCCAAACGGTGGCAAATTCCCCGCAATCCCTACCAAAGATATCCAACACTCCGACACCGGCGCTCTTCAAAAAGCATTTGGCCGGAGACTAATGTCTCAGCCCCCCCCCCCCCTTCCCTCAACGGCCCCAATTTCGGGCGTGGAAAGCCCTCCGAACTGACTAAACTTTCGTCTAGACGCGTGCGACTCTTGAGCTCTTGAATCCAACCGAAGTAAAACCGCAAATGTCCATTATTGCAAGAGTCCTATACTATAGGTGTTCTAATGGAACCCGGGGCTCGGCAGAAAATAGACTTGTGCGGTTTTGACACGAAGCGAATCACTTTTGTGGGTTATTTTTAAACTGGCGGACTCACTCGCCAGGCGACAAAGTCTCGGGCTCTTGCGAGCGTTAATTATGCCCCGCTAACGTAACGCCCGGCGCGGCGGCCGCGGCCGGAGCTTTTAATTTATTCACTCGTCGTTATCTTCTCGCTCGCGTTGTCGCTTTCTTAGAGCTGATAAGGCTCTGCCCTAGTTATGAGCCGTTTCCGATTCGATATTCTCACTTCCTTTCGCTTTTTTCTTCTTAATTACGGATTTTTTCCTCAGAAGATAGGTGAGAGAGGTAGAACTGGACCAGTGTTCGAAACTCACATGCGCCAACGCGCGAAATGCGCCTAAGAAATCGGTCATGGCACCGAGAAAAAGAAGGCTCTGCGCCAACGTGGCCCCTAAAAATTGCCTCTCGCCCCTACAAAAAAATCCTAATTTTTCTGTTGGGTGATTTTTCGAAATTTCCCCCAAGTTACAGTTACTAGTTCTGTAACTAAAACATCTTGCGTCTAACTTTTCACTAAATGCGCCGTGGTGTACAAGCAGAAAGTTAATTTGGCCCCTGAAAAATCTTCAATGGCCCCTAAAAATTGAGCTTGATGCGCCACATGGCTCCTGAAACTGAAAAGTGAGTTTCGAACACTGAACTGTACCGCGTTTCACAGGAAGAAACGTCCAAAAATCGTCGTTTTCCGAGCGAAAAATGTAATTCCATTCAAAGGTTACAAAATGGAATCGAGCAATTCAATTTTTTGCAAGAATGCACCTGTGCGATTTTCGTCCCAAGATTTTCTGATTTTCGTAACAGATCATAAATTTTTCAATTGAAAATGCCCCAGACACTCCTGGTAAAAATGCAATTTGCGAGGAGAAATTTGGCAGCATTGGAATATAGGTACGTTATTTCGCGAAGGGAACAACGAAACGTCTGATCTAGCCGGAGTTTCGGCAGGTAGAAATCTACATTTATAGCACAGTGCGGTAAACATTCGAGAAAAAGCTACTTGTAATTTTTATTTAATATGTTAAGGGTTCAAAATTGCCGGATTAATACAAATTTAACTCCTTTATCGGCAAAAAAGTTACTGATCCGCCTGATGCAACTTCAGATGATAAAGAGTTCTCGGTCTACATCTGAAAATTCCATATCAACTCAATAAAAATCACTTTATGAGAAATGTTACCGCCTGGATCTGAGGTCTGTTTTCTCGTGGATGGTACAAGTATTGCTCACTCAAGGTGGTAAGTTCTCGTGCATTTTGGCATTTCCTGACTAATCTCCACGTTTTCAAGGTTTTTGAACATTGAAATTCCTGAATATTTGATAGCGTGAAAATTTTGTTGGAATCGGGAGTTCCAATTTCCGCATGTAGAGCACGTAGGTACGGTTCGATGGCTAAAGTGCAAAACCACGTATCTCCATTACGGAGTTTCAAAATCTCTGCCCCTATTTTATATTTTTCTTCGAAAAAAACACAACTCAACTGTATACCTTGAGGTTTCTAAGAAATATTCTGCTGACAGAGAGACAAAATCAATCAGGTTTTCGAGAAATAAAGTTGGCTGGATTTTCCATGAAAAAATAAAGTATGACAGGAAGTCTGCGACGGCGCAAACGAAGATACGTGGTTTCGAACTTTGGTTGTCGAGTTGGAGATGATGAGGATTATCCGCGTCAGGGTGTCTACTAGAACAGGCTGGTCAAAAATAAGTACTTTCACAGTACTTTTTCAGTACATTCTCAAAAAATTCAGTACCTCCTACGACAGAAAAATTCCGTACTTTTTCAGTACCTCCATTTCACGAAATTAGAAAAATTTCACAAATTTGAAATTGCGACAAAAATGACAAAAAATTAAAAAAAAAAATCCGGACCTTTTTGCGGAATTTCCGCACTTTTTCAGTACTTCCGGACCGTCCTTAAAAAATCACTGCTATTTCCGGACTTGTAGACACCGTGCGGGTGGAAGGAAAAATTGCAAATCTACGAAGAAACTAAGTAAGAAACGCAACATCGCTCAAGCTTTCTCGCTTCTCTCAATTTTTCGTAATTGCTAGTTAGGATATGCGAGAGCACGGCGCATTTTTACGGTGTTCGCTAACTCGGAGCTGAGCTGCACACCAAGGACAATGAGCTGTGCAAAAATTTGCCGCGAGTCAACACAAGCGGATGACGCGCCTCGCATTTGCCGCATCGTGGGAAAACTGCACGGAGGAAAAAAGATCGGAACGTATTTCTCCAAGTTTTCAGGTTCAGGTGATCTACACTCCCCCCCCCCCTTCTATATTAAAGCCCTATTCCTTCAAAGCTTTCAAGGTGCAAGATGTATGCGTGTTATTCGAATAGATAACTTTTCGCGCTCCCCCGTAAGTTGGTTGCCTATGCGGTGAAATTGAAGGCGAACTTTTGAAATTGACGATACCTGTCAATTGGTTAATGCATTCTTCATTGGCTTCATTCGCGCTCCGCGTTATAATTGTTGCCTATGCGGCGAAATCGAAGGCGAACTTCAAGTTGACGATCTCTGCCAATTGATTTATGCAGTCTTCATTGAGCAAGTTAAGTACGTGTGTTCTTTGATCAGATAACTGGTCGCGGACCCGGAATGTTTGTTGCCTATGGATGTAATCTAGTGGACTGTAAATTTTTTGGGGTGCAGCGGCACATTTTTGATTCACATTTCCATGAAAACCAATGACAATCTGGAGAGGTGAGGGGGAGAATGTCACTCGAATTACATGATTAATTTAGTTAGAGGAGTCTCAGCTTGTATTAAATGCAGAAGAAGGAAGCTAAAAAAAAAACTAGATAAACGCGTGACATAGACCTATAAGAGTTTTGACTGAGGGTGCTGAGTCACAATTTCAAAGAAACTTTTCCTCATTAGCAAGATACAACAGAGGTAAATTAGGTGAAGAGGTGATTGTATCACCATACTCCTCCCCTGACTTCATCTCCCTCGGTTTCATCTTGTCAATAGGTCATTCATTAATAACGAGCGTATCAGAGGTTTCCAGAAAGAATGCAACTAAGATTGAACGTCAATTCTTATTGTCCCATTGTTTGTTATCAGACATGTGTAGAGCATTGAAAATATCAACATGAGGAATAATTTGCGAGCTAATTTATGTAGATAAGAGTATTATCTAGCTCAAGCATCAGAGGAGTTTATTAAAATTTCTGTCTGATATATTATCGCTGAGCAGGGAAATGTGTATTCAGCCAAACAGAAAAAATGGCAAAGAAAGAAAGAAAACGAGAGAGGATTGCCTGTGGCTGATAAAAATAAGTTTGTTTGATGCCCTCAGGTTTATGTGGGATGTATAATGCCCATCTTAAGTTGACTTTGAGGTGACCATGTGACGGTGAAACTACAAAACGCATATCATAATTTGGGGGGAGGGGGTTAAATGCCAGTTCCTACATACTTAATTCCTTGACCTAATACTGTTTTAACGGTCTACTGGGTATTTGGATGCAAATATTCAGGGATATTGTGACACATATTCCGACATTAAGTACAAGTAATTTCGTGAAATAACAATGTAAGAACGATCTTTGAAGTAGGAAAATGTGATGGGAAATTTTCGTCTCAAGCCGAGACATGCTGTTCTAATGTTTCACTAACTTAAAAATGTGGGATTCATTCATAATATTCCATTTCAACAGTGTAAGTCGGCAATAACTAGGTTTGCGACGTCGCAGACTTCTGTCATACTTAATTTTATACACGGAAAACTACTCAAAAGTAATTCTTTTCAACTGCCGTGATTTTTCTTCTCTGTGCGAAGAAAATTCTGCAAAAACTTCAAGGAATTATGTCAATTTGTTCTCCTTCAAAAAAATAACACAGAGGCGGGGAATTTCAGACACCGCAAATGACATATGTGATTGCCGAATTACACCGTGGATTTGTGATCCAATTAGAGTATTCCAAAGGTACCCGGGACAAAGAATGATAACCAGCTAGGATTGATGTTTCTACAATAACAACAATGTTTCTTAAAGTAAAAAACTGCCAACTTACTCCTCCCTGGCTGCAAGAGAAAGAGAGATGTTTGACAGTTAACGTTCTATATCTTTCCTTAGCAAACATCTTCCTTAAAATAAATTAAGAGACACACAAATTGGGTGTGGAAGTTTTTAGGAAGATGCTGAGTGATAAGTATGTGTATAAAAAAGAAAAACAAAAACTGGTGGCTCACCATTGAAACAGGAGTCAGATTGGACGACAAAGTTGGCTCCATCATTGCTGTAGCACTCCGGCGACTGGATTTTTTCTCAGGAACACCACTTGGCTCGGAAGTATTCACTTCATTCCGTGCACGTTTCCTCGACATTTTCAAGTTTGCCGCAATTCACTTAAGGCCCACGAAGGCACTTGTACCGTAGCGTTCCGATAGGATCTAAAACATCAATTTGAGGGACAACACAGTGAGACACTGATAGGAGAAACAACTGAGAAATACTACAAAGCTTGTGCCAAGAGGAGGAAAATTGAAGATGAGAATTGAACAGAATCTATGAAAAACAAAGCCTCAATGAATGGTGATAAGAGAGGTGGGTGAGGCTCTGAAATTAGTCAGTTTTACAGAAATTTTTGGTAAAGTAGGAGTGAAACAACACTGGTTAACGAGCGAGATGACTTCGGCGACAAAAAATTAAATGAATTAAAACACTCTCGCAATCTACCTTGGCTGTCAGCACGACCGATCTGGGCACGAAAAAAGCTGACACTGAGGAGCTGAGAGTATAATTTAATCAGCGAATTGCTCTAATGAATTGCGGTAGAGGACAAGTTAATGATGAAAAGCACACTCGGCTGATAACCTCAACTCAAATTGGTATTTTTAAAGAGTGAAAGAAATACCTTTTTCTTGACGTCTGCATCTGCAAATTTGTTATCTATTCGCGAGACTATTCCAAATATCGACTAGAGACTAGACAAGAAAGGCGGATGGAAAACTTGGGACGTGGAGGTTAGGACATAGAATTTCTACGACGCAACCCTCCGAACACATTGAGTCGCCTCCTTATCACGCGCGGAAATTGAGCGGGAAATTTTAAGAAATGGAGATCCTCATCGCGATTTTGTGAAAAATAAATTGGATTTTTTTATCACAATTGATGAGTCCGAGGGACGACGCGTTGGGAACTGGGAAAGCCTATCGGTTTCAGGGATGCATGAGCGAGGCGCCCTCAGGAAGAATCCCTTTGTGAATCCCTTCCCGGATTCCTGGCCTTGACCTAATGCGTTGACTGCCTTGACCGAGTCGCTCCGCTATCATGCGAAACGCAGCCTTACGCAAAAGAATCGTGCGTGCAATCCGCGCATGCAGAAAAAATTGCGGAGTAGGTAAATTGTTCGGTTTTTTTTTATGACATAAATGCATTCTGATATTTACATATTTGAATGCAAAATATCAATGAAAGAAGGCAAAAAATGCTTAAGGATCTACATCCGAACTTTGATCGTGGTTTTTTTTTGTGGAAGGGGGGGGGGGTGTCTACAAGAAAAATCACAATATCCACTTGAAATTTTCTGTGAGAAACTAGTATAATGGGAAAATTCACAAAAAGTTTCAAGAAAAACTGACGGCTAGTTTTTCTCAAATTTTAATCTCCACCAAAAAAAGTTTATCAGTTTTGTCCCAGCAAATTCGCTTTGGACTCGAATCATCCCTAATTAAGCACATGGTTACTGAGTAACACTATGAGACTCATATGTGCGCAGCGTTAGCAAAGCTAACAAGGAAATTGTCTCCCAATTTGGGGACCCTCCATAGTTATTTTTCGTCAGAGAAAAGTCGCTACCTGATCCTCTAAAGCAATTCTTTTTTCCCCTAGAACATGCAAAAAAGTTCCTAAAACTGTGTCATACAAGCAGCGAAAATTTTTCCTGACTTGGAATATATCAATTAATTCGTTTCAAGAGGCCTTATCATAGTTACACCAAGCACTTTAGGGCCCCTTATATCAACAGCTAAAGAGGAAAAATTTGTATTTCTGAACGCAACATTGGAAATCTCCCCTCATGCTTAATTTCTTTTAAAACAACCAATTAACAGTTTTTTTTTTTTTTTTTTTTTTTTTGGACATTTCTGTGATTTCCTTCACTTCATACAGATATATTCACACAAAACTTCAAAAATACATGGGACGGTTTTTTAGACAGAAATAAAACAAGACTGGAAATTTTTAAACACTGCAATGAATATACACATTTTTTTACTCCAGTCATCAATATAGAATTCATGTGTGTTATGTGCACTTTCAAAGGAAAAATTCAAGTAGTGTTTTCTGACTCATGTCTTAAAATTATTCTTTGAGGTAGTGAACATAAATTTCATTGAAGCAGGATTTGTGAGTGTGCTGCAAAGAAAAACGCATAACAGTAATTTAAAACTGAGATTTTCTTTATTAAAATTTAAAAATTCTTGAAACTAATAAAGTTCTTTTTATATTTTTCCATTTTTTTTTTACAAAAAGTATTTAAAATCTTCATGACTCCATTCAAATTAAAATTACAGTCACTTGAGCCGACAACACTTTTGATGGTGTAAAATATTATAAATAATGACTTCTTAGCGAGTAAAAATTGAGGAGAACAAAATAAAACTTTTTCAAACACAATTTACAAGAGAAAGATATACACATATTTACAGACTGTGCGGGAAGAAGAGATGGAAGAACACAGAGAAAGAAAAAACAGGGATAAAGGAAAAAACTTTAGAGACAAAAGAAGTTGTGGTATAGGATGTGCAATAGATCATTCCTATGGCACTGATCTGAAATGGAGTACATATTAAAGATGGTAACCCAACTTGATGAAAATATGGACTGAATTGCGCAGAGATGCACTAAGTTGCATTAAGAAGAAAGAATGAGTTCTATCTGCGTAGTATCGAATTCAACTAGTCATAAATTTTCACCGGTTAAAAATTCAAAGTGGACCAAAGTTTAGAACATGAAAATTGTCATTATTTTTTGTCCTCAACAGTAAGTCTTTGGGAGGAATGAAATTTTAAACCTCTTTTTCTCAATTCAAGTTAGACGCCACTTGGTGCATCTCCGTTACATAAACTGTCCAAAAAATTTGGACTCAAAATGATAGAAACAGCAAAAAGTTGCGAATTGAGAACTCTTTCAGTTTTCTTTTCATTGAGGATTCAAGTTTTGAAAAATTAACAGCCTTGGACTAATTGAGAAAAGAACTTAAAGCCATCATCATAAATTTTTTTGCAATGCAATGGAAGGATTTGCAAAAGTTTATTCCCTTTGCCTAGCCAATCATCAGTTCAAACTGTTGTGACTTAATAAAGAAATTGACTCACTAATGGTAAAAGCACTCATCATGAGAACCTTTACTTTTGGGGTAGGTAGCGCAATTTCAAAGTTAAAATTCAAAAGTCATTTTCACAGTCAAAATAAATATCATCAAATGCTAAGATCATTCTAAGTTTTCTCATCCTAAAACCTCATAGTAGACGCACTATCTTGATACCAAAAGATAGCCGTTCAACTACAAACTTAACTCACAATTAACAAAGAAACAATTAGAGCTTAAGTCCACCTATCAGAATTTCCTATGCGTTGGAAAAAGTTATCAAATAACTTACACAACTACATATTAAAGGCTAAACTCACAACCTCTTTCATTTTGTGACATTGTAGACTTTCGGTTATATTTTGTTATTTTTTGCCTTTACTTAAAGAATATTTGGTATAAATATAGGTAAGAAAGTTGGTTTTGGTTTGTTTCTTGTAAGAAAAATAAATTAAGAGTGGAAACTTCGAAAAACATAATCATGATACAAGGTTTTAGGGTTTAGATTTGCATGTCTCTTGCTTGATAAAATAATGCAAAAATGTATTTTATAAGGTAGGTTCCCACTCTTTTACACAACTGTCCAGAATATTTTTCGTGCATATAAGTGAGAATTATCGATGACATGGTAATGCACTATGCCGTAGAGAACAGACAAGTTAAAATTCTTATGATAGAAAATGTTGAGTATTGATTCCTCGTCTTAGAATTCTTCCTCTCTCTTTGGTGAATCCCGATCAACTACATTTACAAAGGCTTCAGACACCATGCATCATCTTTGACGATGTTTTCACATCGTAATCAAAGAAAAACAAAAAAACTGAGCCACTGCTCTAGTGTTTAAAAATAAAACAGAACAGTATGATTGGCAAAAGTTAACAAAAACAATACAACGATGATTATTGATTGATCCGATGAGCATTTAGTATTTTTCTCTTTTCTTTATGGCTCGCTTGCTTGCACACCGGCTGATGATATCTTTCACGTAGTCCTTGTGATCAAAAATTTTCATCACCTGGCTTTTGGCTTCTTCCATTTGGTCTTTTATCACTTTGCTCCTTTGGATATTCCCCTGAAAATGAAAAGAGAACAGTGAGTTGACTATGCTTGTTGTAGAATTAGTTCTAATCGTTGAAGTTTTAAGAATACAGAAAAAAAATTTAAAATGTAATAAGAGCTACACGTAAATAAAAAAAAAAAAATACCTAAGAGCAAAAGAAAATAGTTTATTAAACTTGATAAAATAGATCTTGTTTTTTTGGCATTCCAATAACTTTTAGCCTTCTTGATTGGACTTTGCATCAGATGCTGCTGGGCAACAAATATTCTAAGCAAGTCAATAAATCGATGGTTTAAGCATAAGACCACATATTTCCATTGCGGTGTTTCAAAATTCCTGCTCCAGTTATATTTTTTCTGAGAAAAACAAACCAACTGTATAGCTTGAAATTTCGACACAATACTCAGCTAAAAGGGAAGAAAAACCCAGAAAGTTTTCAAGAAATAACATTGACTGGTTTTCTGAAGAAAAAAGGAAGGATGACAGGAAGTCTGCAACGTCGAAAAAGGAGATATGTGATTTTGCACATTAGCCATCGATATATGGTTTTGATGCTCATTGTTACAATGAAGAATGGAGAAAGAGCAAATCAAAGTTAATTATTACACATTTTTTTAAATTTTTCAGTTCATTTCCATCTTTGATTTTCAACTGAACGAATCAGCCGATTGCAGAATCAGCCAAACTGCAAATCACACAGCTTAATTTTCTCTTACAATTTATTATCTCGGTAGAAAACTAAATAACGTATTGCACTGGACCTTTCTGTGAATTTATACACATTATTTCCAGTCAATGCCACTCAATTTTCTGTTTAAAAAATAAAATATCATAGAAAATTAGACAACATCTGATGTTGTGCAGATTCTAACTAAATCCGTCTAACTATCAGTCGAAACTACAAGAGAGGGGGGGGGGGAACATTTAAATTGATCAAATTATTGGTCCGAAATAGAAACTCTGATTTCCTATTTTTAAAAAAACGATAGAGCAAAAGGATTATGACTGAGGAGAAAAAGCAGACTTACTTTGATTAGCTCACACACGTGATTGAATTCTTTTTCGGTGTCCTGATCAGATTTCTTTTCCAGGGCCTGCAGCAAATCTGAGAGCTTATCCAGAACTTCTGTCTCGAGATCAGACTGAAAATGAAAATAAAAGAAGGTTTGAGTGTCATTATCAGAGTTCGAAACTCTCAGGCGCCAACGCGCCTAAGAAATCGGTCATGGCGCCTAAAAAATGAAGGTTATGCGCCAACATGACCCCTAAAAATTGCACACCCCCCCCCCCCCCCCCCCCGAGAAAAAAATCTTAATTTTTCTGTTTGGTGTTTTTTTGAACAAAAATGAAGTTGTGGCTGTTAAAAGTTAGCAGTTACTTAAACAAACATAATTTTGAATGATGGCAATTTTAAGTTTTCATGAACCAAAATCAGAAAGTTCTGGCGGAAATGGTTTTGTTGTTGATACACAAGAAGCACAACCTTGTGAAAAGTCTGACATAAAGATATGCATCTTTGGAACTTCTTGGTTTTGTTCTCCCTGCGAAATGGTGTGGACCCAGCACCATTTCTCCACCTTGATATGCATGGACTTATGTACAACAAATTGTATGTTACTGATTGCCTATTGTCACAGAACATTCTGGAAATTACACAAACTGACTGCGGTAAATGCATGGGTCGTAAGACGGGATGTTTGAGTTTCTTAGCCAACGTGCAACTAGTCTGGAAATTAGTGGAGATTTCAGTTCATAAAATATTGCTTGCATAAATTGGAGACCATCAATGGTGCAATTCTTCAAATTAGCAAATTTCATAATTTGAGATCCAATATTTATAACATGGATTCAACATTTTTTTTTAAAAAAGTGTTTGATTAATAGCTGGCGCTATTCTTAATGCGAAGAAAGTAAAACAAGAGTTGAGAAGTTTTTAAACTTACAACATCCTCCATTTGAGAACTAAGATGATGAATTTTCCATCCATTCACTTTCTGCATCACATGCTTATGGCTAGCGATGTCGTTCACGGTCGGTCTCCGGTCATCACGAGGTTTGACATCCGAGTAACGAAGGAAGTGGTGGTAACGTGACTTCCACGCGTGTCGATAACTACTTAACAGCGAAATATTTGGTCTCTTTACTTGGCATGATTTACCATCTTCATTGGATTCTGGAAAGTTTGGTAAAATAAAATGATAAGCTGAAATGACTTTTATGAATGTAGGTTGGATAATGAATTCTGTTTTTTTACTTTGGCTCTTGCAATTTGAGATGGATTTCGACTGATTATTTTCTTTGAAACTTTGTGAAAAAATTGATGTAATAGAATAAAATTCAGACAAAAATACAAGAAAAATGAACTGAGAAAATGGCAATCCATTAGATATAACAACCCTAAATCTTGAAAAATGAAATGGAAACAAAACTGGAATTGCATACTTTCTTCATAAAATTCTCTTTTCTACCTGAAGCCTTGAATGGATTTACTTGTGAAATGATAGGTTTAAAAAAACATTCACTTTGCATAGAGAGGATGATTTGAGGTACTAGCTTTCAGCAGTTTAAATATTTTTATGTCAACAACTTTAAGTACTTTATCCGAACTCATTCATTAATACTAAAGTTAAGAAGATAGAGAGAGAGATAATTCATCCACTTACCTTCTTTGACTTCTTTCTTAATTTTGTCTTCAGAGATGAATTCCATTTCTTCTTCGCTAAACTTAGAATCTAGAGTGTCATTGCTTGTTCTAGAAAAAGGAAGAAGAAATGAATAAATAAGTGAAGGAAACAAATGAATGAATAAATAGTATAAAACAAAACAAGCTGCAAATAAAAACAACGGAAACTTAAAAAATGTATTACAAATGCTGAGTAATATTTCAAAAGATAGACAGGGCAAGATAAAGGACTGGTCAAAAAAACAACAACAATTTTAGCAAACTTATGATATAAACGTCAACAGAGGATCAGAAAAAATTTAAAATTTTGGATTTTGACATGACTGTCAATTTGGATACACTAGGCAAGCCACATTTCATTCTCATCTGAGATCGAATCTCAAAATTGTCACCATTTGGCTCAGAATGACCTCTCAATTTGCAGCATAGTAGACTATCTGTCATACCATGGACATGTACCAAGAGAATAAATAAGGACCTCCAACTCCAGTTAGCAGCAACACCAGCGGTGCCTGGCAGAGGGTCTAGTGGACTAAACCGACGATTGGGACGATCGGTTTAAATTGGGGGTCCTCATTTATTCTCTTGGTCCATGGTCATACTTCGTTTTGCAACAAGAAAACCATAATCAACATACTTACATACTGTTAAATTTCTAAAATTTATCTTTTCCATTTGAAGGATATTTGGTGAAAATTTCAAGAGATAATATTTTCCTTAAAATAATGAGGATGAAGAAATCGATACTCACAATAGCTGCTTTCTAGGTTTCTTGCGAGGGCTCATTTCAACAGGCCTATCTTCTTCGATGGGTGGTGCTACTGGCTCCGTTTTAATAGGCGGTGAATCAGTGCCACCTAGCACCGGGGATGAGGTGGCGGAGATGGTGGTCGATCCACCCGACGACTGACCACCAGAGTCGGGTCTCTTTGGCGATGGTGGAGGGGATGTTAGATCCCGATTGTCTCGACTATCCCTATTTTGAGCGGGTGTTGTAACCCCAAATGAAGCCAGGATAGGCGTTAAATTCTTCTGCGCTTTCAGAGGAGATCTGGAAAAATACACAAACATGTATACAGTTCTTAAATACTATGCTGTAATGTAGATGGCGTAGAGGCAGGAAGATAAAATCAGATAAAATCTGTTAAAATCAGTTACTCTACTGTCGGATGACATTTAATTTGGTTTTAATTTTCCGCTTTGAGGAGGAAAAAATGGAATGCTTGATTTTTTAATCAACCACTTTGGTTTTGACTCCATTAGTTGATTCTCTTGTTCGAAAATGTTTTTCATGTGATTTTCTACAATTTTTACTCATGACTGCGAGTCATATTCACCATTCTAACACTTGCTTTTTATATAAAGATCACAACATTGCTAAAATGTCCTCTGAACTATAAAATCTTTTCAAAACATCATTAAAAGTTTACTGCCTCGAGAAAGTATCAAACTTACCCGTCGGTTTCTCTTTTCCTTAATATACTAGGTCTAGGAGATGCATTTTGTTTGACTATTTGCGAAGGTTGACCGTCTGCCTGAGTTGTTGATTGGGAGACGTTTCCAAGAGGAGGATTATAACAGGAACCTGGAATAAATTAGAGTTGTTCATTAAAAAAATAAATTGAGGGGGACATAAAAGGTTCCCAAAAGTTTACAGAAAAATGTATGATGCTACATGCAAACATTACACCAACTGTACACTTAAAGGTACACCAATTGTTACTTTCTCTTCGGTTTCATAAAGTATGTTTTTGGATGGGGGGAAGGAAGAAAGACCCTGAAAAATAAACTGATTTTTTTTCAATAATCCTATAGGAAAATGGAAAAAACATTTAAACGCTCTGAAAATGTGAACGAATACAGGAGTTCTTACTTTCAAAATTCTAAATTTTTTTAAATAGTGATGCAGAAAATGTAAAAAAAAGTAAAAAAAGACTCTTACATTCAAGTTGTCTAATTTAAAAAAAGTTTGGAGCCCAAAACATGACAAATAATAACTTTAAATAGCTTTATTTCTTTTCAAACTTGTTTTCTAAAATGCAAAATTCAAACTATCATAACTTATCTTAGGTTTGGCATTTTTGAACAGTTCCTGTGTCTCTTTTTTTATTGGATCACTAAGAGGATAATTCGATCATCGTCAGAGCTCTATTTTTAATTTTTTGCAAGGTAAGGCAAAAAGTATTCATTTTGGAAGCACCTTCATATGAAAATACTACAAAGGGAATCATTCCATGAACTTAGATATAAGTACAGAATATTTTGAATAGAATATGCAATAAAAATGAACTTACTAGATTCTGGTGTTATGTAAGGCTGTGTGATTACCCGCGATGATTCTACAACCATTCCAACATTCAGCGTTCGGACAGGAGGAACAGAGGATTGACCAAGTGATACATTTGATGGGATATTATCTGAAAAAAATAAATAAATAGATTAAGTCATTAAAAAAAAAAATTAGTCCCCTTTTTTTTACATATTAAATAGATAGGTACCTAAAAGAAATTTTGAAATAGCCAGTGAGTCTTCGCTTCAATTTTGTATTTGTTTGACTAAGTACCAAATCCATAGAGAAAGTCTAGAAGCACATTACTCGTTTTGTACAATGGAAAATTTTCTAACGTGGGTGTCCTTCTATAAGGAAAAAACATTTTTTTTTAAACGTGCATAGGTTATCTCATCTATGGGAGCAGGATCTTGTAAGAATTACGAGGACTTAAGGTTATTTCATTCTTTTTCAACAATTGCAGAAATTTTGAACAACTGCAGTAATTGAATCTCTCAGTTTGAAAACGACCCATTTCGGAAAAATGAAATTTCTCAGGAGACAATTAATCTGCAAAACGGCCAAAAGGACAGTTTTTGCACACACACACACAAAAAAAAAAAAAAAAAAAAAAAAAAAAATTATAATAAACCCAAGTTGGGTCGTTTTCAAACTGAGAGATCCAATTATGATACAAGTTTTGGATTTCAACGATCAGTACAGAGCCGAGTGCAGCTCACATTACTTTGAATAAACTTCTTGTCTTAGTTAACGATTTAAGTGATGAAAAAGCATAATTACCATGCTGTATAGGTCTTAGAGTAGGAACAGGCTGTGTTGAAGGAGGGGTCCCGCTGACAGTTGTGATCGGAGGAAAGCTGCGAGAAACCACAGGAAAACCACTTGTTGTTTCCTGACTGAAGTATGGCCCAGGACCTGAGCTTGAGGGGATGCTAGGACCTGCAAGAAGAGGGGATATCATGGTGAGAAAACGCAAGAAAAAAAACGAAACGAATGCAGATAAAAGATTCACAGGGTTGCCACAAAATTTAGAAAAGTAAATTCCCTGACATTTCTCTAAAATCCCTGACAATTGAACAAGTGCCTGATTGTGAAGAGGACATAGTTAGAGATAGTTTTCAGGAGAAATTTGTTGTTCAAAACGTCAAACCCACTCGAGAGAGCAAATAAGGATGACAAAACGGTTTTCCCTGACATTTTCGTCATTTTCCCTGACTTTTTAAAATTCCTTGACATTTCCTGGTATTCTCTCACTATGGCAACCCTGGGTTCACAGTAGTAGAAGATGATGCTGTTCAATCTTGTCGTAAATATTTCAAAATCTAATTCATCACCATGATTTTTTCCGAAGTGCTACTGTGCTTGAGGGATGTTGTCAAGTGCTTGAGAGATTTTTTTTGTCTATTTTTCTTAGAAATTGCTTTTCAAATTTCAATTTGCCGATTCCAGATAATCATAACCAATGTGACATAATAGTCAAGCCAAAATTCCAAAAGATAGCAATTTGGATGAAAGATAAAGCATTTAGCAGAAAAGGCAAATATTTTTGAAAAATCCTAAAATATGATCAGTTAAAGAAGGAAATAAAACAAAAAAAGAAAACTTTCATATTCACATGATACTGAATATATTCAGTGGCAGGATTTGATGTTAAGTTTTCCAGTTATTCGCATTTTCATCATTCAAATTATTCAACTCTCAATTAATGACAATGATCAATGATTTAGTGTTTGATATTAATTTCACTGATGCATCCTTTCCCTAGCAACTAGCCTTCCATCAGATTTCATGAGGTGAAATGGATCTCCAAGATTGTTCTCAGATTTTCAATGCCTTTAATGACACCTTGTGAATACATTGAAACAAAACAGAGAATACTCACTTGGTGCAGGTTTGTGGGGTGTTTGAATGAAAAGAGGTTGAGATCCGGAGGACTGAATGGGGATTACTTCTTTTGAGACATTTAAGCCAGGTGGCAGAGAGATGGTAGATGCAGGGGGCACATTTGATGTTGGCAACACACGAGATGCTAACACAGACGGACCAAGCTGGGATGGAGCCGATTGTGTTATAGAAACATTGCTTGAGATGGGGAACCCAACTGTAAACAAACATAGAAGAAATAAATGCTGATGGTTTAGGTGGAAAAATTAGATGATGAAATAATGCTATTAAATTCTTTGGGGATAAATATTTTCATTTCGATGTGCTGGATATGGCATAATTTCATCATAATCATTGAAATATGAGTGTCTTAGACCGAATGCATTTAGATATGGATTGCATTTTGCAAAAAGGAACCACTATCATTGCAATGATGCTAGATTGTGCAACTTCATCTTTTGCAATAAAATTGCGGAAATTGTGAAAAACTGTGAAATTTAGATGGTAATTTTTGTCTTAAATTTACAGTTTTTAGCGAGTAAAATAGAAACTATTAATGAATAATCGGGTTTTTCCTCCAAGACAAAAGAATTTGCACAATCTTAGCAACATTGCAATGCTAGTGGTTCCTTTTTGCAAAATGCAATCCATATGTGCTGCCTCTAGAACTGCAAAATTCCTTCTGAACGTTAGATAAATATCCTCAGCTATAAGAGATACTACTTTTTTCTGACACTATTCAAAGGATATGTTCCAGGGATAGATTATACACAGTAAGTGCAACATAAAAATAATAATAATAATAAAGAAAAATAAAAAAATATAAATAAATAAATAAAATTGACGATCAAATAAAGTCTGAGTTTGAGTTGATTATTTGCGTTTTGAGATGTGTAAGAAAAAATTAGACGATTACTGTACCTGGCTTTGAAATGGACAGATTTGGCTGCTGCGCTACCGAAACGGATGCAATCTGCATTGTTAAACCATGCGCTGGTTGTGTTATTACCTGCAGAAAAAAATAAGATACAATTAATTTGGCTTAAAATAGATTTTAGCAGAGACTTTAAAGCAAAATAGATTAAGAATACGTGGCATTGTAGATTAGAGCTAGCCTAATCACTATCAACAGCAGCTGAATAAGGTCTATAAAAAACTTACTTTTGGACCAGTGTTTTGATGAGATGCATTTTTGAGTACAGGTGCGAGAACTGGTAATGAAACAATGGATGGGGCTAAACGTGGCACAGTTGACGGTGGCTGCGTAACAACTGAGTTCTGACCACCAGGCCCGGTGTAGACAAGAGTTTGACCGGCTCCTAAACTCGTGCGCATGGGAACCATCCCAACACCTGATTTGGCCAGGTAACTTTTACTTTCATTAAGCTGTGAAAATAGGAAGAAAATTGATAAGAATACAAAATTTGGTAAAAAGAAAAAAAATTTAATTACACGAGTCTACATTGCATTGAGTGTCATATAAGTTTACAGTGCATATTACATCTAGGTATCAATAATGGAGAATTTGCAAGGGTCTGAAATTTGATGAATTTCCTGTTTAAGTGGAATCCTCTGAGTGAACTGAACACAAAGATACCCTTGATTCATAAATTGAGCAATTATTAGAGGAGATATGACAAAATAACCTGATCTTCTAAAATACATGTGTTTAAATGAGAAATGCCGCCAGATGACATCACAAGGCGGCACATTTTCTCACTTTTAAATCAATTTTTCTCCAATTTCCCATGTCAGAAAAAAATTATGAAAAATATTGCGAACTCAGCTCATTAGGCACTTTCAGATGAAGCAATAAAAAAATTGCGTGCAAATTCTCCATTACATAATACAAATGACGATGTACCCAGATATATAAGGAATTTGAATTTATTAATTACAGCAGGGTTGCCGACCTTTATCAGTAATTTTTTGTTTTTTCATGCAGTTTTTCAGTAAAAAAAATTAAAAATAGTAATCATGTATTTTCAATTTCATCAATTTATGAGAAGCTCCTTTTTTTGTCTTGGGCATGAATTAGTAAGGTGCACCAAAGACAGGGAAGAGGACAACTTCAAATGTTCGTCTCTCTTAAAATTTAAAAAATTACCTGCGGAGGTCTTTGAGATGCATGAAATAAGACTGGACGCATGCCCGGTTCTCGACTGTTGGGTGGAGCAGATAACCGAGTTGTTACTGTGGACAGAAAATCAAGGAAAATTTTAGAGGATTTTAATTGACTGCAGAAGCAAACCTTAATTCTAGTTATACTACTAAGCATGTACATTAAAATTGTAAAGAAAGCCCAGCGTTCTACCGGGCCGATTTTCATGGTTTTTCCGGCTATCGACGGGCAATTGTCTCTAGATAAGCCAACTCTTTTCAGATTTTCAAAATATGGCCCAGGTTTTTTTACATTACGTGGTAAAGTTGCGAATTCTCCCATTTAAACAATGTAAATTTATACTTTTTGTCATAGTTCGTTTGAGCATTCTACCGGGCCGATTTCCATGATTTTTGCGTAAATCGACAGGTAATAGGCCCTAGATGAGCCCGCTGTAATCAAATTTTGGAAATAGGACCCAGGTTTTTTTAAAATCACGTTATAAAAGTGAGTGAGTTTACAGAATGCTCCGGTACTGCTACCGCTATGCGCGGGAGGATGCGCAGTGGTCGAGGAGGTTGCGCAGTAGCTGTGTAGCCTGCGCATCAGCTCTACAATTATCTACTCAAGATTCGCGCCAACATCTTCATGTCGTGCAGTGGCCGAGTCGTCTAAGACGTCGAATGCGTCCACTATGAACTCGGTGTGAGTTCGATTCCCGACTCATGAATTGCTTGCTTACTACCTGATTGTCATTGTCCACTGTTTTACTGCAATAATTCATCAAGCAGTCATTCCAAAACGCGTCTTTTTAATTTTAAAGTAATTTTAAGTAAAGTTTAAAATTAAAGTATACCTCATATCGTTATTTTTTAGGGGAAAAATAAAACTAACACTGATAAGAGGGTAAAAATAGGGCCGCGAAGCGGCCAGGGGGCGTCGCCCCCTAGTACTTAAATACAGGTTAATGCAATTATGCCAGTTAAACTCAATTATGAATTTTTTGGTTCCAGTATATCTTTTTTGATGGACTGTCAAATTTGATAAACAATAATAAGATATGACTGCTTAAAATACAGATACATAAAGGTAAAAAAAAAACATCACTTAAGGATAACTTACTGAAGTTCGGGCTGGAATGTGAAACTGCAGTTCCCGATAGGGTTGGTGGCCTTGAGGGGACAAAACTGGTGAGCGTCGCGGGGGATGGTTTTGTTGGTACGGTGGAGGCGGTTGTAACAATCCATGACCCATTACCACGGTTCAATACTCCAATGCCGGATACAAAACTAAAATGAGGGCAAATAAATTCAGAATCAAGTAGATTATATTGAAAATGATTGAATTTAACAAATTAGGATAAAATACCATCCTTTTGGATAGCTTCTACACCAGATGAAAAAACATTCCAAGTTTTAAATATGATCGTAACTCTACAGACTGATTGTTCAAGTTACTAGCATTGATAATTCCATCTGAATGTTAGAAACGTAGATTAATACCAGCTCATATGATGGAGCTTGACTACACAAAATTTTTTTGATCGAACTTATCAATTTATAAGAGCATGAGAGGATAAAAAGGCTATCAGAATGAAAGATAAAAAATAATACTTACTTGGATGTGTTGGAAATACTGGTGACAGGTATAGTCTGCAGGCCTGCAACAGAGTTGCGGATGTTGATCGGCGTGGCAATTGTGGCACGAGGAACAGAGATACTTGCGACAGCAGCAGGACCTGAGATAAAGAATTAAAATAAGTAAGCATAGAAACATACCCTCCAGGATTTAAATCAACGGCAACTTCCACTTTCTATGAAAAACTTCAAGAGTTTACTCTAATTAAGGACTTTTAACAGTTATTACATCGTAAATGAAAGTTGAAAGAATAAAATGAAGGTACAAGAATTGAATTTAAGATCTTGTCATTGAGATAATTGGAATAAGCAATAGGAGAAAATAATTTTTTCTAAAGAACAAACAAAGAGGGAAAATGATAAGGCTAGTTACGAAATATTAAATCACTGGTGGAAAAAAAGCTCACCTCTAGGAATATGATAGGTTGTTGCATTGGTGTTGAGACGGTTGGCAACGGCTATAGTTTCTCCTAATGATTGCCGGTTTACGGCAACGACTGAAAAATAAACCAAGTTACTATGGTACTCTTGCAGATATTTAGCAAAATTTAATGATGTGGGAGAGTGGACTACAGTTAAGGGTTACAAATAAAAGTCTACTTCATTTGATTTTCCTCTTGGTATGCAGGAGAAAGTTACCAAGCTGCATTTTCGGGATGGTTCATAGGAAGAGCACAAAGTTACAGTAAAATACTTTGGCTTCCGAAGAAAAAGTTAGCCCTTCAAAAGTTTGTTTTATCTTCGAATGAAAACGGGAAGAATTCAGAATTTTTTCCAGTGTTGCCTTTTTCCTTTCTCTCTGCATCAGTGGTCAAACTTAAGCGGGCAAAACACATCTTTCTTAAAACAAAGCAAACTTTCCAAAATATCATCTACACTATATAGCAAGATAATGAGCTAATCTGAGGAGTCAGTAATATGTTTCTACTTTGAGATAAATTTGAAATCTTGGTGAATCTTTCCTTCAATTACAGTTGAGAATTTATCAAATCAGTGCCCACACAACCTTTGAACAATTCCTGCATTCCTCACCTTCTTTGAACCTAAGTTCAAGAATTATATTCATTCATGATGTGAGAAAAAGTTGAGATATTTCTGCACTTAATAACCTACTTAAATCCAATTCTGTTGTTGAACCTAAAACAAACGCCAGTGATGCAATTTTGAGTTTTAAACCTACTGATCCTTATCACTGGGGATCAATTTTTAGCAAATTAAAAAAATGCAGTTACTCCTAGCTTTGACTCTTGACCATAACAGATGCAAATTCTTTAGGATTACGGTCCAGACAACCTTCCGAATGATTATTTCAGCACAGTTGACAGGACTGTACCAAATTTCTTATCACCTTCAAAGTTCTTGAGCTGAGTTGCTACTATGGGTATACTTAGGTACTCCAAAAAAAGTATGCTTGTTTGAAATAATCAGAGTGCTAAGTACATGACTACTTAAAACAAAGATGTTAAAATTGTGATAAGCTTACCTTGCTTTGGAATGTTAGGATGACCAACAGCTGTTGATTGAGAAAGTGACTGCACCGCCTGCAGGGGAGCGTTAAGCAGCCGTGTCGGAGGAGGGGGTACATTTCGGAGTGCTGATACCTGCAAAATTAGACAACAAAAGAGCAGAAGGATAGAAAAAAGCAAGTGAATGATATCCACTATAAGTATTAGAGAAATTTAATCATCTAAAAAACAGATGTGCTGGCCATGTATCATACAGGAACCAAACTCAAGTTACTTAAATCAGAGAGGCCGAGGCAATTTTCAGTAATTTAAATATTAGTGTTGAAGCCTCTGACATGATATTAAAACTTATAAATTAAAGCTTTGAAGGATGAATAGGTGCTAAAACTTTGTCAGGAACTGGGACTCAAGGACAGTTGCCACCAAGTAGGTAATGCTACATGACTATGCTTACTTAAATAAGTTTTGGAAAAAATTGTTGCTTTGTCAGATAAACTCATTTGAGGGCTATACATTGATTTGGTTTTGCAAAAATTCTGGAGTAAATACTTGTTGCGGTGACAGCATAATTTCAGTTGATGGAATGTGTACTACTTATGGTCAAAAATGCTACTTCATGTTCTGGACATTGAGAACAAGTCCTCAGTCCTGGTTGTAAAGAATTGAGTTACTGGCAGATGGGGTTGGATGATTTGAGGGAGTTGACCAGTTTACATAGATCTCTTCACAGGGACAAGGAAGTTAATCATAAGTGAAGAGTAAGCAAAGTCATCACGCAGTCCCACTTACAGTACTGAAAAATGCTGCTTGTAGGAAAATTTTGACGGATAATTTTTTGAGAAACAGAAGGGAACTTACCACAATACTTGGAGTTTGTTTCAATGAATCTGGTTTAATAACAGTCACCGCTGAGGCAGCTTGGCTTGCATCGAGCAAGGTAGCCTTCTCTCGGTCTTTGTCACTATCGCCCATACCGGTTATTTGAGATCACATCCGAGGTATTTTAACTTCTAACAACCTTAGAAATAGCTTAAAGAGTATGCTAACTAAAAACTAACGCCTTGAAACTGAGATATTTTGATATCAGCTAATATTAAAACATAGCACTGGTTCTGGAGAGGTTAAGGAACACAAAATCCGCACGAATATCATTGTTCTCGGACGCGGAGAAATAAACTTCCAGAAAATAAAATCAGAAGGAGACGGCCGTTAAATCGGAGGAGAAGAGAGCGAATTCTCGACAAAATAATTAAAGTAGGCTAATGTGAAAATTTCGAATAACATCCTAGTCATTTCACTTGTGGCGGCGACAACGAACGAACGATTAGACAAAAAAGGGCATAGCACGAACTGGCAACAGATTGTGATTGGAAACGAACCAATCAGGAGATCGCTTGTGTATGACGTCATAACGTGTTTCGTTGGCCGCGTTGGCCGCCATTCAAGGCGGGAGTGCGAGGATGATGGGTGGCGGGGTTCGGGGAGGCAGAATCACGCGTAGCTTGAAAGGAAGGGGTAATGGGAAAGAGGGGAAGCAGGGAGATTTGAGGGGAGAACTTTTCAACAACTTTACGATAATGCGTGATAAGTTCGAAGTTCGTTTGATATTTTTTTAAGCTGTATAAAACTTATTTCATATTTCAGAGATACTTCTACATGGCATCATATTGTCTTCCAAACCATCTGTCACAAGAATGTCACATTCGCTTTTACCATTAGTCTCATGCCGCGGACGAATTGACGAATTATCAGATTTGCGGCTGTTCTCATAATATTCATGAATCTCCTAAAAAATTTGAGTAAAAAATGCATTTAAATGTTTGGAAGTTCAAGGTAATTTAATTGACAAAATCCACTCATGAACACTCTAAAATGTAATTTAATGATGGAAAATTTACGTAGAAGGAGAGATAAACTGGAATATTTTCTCAGAACACATTTAATTGCGAAAGTGAAGTACTTGTTCTAATAAGTCTGAAAAAATAGGTAAGATAACTGTGATCATGATCTCGGAATTTCTTTTTTGTTTCAACTTTTATTTTTGAAATTGGCGGGATCTAGGTTCTAGTTCGTTCCAACCGTAAAAGGAACTCGGAGGTAGGAATCAGAAATGGACTGATAGTTGCCAAGTTGCAGATTTTAATTTTAATTTTTAGATACAACCAATGCAAAATCAAGTTAGCAACAATTTGAGCCATCCGGCAACCTCTTTGGTGGCAATGTGCTTGTTTTGTTTTGGATGGACATGGACGTGTAATCAACTACCGGCATAATATTAGTGAAATTAGATCAGTTTCTATCATAATAAAATCCTTATAAGTGTGTTTTCAGCAATTTTACAATCATAAGTGTGTTGAAGATTCTAATTTCATACGAATTGTAAGCTCAAATTTTTCTTCAGTTTCATATTATATTTGCTTGAAACACCCTGTTATCAGGGACGGTCGCTTCCAACTCATCATTGAAATTTAGTTCGAAAATCACCTCTCAGTCATTTCATGGAAAAGTAGTTCATTTGAAATTCAATATTCTTATTTCAAATCGTAGATGTAAATGAATCTCCAAGCACTCTGTTTCCAAAATGTGTAGCATCAGCTCACTGCCTGGGTATGCAGACGCAGCCCACGCTCAAAATCTGAGACGCTTTTTACAAAATTTTGTCCAATGAATTTTTTTGAAAATTTTGACGATAAACTCGGGAGTAATTAAAATGCCCAGATATTTGTAAAATTCAGTTTTGATGTCTTAACTCGCATCTCTGCTAATCATGGTTATTGGACTGTCATCAGAGGTGCTGTCAACCAAGTTGGCACTTGCTCACATTCTGCTTGCAAGCGATCTCGATGGTCTAAAAGAGATTGAGGAATGACTATGCCCAGGATCAGGCCACAGTCAATCCTCGGACTTAATTGGACAATTGCATCGCAATCGATTGCAGGCGGAATGTAAATAAGAGTCAACATAGCTGACGACACCTTTTACCATCTCTTTCCTTTACTTTTGTACCGGCAAACTGTTCAACAAATTAGTGATATTATTCTAAGCATGTCTTTCTAATTGAAGGAATCAACAGCTGCCCATTCAAGTATTTCCCAAGCTTTTCAGTAGCTGTACTTACCTCGATTGTCACATCAAGTGAGCCTTCTTCTATTTTGTCACTATCATTGTCACTACATAATTACTCATTGTATCGTTTCAGATAGTTCTCAACCACAGGACTGGCAGGGTCTGTTTGGTTGCAAATGAAAATGGGAATGCTCAATTTTGAGAATTGAAATAAATAGGAGTCAGCTTTTTATTTTTCTCTCGTTTCATCCAAACATTTTTTCCTGCAATGCTACATTGTGTATGTCTTTATTATTACAGATTGAAGTGTCAAAATGGGTGTCGAAATAAAATGGAGAGGATATCGAATGTCTGTAGAAAAGCAAGAGACTCTTCTAAAATTTGGTATTCTCACAATAGCAGCAATTCTGTGTACGTATGTTTTGAACTAGTTTATACTTGTCAAATTTTTTTGGCCCAAAGTGTCCAAAACTTCATTCAGACAAGTTTATCACTTTTCATTGTTTGTGCATTTATCAATAATGGAAACCTAGAGTTCAGAAAAGAGGATTCCAATTATTATCTCCTCAAATACCGATAAACCCTAAGATCATGTACAGTTATATGTATAGTGTGCATGGCTCTACAGAAAATTTGAAAGCTTAATTTATCACACATGGTTAAAAAACAGAAATTGAACAAAATTTAACTCTACCTTTCAAAAATGATTTTTCCTAGAGTAATGATAAAATTGTGAAAATACTAATATCAATTCATCAGAAATACCAGAATAATGACTTGCACCCTAAAACTGCTCGGTCAATTGTAAATAGGAATTTTCTCACATTCTTACTTAGTTTCAGATTGAAACAAATCAAAATCCAAATTGAAACTCTTTGTTTCTCCCCCATCTAATTCTGTAGTCATGTTGTGAAAATCTCAAGGCACAATATTAATTTTTCTCTTTTAAGTAAAGAATTAACTTTGCGCAGAAGTTTAGAGCCGTTGCAATTCAGATTCATGATTTTGAAATTTATCCATGGATAATCTAATATCACCTGTATCAAGCATCAAGTAGTAAGTAGGTGCCATCAAAAAATGTTAAAAAAATTCTTGGTTGCCAACAGTTATTGCTTGCAAACCTGTTGATGGCACTTAAAGTCTAAATAAATTCAATGGCTTTTTCTTTTCTGATTTGGTTCTTTCCTCTTTCCAGCCTTCGCAACTCGTCTATTTTCTGTCCTTCGCTTCGAAAGCGTCATTCATGAATTTGATCCATATTTCAACTATAGAACAACAGTTTACCTTGCTGAAGAGGGATACTACAAATTTCTAAATTGGTTTGATGATACTGCCTGGTATCCTCTTGGCAGAATTATCGGAGGTATGATTTCAGCTTCTTTTCCCTCAAAGAAAAAACTACACCAATTAATCTGAGTCAATAGCTCTGTGACTTTTCTAAAGATTAGACAGCCAGAGTAGCTAACCGAATTAGGCATGACTAAAATTTAATTAATTTTCTTTAAAAGTATGTTACTTCTACAAATCAACGCATTTGTCCTAAAGCTGATTTAAATTTACACAATTGCATGGGCTGGTTCTAATCAACCTGGACACATTGTGACTGGCCTAAATTAATCTTGGTGCATGCAAATCCACACGGGCTGATAGCAACCAGCTGAGGCAAATTGAAATGTGTATGCTCCAATTACAATCGGCCAAAAATTGGGATCGCCCCAAAATAAATATGCTTGCTAATTTCTTCTCCTCATTTGCTTGTTTTTTATTTGACAGGTACTATCTACCCCGGGCTCATGGTCACGTCTGCCATTCTCTACCATATTATGTGGTTCCTCAATATTACCATTGACATCAGAAATGTCTGCGTTTTCTTAGCCCCGCTTTTCTCAAGTTTTACAACTTTAATCACTTATATGCTGACAAAGGAAGTCACGGTAATCCTATTCTTTCCTCTTCATTTTTTTTCTGGGGTGTCTACAGGTCTTTAAAGCTGGAAGTTATATGGGAATTCTATGAAAAAGACTGGAAATATGAAAAATCTTAAAACTGGAAATCTGAAAAATATCATAGCTGTCCATATAATGAAACCAAGCCTCAATTTGATTAAATGCTGAAACCTCTGGGTTACACTTTGAGCAGTGAATAGAGGAATGACTTTTATTGCGGAATTTCAATTTTAGTAATTGAATAATTCATATTTTCCAAAATTTCTGGACGTTTTTTGGACCATGGTGTGTGTGTAGAACACTTGCAATTTTTCAAACTGAAGTCTAAATTTGTGGTTTTTCTCGATGCTGAGGTCTCTGCCCTTGAACATTAGGGTGTCTCAAATTGAAATTTGAGAACATTTTTTGGATGGTTCAAATTTGGGACACCCTATTGAACATGGTGACACAATCCTTTACACACGCATCAATACCATTACTTTCCAGATAAAATGGAACAGAAGTCTCCGTATCAAAAATAGCTTTTTGGTGACTACTGAAGCAATTTTTCTCTTTTCATTTGAATTGTAAGGTCTGTTAAAAATTTGACAAGTCGTCCCTAGAAAAATAATTCTACTTATTGCTTGAATGACTCCAGAGTCAATGCATTTTTTAACTTTTATCTTTATCAAATCGACTGGAAGCTAAATTTTTATTCTATACAGCTGTATTAACCTTGATTAAAACTTGTCCCTTTTTTTCTCAGAATACATCCGCAGGTTTAGTTGCTGCTGCCTTCATTTCCATAGTCCCAGGATATATTTCTAGATCTGTGGCTGGCTCTTACGATAATGAAGGTATGTCATACAGTAATCAGGGTATTTCAGGGATGAGGTCAAATTACCTTTATCAAGTCACCTCTTTTATCTTAAAAGTACGTAAAGGATACAATGGGAAACTTGCAGAAGTTGAAAAAATTATGAACTTCTAATGTCCTTGAAACTTTTAATAATGATCATTATAGGTATATTATTTTCCATTGTAGCCCCTTTTTCCAGTTGTCATTTAAGAAAAAAACCAGAAAAGTAACTGTAAACTGAGTTCACTCAGTTTCTTCTCCAAATCATGCTTCAAATATTTGATGCAACTGACTCATTTAATTTTATTTCTCTCTCTCTAAGCTCTTTTAAATTTGTTTCAATTCACTGATCCTTTAATCGTTAAAAGGGGGTCAAATTTCAGAGTAAGTTATGTATTTCGTATTTATTGAAGGTTACTTCCTTTTCAGCCATTGCTATCTTCTGCATGTTACTTACTTATTATACATGGATCAAAGCTGTCAAAACTGGAACGATTTTGTGGGCAACTTTATCAGCTTTAGCTTACTTCTACATGGTGAGATGAAGATTATTTTACATCATATACATTTATTTTAAAATTCAAATTGTTTAAAAAATGTTACCAATAAATGAGAATACTTTATTGCTTCAGAGTCTGACTGCTTTTGAAAAAGTGTGGTTCTTTTAATAATTCAGTTTACATTCTGATCAAGTCAAAATACATATTATTATAAATTAGTGAACTGTTCAATGTTGCGGGATGCCTTACAGATTTATTTATCGTCCTGAATTTTTAAAATTTACTTTTTTTGGCTGAATTTTTTATTTCATTGTGATTTTGATCAAAGGTGTGAGATTTTGATCAAAGGTGTGAGTGAATTACCGAATATTGACAGAATATTATGAATAGGGAATTATAGTAGGTCATGAGCACCATAGATTATTTTCATTCCACCAATACAGAACTTAATATTTGTAGTAGTTTTTGTCAATAAAAGAAGACGAAAAAATTAAAAAATAAAGAAAATAGAAAATGAATACAGACCTGCAAACTTTTTCACACTTATCGTTTCTTTTTTGTTTATTTGTTGAACAGGTTTCTTCTTGGGGAGGTTACGTTTTTCTCATCAACTTGATCCCTATGCATGTCTTAATTCTAATGATCACTGGAAGATTTTCACACCGTATCTACATTGCCTACAGCACCCTCTACTGCGTGGGCACCATCCTCTCAATGCAAATTCCTTTTGTTGGATTCCAGCCTGTCCAAAGTTCAGAACACATGTTGGTTAGTATTTAAGCCTCCAGCTTCAAGTCTTTTTATAGACTAAACTTTCCTTTTGAGTACACTAAACTTAACTATAACCATTCTTCATTTTTTTCAGTTCTCTCAGTTTATATTATTAGATGTATGTACCAGAAATTTTAAACACGCGCCATTTCTCTTGATCCGGCGTTTCCTCCTCATAGTCGTCAGTTTTGTGGCACAGTCTCTAATTTTTGGCTTAATCTATTCATAGATTTCCTGTCAAATGCAAAACAGACAGTTCTGAATGATGTTGCTATTAACGTATAATGTTAACTTCTTGACCCCTTATCTTCTTTTGAGTTGAAATCTGTTTTGTTTTTGCAGGCTTTGGGAGTCTTTGGTCTGTGCCAAATTCATGCTGCGGTCGATTACATGAGGAGCAAATTATCAAGCGAAGACTTTGATTATCTGTTCAAAACTATCGTTACCTCTGCTGCTGCTGTAGCTATTATAGTTGGAGGTCTACTAACAATTACAGGTAATATTCAGTTTGAGTGAAAGTTTGAAAAAGCACTGATTGTTGGTCAAACAAAAAAAAGAATATTTCACATGGTCAAGTTCATTTACATTAGTTTTGTTTTTTTCACAACTGGCAAGTTTGAATAAATTGATTCTAGTGGGAACTGCAAGTGGTAGTTGAAGACCTATGATTTTATTTTGGAGTTTATTGAAATTTTCAGCAAGTTTGGCGGGAAATTTCTATTGGGAATTGTTGGTGAAAGTTTAATCTGCACCCTATCTAGTGGCTTATTAAGAAGAGTTCCGATTCATTAAACAAATGCATTTGCCCTCCTAATGCTTGTAATTGAATTTATGCATCGAAAAAAGTCTACCCTTAATATCTTGTAAATGCTAGCTTCGAATGATTGGGTCCAAATCTCTTAACCTATCTCTGTTATGTTTCAGGGAAAATTGCTCCTTGGACTGGAAGGTTCTACACTCTGCTGGATCCATCCTATGCTAAAAACCATATTCCAATCATTGCATCCGTCTCTGAGCATCAACCGACTGCATGGTCAAGTTTTTATTTTGATCTTCAAGTCCTCGTTTTCCTCTTCCCTGCGGGACTCTACTTTTGCTTCTCAAAATTAACGGACTCCAACATTTTCATCATCCTGTATGGAGTCACCAGCATTTATTTTGCGGTAATATTTGAAATACCTCTCATTGCCGAGTATATCGGAGACATGGTGAAAAAACAGGGGTGCTGAAAAAATGTTCCCTCAGCATTCTTGTGGGACCCTACGACTAGCTCGCGGAACATAATCATTCGCAGGTTGTTGAGCAAAAAAGTTTGAAGTGCACACTGATCGAAAATCAGGAAATATTTTAGAGCCTTTCAACTCTTTTTCATTGGATTACAAATAGATTAATACATTTTTATTCCTAAAAATTGAAGAATATTGCAGATTCAGAATGCGCTACCGTCGGAGTAGTGCAAGCTCAAATGAACTAGAAAGGAATTTAAAATTAAAAATTTGTGGGAAAATCAAGCCACTTGCAATTGATTTTTCGATTCAATTTTGATTATGATATTAAAGCTCGGTTCCTAAGACAGCTTTTCTCAAATTTCAATTTTTTGGCCCATTCTGTCAAAAATCCTTCTCTGAATCATTTGCCTTTGTCCCCAACTAAAGTTCTTTTTCTCGTGGGTGGTCACGAATAAAAAAAATTGGTGTCATATTTTCAAATCTATTTATCTCTCCACTCTCTGATAAATTCACTTATTTTATAATTATGAGATCCATGTGCGAGTATACTTATTGTTCAATTTTCAGGGGTGATGGTACGTTTGATGTTGGTTCTGGCCCCAATCATGTGTATACTCTCCGGCATTGCTGTTTCGTCACTGCTCAACCTTTACATGAAAGAGATCGATTTCAACCCAAAGAAAGTGGAGAAGAAACCGCACAAGAAGCAAGATAACATGGTCATGAGAAGCGAAATCGCCATTGTTTTTGTTGCAGTCATTACGTTTTTGTTAATGTCGTACACGTACCACTGCACTTGGGTCACATCAGAAGCTTACAGTGCCCCGAGTATTGTTCTTTCAGCTCATACACATGATAGGTCCTTAATTATCTTCGATGATTTCAGGGAAGCTTACTTCTGGCTCCGGCAAAACACTCCTCCCGTAAGTTCTATTTTGCTTCAGTTAATACATTTTTTTTTCCTCCCATTTGTAAAAAATAATAGTATTATAAAAGCTCTGCTGAAAAAAATGGAGGTACATGCATGGTAAGGAAAATGTCCCCTAAGAAATCCAATTTTCTTCTTCATTTTGAAGTCAAATCATAAGGTGCTTAAGAATGATCAAAAGTTTTTTATGAAGCTGAAGCCATAACCTAAATAAACAATAGCCATTTTCAAGGCAATCTAAACAGCCTTCATTTCATGAATGCATATTGAAAGTGAAGAATGAATTTATCAAAGGGGTTTTTTTTTTTTTTTTTTTTTTTTTTTTTTTTTAATTTCATACTATCAACTTTGTTACCAATAGCCTCATATTAATAATTTTTTAGTAGGGTAACATTTTTAGACTCTTTCATGTCTTTCGCCCGGTGAAGTCAGCACACTGGCATCAAAATATTGAAGAACCCCTGTTTTGCTCCTAATTTACTCGGCAGATTGATGCACTGAAAGTGTGGGCAAATAACCTGCAAACGAATTTCTGTCTGTTTTGGAAAAATTCGCAGGCATGATATGTATCAAAAAAATTCCTGCATCAAACCTACTCAGCATTTTTCAGTCCCGTAAAATCAGCTGGTAAAATCAGTTTCGGATATCATCGGATCGTTTCATTTTTGGATCTACGTACGGATACAGAATTCAAGAAATGTTATTTTATAGTTGTGCTGTCATGTTTAAAATCAGTCAACAAAAAAATCATGTGGTAATAATTTACTTATTCTAGAATTCAAGAATTATGTCGTGGTGGGATTATGGCTATCAAATATCAGCGATGGCGAATCGAACGATATTAGTGGACAACAATACTTGGAACAATACTCATATATCAAGAGTCGGGCAGGCCATGGCATCATCTGAGGAAGACGCCTATGAAATAATGAGAGAGTTGGATGTTGATTACGTCTTGGTCATTTTCGGTGGAGTCGTTGGCTACTCATCTGATGGTAAGCTCTCTCTCTCTCCCTCACTGTAATAAAAAAAAAAAACAAGCAACTTTCTGCTCCAAATTTCCAACATCAGTGCTTTTTGTGGGGAGAGATAGCTCTGGTTTAGTTCTCAATGATGACTTTTTACATGTATTTTTCTGCTGATACCACAAATAATTTTCTTCCAAACGTAAGAAAGAGCACAAATTGTCTGTGCTGTTTCAGTATTTTTACAAACATTTTATTTTTTCACGGGAGAACCGTCCCACAGATCAGTCTGAAAATTTTAGAGTCTTTTCTCACAAGGGTAAAAAAAAAATCATCAGAAATTTGCAGAAAAGTCATGTGAGAGTTCTCGTTTAAACAAATTAATGGGGGAGAAATACTGAAACAGCATAACGGAGATTTATTCCTTTGTGCAGGAAGCAAGAAAATGTATCGACACAATAACTAAGACAGATATCTCCGTCAAATTTTGAAGCTTATTTCCACCAATTATTAGCAGACAGGTTCTATGATTGTGTAATCTTTGAATAGTTTTCCAATTAGAAAATAAAGTATAACAGGAAGTACAGCGTCGCAAACCAGGATACGTGGTCTGGTACTTTCACTGTTGATGTGTCATCTGTATGTCGTGTATGACCTGTATAATAGCCATGTGCATGGTTCATGCACCAATTTTAAAAATAAAAAAAAGTTATGTCCAATCCGCAAAAACGGTTTACATACCCATTTTTTATACTGTTGCCAAGCCCCTACTTTTGCCCCAGCCTTTATCGACAACATTTTAGCTGAATTCGTCTACTAAATAGATGAGCTGCTTTCCAAAAAACTCCATGTAGATAAGTCCCAACTCTTCACTGACATCATAAAAGTCTATTTTTTTAGTTTTATGGTGGATAAATGGTTAAAATACTTTCTATTTCAGATATCAACAAATTCTTGTGGATGGTTCGAATTGGAGGCTCGACAGATCGAGGACGACACATAAAAGAATGGGACTACTATTCACCAACTGGAGAGTTTAAAGTAGACAAAGATGGATCTCAGAATATGCTCAATTGTCTCATGTACAAAATGTGCTATTATAGATTCGGCGGTGTCTATACGGAGGAAGGTGAGCGGAGTACTATTATCATAATCAATTATACTGAACTTTGAAGTGTTACTTACAGGCTTCTTCTATCATTCTTGCTTTTCTGTTTCTATCTCTTCCTTTTTTTCTTTCTCAATCATTTTATTTATTCATCTGAGGCATGGTGTCTAGGACCAGGAAAACCGGGACTAATCCAGGAATGAAAAATTTCAGGAGAAAATCAGGGAATCTTCCAAAAAATGGGAATCTCTTCTACCGCTCATAAACCATTTAAAGGTTTATGTTATTGCACCTGAGCCACCATTATTGACTAAACGAGCAATTGAACTTTTGGAGCATTGCGGTCCTTTTTTGAGCAATATCTGTCATTAATGCCATTTTTCAGCTGTGTCTAGATAGTTTTTTTTTTACTTTTGAGCCATTAATTTGAATTTACTTAAGATTCAGCCCCATTCCCCATGGTTGCTTCCATCATGATTTTCTCTTTAAAAAAATTGAAAACGCCATCTAATCCATTTTAATTGTTTTCTAGGCAAACCTCCTGGTTATGACCGTGTGCGCAGTGCAGAAATAGGCAACAAAGACTTTGAACTAGACGTTTTAGAGGAGGCCTACACAACAGAGCATTGGTTGGTTCGGATCTACAAAGTGAAAGGACTTCGAAACAGAGGAGTTTAGTGTATTTAGTTGATTTTTAGTAATTTTTATTTTTTTATTTCTTTCAATTTTTTTATCATTTTTTCTTTTTTTTGGGGGGGATGGAAAGTTAATGAAAGTTTGTGATCTGTTTCTTTATATCATCCATGCAAAATGTTTGAATGTAGTGCACATGTTTTTTGTGATATATTGAGCCAGTGAATTTACTTATCCTAAGATAAGACACTTAGAGATCTTTTCTCCATACGCAATTCATGTGAACAATACTCTACTCTTTGAGGTAGAAAGAACTTTCATGTTCCTAATTGTACTTTTTATTAATACTTAAATTTCAGCATTGCTTCCTAAAAATTCCTTACGATTGGAGTTTAGAAATTTAGAACAAATAGTCAAACTTATCAAGGCACATTGTTGAACGTAAACGAATGGAAAAAATTGCTTGATATCTAATATTGTGAAATATCTCTCTATAGTAGCCAGAAAAAATATGGTGTCTCCTCAGATCTTAAATTTTTGCCTAAATGTGGCAGCATCAAGTATGAAGACATGATTTTATGACACGTTCAAGCAACCCATCCTGTTTGATGCAGAATTTTCTTGCTATGTGTGCCTGTGAATTTCGAATTCTCAGCATCCCACCATATTTCCTCCGAATTTTTGCATTTAGTTATCTACTTATTACTACATATTGAAGGTTTGACTGTAAGCACTTCTGTTTTCAGCATTACAACATCTTTATGATGCGTGCATGTATCTTATATTTCACCACTAGTTTTCAGTTCTACACCCACATTTTTGTGTCATCGCAGCTATGAGGCCATACATAATATTTACTGGAAAGGTATTTTTGCGCTAGCCTCCATAGAATTAAGGTTTATTTCAAGACCTGGAATCAACAAGAGGGCGTTCAAGTATTACCTTTGTCATTTTGGTGGACTTTTTGAACCCTCTCTCTCTCTCGTAAGCCACCTGTAAGAAAACCTCTCAATCCTCTTTTTTAATTACTTAAGCCTGGCCTGATCCACCCTCCCCCTTTCTAAATTTTTCTAAAAGATTTCGCAGGAAACCCAAAAAATTGCCGGAAAAAGTATTTTTATCGAAAAATGTTATTTGTTTTTGCTCCTTTTTTTTCAAAGAGATGCTTTTATGTAATCCTGGAGTCGACTTCCTCTTCCTTCCCCCCTTAAGCAGCTTACGCAATACCTGAACGGCCCTCAACCTTTATTTTTACTTTAAATTTGTCTCTGAAAACTGGGAGATTTTAGTAGAAATAAATTTAAAAACAATTATCAATATGAGAATTTGAGTGTATTGAAATAAATATTTTTTTAATTTTATATGATTCTATTGTAATACCTAGTAGAATTGTACTCTTCAGGGCACAGCATTAGATTCTACTTTTTGACCCTTTGCTAACGGAAACATGAAAGTATGGATTGAAATTTTCAGGGAATAGCTGTCGCTATTTGTCGAGTCTACCTCAATGTCCCACTGATGTAGTTGCTACTGCCCTGATTTTTTATGTACGTGCAATTTTCTTTCTTGGAGCACTTCTCATCCTCACTTCAATAATGAATTGTGCTCAAATCCTTGGGAATTATTTTATATTTGATTTAAATCCTAAAATTAGTGCTAGGTTAAAAAAATTGCGTCTGTGAGACAGCTTCCTATTTTTATACCTTTATCTGCTCTTGTGAACCTCATTTTTTCATTGCCAAGCTAGGTTTTCTTGATTTTGAGATTCCTCTTCCGGCAGACGGTCACAAGTAGAAAAAAAAGAGGGAACTAAATTTTTACATTCCTTACTTATGCTGTTGATCGAAGCATATGAATGAAAGTAAGATCGGTTAAAATAGAAATACTGGTTTCCCAAGTTGACTATAGATAAGGAAATCCAATTCGCAGTGTAGTCAAATTAACAGGGCAAAATATTAATTTTTTTTAACACCTTACGTTTAATAAGATTAATTGTTGTTATTTGATTGTATTGATATCTTTTTAGCTGTACATTGAGCTGGTTTTTCAGCATTTTGTGTAAAATGTTAGTTTTAATGTTGAAGTAATCTACAGTGGACTCTCGATAATTCGAAATTGAAGGGAATCGGCTTTTTCTTCGAATTAGCGAGGTTTCGAAATAAAGAGAGTTCGAATTAAAGAGATTCCATGTAGAAAAATTTCGAATTAGAGAGGTTCGAATTATAGAGGGAAGGCGCCATCTGAATTCGAATTATAGAGGGGCAAATGGACGGATTTACGCCAAAAGGTCTTTAGGTCAAAGGTCAAGACACCCAGGTACCCTCTTCAGACACCCTCTTTCAGACACCCAGGTACATAAACAGTTGACTTCGAATTGTAGAGGGAATGTACCGTCTTATTTCGAATTAAAGAGGGAGGGCCATACTTACTTCCCAAATTTTGAATTACAGAGAGAATTTTCGTCGCAATTTCGAATTATAGAGGGCCACGCCACTTTAAAAATTTCGAATTAACGAGGGGAGAAAAATACATTGATTTTCTTCGAACTATCGAGAGATTTTCAAGGGAAATAGACTTTCCTTCGAATTAACGAGGTTTTCGAATTATCGAGGTTCGAATTATCGAGAGTCCACTGTATGTGTCTTCAGATTTAGAACTGTTGTACATAATTCAGTCAATGGGAATTGTCTTCTAAAAAATTTCACATTTTCTAACTGAAGGGAATGACAGTTGGCAAAGAACAATAAAAAGATGTTTTTCAATTTTTTTAGTTTTTATTTTTTTATTTTTAAAAACAACAAAATACAAGGATAGATTCACTTAATTTTGCATTGAATTTTCTTGTGCTTGCCAGAAACTTCTTACAAATTTACTTTATTGCAAAAAAAGACAATTCATGAAGTCAAAGTTGCGTAGAACATTCTTGTTCTTCACGGGCAAGATACGGCATATTTCTTTATTAGTCGTGCTCACCATATATTTGTTCTGTGCTCCCAAGAAGATAAAGTGAAATAATTTTATGCCCTTCGAACTTAAAGAAAACATGAATAAAAAATAAGGCAAGCTCCAAGAAAGGCTGAAAACAGCTGGTAGACGAAGAAATCATTTTCTCAATTGATTATTGAACTTAATGAGCTGAGAATTTTAGCATTTGTTTATCATGATCTGGAAGGAAAATTGATTGTTTTTGAAAAATACAGTGATACATAGATTGGTATACAAAGGTGTGTAAATGACATGTTTTCCCAGCAGTTTGGTACATTGTCGCCCAGCCCAATCGCGGACAAAAGAACAATTTGAAACTTGAAATCTGTGAAACATTCACTCACAATTTGTATTTTACTCTGAAACTGGTGGGAATGTTTTATTGAACATTTTATCGATTTTTTTATGAACAATTTGCAAAAATCGAACTTTGGATGGAAACTGCACAGTCATTTCTTATAATCAAGTGAACTAGTTAACTAAATATTTTAACCTCGGAATGAGTCACATTTTTTTGTTTCGCAAACACACCGTTGCGTAACAGAGAAAGTTGGTATGAGTCATTGACATTTTTGCCCCTCTGGTGCTCAGTAGCTGCCGCAAGGGACAATTTCACACTTATACCATGAATCTTTTAACATTATTTATTTTTTAAGCAGTCTAACGCTCAAAAGATATGAAGACTAATTTTCATGCAAAGTACATACATATTGCAATCAGGTTTCAATAAATGATAATTCTGTGAGGAAGAAATTTAAAGCCAAAAGGGGATCATATCGATGGCCAAAATTTGGAACGACGTACCTCCATTTACGACGTAGCAGATTTCCTGCCATACTTTTTTTTTCCTCGAAAAACTAGTCAATGTAATTTCTTGAAAACTTCCTTGATTTTTCTTCACTGTTAACTACCAGAATATTCTGTGTACATTGCAAGCTACAAAGTTTGTTTGTTTTTCTTCAAAAAAATGAAATGAGAGCGACAATTTTGAAACATCACATTGGAGATACGTAGCTTCGTACTTTGGCCATCGATATAGTGATACAAGTCATGATTGTTTTTGGTGGGTTGAGTTGCAGGAATATCAGAGATCCATCCCGAAGGTACTGAACACTCGAAAGGATGGGTAGGCGTCTGCCATGCAACATCAATTTTAGGAAGTTTAAGAGAAGTGTGCAGCAAAGCATTAGGTAAAAAATTGTGAAGGTCAGTCACGGAATTTTTGATAAGATAAGTGGAGAGTGTATGACAGAGACTGACCAAATTACATTTTTGAAAATAATGACTTGGGAGTAGTTCGAACATTAACTGGTCGTAAATTTTCTGGTAATTTGTTGTAAAAATTGCAAGTCAAAAAGGCATCATTTTAACATGAAATAGTAGTTAAAATTAGTCTCCAACGATGGGTCTCATGAAGGAATAAAACCTCAAACCTCTTTTTCTTGGTTCAAACTTAGTGCGTTTCTAGACCCAATTATTCAAGACAACAAAGACCAGGTTGGCAATAGAAAATTTGATATATTTAGGCTAAAAAGAAACTATGTTGCACGTAGGCCCTATGGACATGCTTCCTTAAAGCACAAATACATCCAATTTTGAAATCAAGTGGACATTGCCAAGATGTGGATGATTCAAAAATTGTAATTTTTGGTTACCGGTGAGTATTTATTGCACAAAAACGTTTACAAAATAATGGAAAAACAATTTTTCAGAGTACTCAGTTTTTTCTTATCTTAAAGTTCCTTATACTCCATGCAATGGGTTGTTTGTTAGAACCTGTAAGTTTTTTCGACTATTTTTCAGCACCATTTCAGTTGATAAATTCTTTACTTCCTAAAAATTTCTCCACTGATCCTGCAGAACGTAGATCGCATACTCAGCGTTTAATTTTGGACGTCTAAAGGTACATAATCTCTTACTTGGTACATAAAGGACAACACTTAACAAAAGATACCATCTTTTTCTCAGAGAGGGTCTTCGATGATGAAACAAGTTCTGAGGTATCTCTACAATACAGATAATAGGATTACCCATAGTGAAAAGTGAGTAATTGCATGCCGCTCAGAAAATGGAATCTGGCAAAAGCCAGGCAGTTAATTTAAAATAGCACGAAAAAATGTCTACAAGGAATGCATCAGGGTGGATTTTTAGGCAGATCCTAATAACGCACTGACAAGTCTTTTAAAAATAGTGTATTTTTCCTTCGGAAAATACACTAAAAATGTAATAAAATCAAAGGTAAGGGCACCAGAGTAAAAAAAACCAGAATCATAAAAAATCAACAAAAATTTTAAGGAGCGCATCGAACTGCTCATTTGGATAAACATTGAGATCAAGCCATAATTCACTTCTTGTTATGCAGAGGTTCAAATTGTTCCTGTCTTCTGCATTTTTCAAGGAGGCCTTCAAAATTTGTTGCAAGACAATAGCTTTTTGCAGGAAGATGTTCACGACAATCTAATCATAGGTTTGGTACAATTTTGCGACGCAGTCTGTTTTTGCAAAAGGGTCAACACAAAGTGGTTATTGAAATGTTGTTACATTTTTTGAGCACACGGTTTCCAAAAAACGTTAGATTACATGGGTGGATCTCAGCTCTTGGAATTGTAATTCAGAAGTAGATATGCGCCAAAATGATATGATTGCATGGGAATATAAAAGCCACCATTCAACAAAAAAAAAGAAAGAAAATACTTCCTCAGCTTCCACAATTTTTAAGGCAAGCAATGGTTGCAACCGTGCCGTTGAGAACAATTTGAACCCCTGCTAATATACTAGTACAATGTTTATTGAATGTTACTCAAATATAAAAATTCTCCCAGTCAATGCTGTCTAATTTAAGAACAGATAAACAAAACATCAACAGAAAATAAGAAAGACAAAACAAATTTAGTTAGTTTAATCAAAATTTAGGTAGTCAGTGGTTGAGATCAGAGCTGTAATTTGCTGTTGACTGAATGCGGTGGGAAATTGACATAACAGCGAAACTCATTTTTCAGAGTCAGGTAGAGCTTCTGGAGTCGAAACATGGCCAGAGTGACATTACAAATTTGCTGTCATTCCTCTTTATTTGTATTGATTTTTACGCAGTATTATGAGTCCAACATAGACCACAGCCTGAGATCTCATTCATAAATTATGCAAATAAAGTTATCCCTCTAAAAGTCCATCTACCAAAAGAAAATAGGTTCAAGAATAAAGAACTTTGACAAATAGAAAAGTTGTAGTTATTCATACGCTTTTCAAAGCCCTTGATGTGAGCTTAGAAAGAAAATCTATGAGATGACAATTGGAATTCCACTTTTATGATCTATCAGAGAGGATATAAAGTAGTTTTTACACTTCACTAACGATTGTTTTGGATTACGATTCTTAATAAATAGTTATTATTGCATCATTCGAATTTTTTCTCGTGAATTAGTGCGTATTTTTACATATATAAAAACAGGGTAAGTACTCTCTTTCATAAAGAGAAAGCACTTTCTTAATTTCTAGGAAAGAAATTTTGGATGTTTTTTCTTTTTCTGATATTCTGACATTCTTTCACTTTTTCTTTACTCCTTTTACTTTTTCCTGACTGAAATTTTACATTTTCTTGACTTTTCATGGTCACCGTTTAATCCTTGACTCTCCCTGTCTTCCCAAGAAGTCAGAAAACCTAGGATTCTTTCGGAAGAAAATTGCAATTCTAAAAATTTGAAGGCTCTGCTAAAATTATGCAAGAAAATTAAATGAAAAGTTACAACCACAGTCTGGATGCTTTAAATTGCAATTAAGAGATTAGACTGTTGGGGCACATCAGAGCAAGCCAATTAACAGAAGGTTCTCATCAAACGTACAGAAATATTTAAACACAATATTGTAGACTCACTTATCAAACATGCAGATTATGACCTGTGCCTATGGTTTTTTTTGCAGCATTACCGAAACAGAAAAACCTATTCCAAGCCTAGAACGTAGTTTATAGCTTGAAAGACAAAAATTATTACAGGCTGCCACGCCAACAACCATCGAATCCAATCAAGCAATTTCCCGTATAGAACGTGGGGTTTCTCCCAACTGAATGACATTATTAAGGAAAATTATTGATAGACACAACTGGAATCAAGTTATTTTTTGGGGGTTAAACTATCTATTTAAAACTTATTGATGATACGGTTTCAAACTAAATAATTGAAAAAGAAAGACAAGCCCGCACACACTCAACATACCATTCTCATAGTCTTGGCATTGCATAATAAAGGTCTAGGATAACAGGCGATAGCAGAGTATCTCTCAAAAACATGATGGGGTCTTCCTCCTTAAGTTAACTGCATCATGTTGGTCCAACTTCGCTCTTGCTTGCAACCTTTAACCATTTTTATTAGTTCTCTAGAGAGACAGCTGTGCTTGGTGTGTGTTGTTACTTTCTGATTTCTTTCATCAAAAGAAACTGAGGATTGAGTTTATTAGGATTTAAAAAGCACCATTCTTCGTCTAGGTGTAGCAAAAAAATCACAGCAGATGAGTCAGGTTTCAGTTTTTAAAATTATTATTTAGCACCTGAGCAATGCACCCATGCACTAATTCCAAGGTTTCCATGATTTCTTCATTTTCCAATGCCCTGACTTTTTTGATTTTACCTGACCTTCGATCAAAACCTCAAATTAGATTTTTTCTTTTAATTACACTGACTTTTGCTAGTTGACAACATTTCCACTTCCGGAGATTTAAAACAAAGCAAAAGGCACTCTGATGCTATTTGTACTCTCTCCAATGGCACTGAAGGCAACTGAAGTTCCTGAGCCCACAGACTATTTGAAATTAATACCCTGACTTTTCCAGGTCGCTGTAAATTCCCTGACTTTCTCTTCGTCTTAAACTCTTTTAGTCTATTGATAGACTGGTCGAATTGTCTATTGATTTTTTATTTAAAAAAATTATTGATTTGTAGATACAAAAAAAATGCTTATCTCAATGGCAACATTAAAAAATCTCTGATCATTCCTAGTTTTTTCAAGGAAAGCTAGAGGAGATTTTACTTCGCAATTTTGTGTGATTTTAAGGAATAACTGAAATCAATTCACAGAAAATTGCAAAAGAAACTGTTGGTTTATTTCCCTTTCAAAAAATGAAACACAAACAGAGACTTACAATGTTGCAATCTGAAGTCCGCATTACCCAACCTTACGTCATAGAATTGTAAAAAAGAATGAAAAGGATACGGATTCTGGAACATTCTTTTGAGATCCACTTTTTCCTTGCAATAAGGACAAATTTGCTTCTTGCCAACTATACACCATCCACGGATGCAAAATTCATGGAATCTGAGATTGTAGCTAAGGAACATGAAATAACTGAAAATGTCAGCAGACAAATTGATACACACTTGAGGTCAATTTTCAAAGAATGGCTCCTGAAAAAATAAAAATTAAAGCACTAGGCAACCTGTTATCTTTTGAAAATTTCATCGGTAAAACGAATCATACAATGGAAAGTTTGGAAAATAACTCCTAAGCGAGGTATGTTTATAATTGGCATTGGTTAAATGTCAAAATTACAAATGACGCCACTTACATCTTCTCATTTCAATGTAATCAGTTTTACAAACGGTTGTAGATATTTCGCCTAAGAGTTGATTTAAGAAAACCCCACTGTGTGAACCGTTTTCTTCTCTGTCCACCCTTTTCCTTATAATTGGGAAATTGTAAAAAAAAGGAAAAGGCAATTAAGGTGATTCGATGGACGCCATATTTTGTATCAGAACGGCATGCGATATATCGCATCAATTGGTTCCATTTTTTCAGCTACTCGTCAAGTTTCTCCAATTTTGAGATCGCAATTCTGTTGTCAGGAGACTAAAGCACTCACTTACCAATTTTAACAAAGAAATTCAACGTAATAAAGGCGTGGTTTTCTCTCAGAAAAAACCACGCCTTTATTACGTTGAATTTCTTTGTTAAAATTGGTAAATGAGTGCTTTAGTCTCCTGACAACAGAATTGCGATCTCAAAATTGGAGAAAAATGACCAGTATCTGAAAAAATGGAACCATTTGATGTGATACATCGCATGCCGTTCTGACACAAAATATGGCGTCCATCGAATCACCTTAAGTGCTCCTTGACTAAACTTTAAAGGCCATCTAATTGGTCGAATAATAATAATTAAAACTTCTGTGCATAAAGTAAGGGCCTAAAATTTAATAATTTGATCTTACAAGAACTTTAAATCCAACTCTTTCAAAATGAAATAAGATTTTTAGCTGTATTTTCTAAAATCCTCTTAGTTTACATTAATAGATGTCAATCACTCATATAACCATTTCGATGATCAAAGTGCAAAACCGTGTATCTCCATCACGTATTTTGAAAATGTCCGCTCTTATTTTATTCTTTTGAAGAGAAACTAGCTGACTTTATGGTTTGAAACTTATACAGAATATTCTGTAAATAGAGAGAAAAAATCAGGGCAGTTTTCAAGAAAGTATGTTGACTAGTTTTTCAAATAGAGAATAAAGTATGACAGGAAAGCAACACCATAGCAAACACAGATACGTTATTTTGCACTTCAACTATAGATTTATAGATGTCAAGTAAAGATGATGCATAAAATGCTTTGATGTATAAAAAAGGATACTCATGATTGCACGTAAGTCTGTAAGTGTTTTCTAGAACACCATCTTCAAATTCTGATGTTAATAATTGGTTCCCACAAACTGCGCAGACTCCTTTCTCTAGGTTCCTTGTTGAAATGCCTTGTGGGGAATAATACTAGAACAGAAACATAGTCAATCACATTCTCATTGATTATCGGCTTGAAAGTCAAAGTGGCAACTGTGAGCAAGAATTCATGATGAATTCGATGTCAGTTTGGAATACATGTCCATGCATAATTTCAGTTTGATTTCGTACTGATAAAAATCCAATGCTCAAATTGCATGGGTAGACATCTGTGAAACGCAGTTGATGCATGTAGGTAACAAATAAAATGAAAATTGAACACCTCAAAGAAAACAAAAACCACAATGAAACCACTGGTACTAATTTTTAGTTTTTTTTTTACAAACATTACATTATGACAATTTATAGTGTCATACAGGGTAAATTATTTGGAATAAAACATTTTTAAACAATTCTTAAATCGACGCAAGAAGGATCCCCTTCTTCCTCTTAATGCTTCATGATAAAAAGGAAACCTCAGAGATCTACACTGAAAATTAAAGCGTTTCGAACATTACAAAATTTGGACATGTATTTTGAGACATTGATTTAAAATTCAAATCAATGTAGATTTAAATATTTCTGATACAATTTCTGAAGTCACTTTCGTTTTTTGGTTTATTTCATGGTTATTTTATCGTCCAGTTCATTCAACAACATTTTCTCCGCAAAAGTAATGTCTGAAAGCAAAAATGATAATTTCTAAAAGTCTTCTTTGGTTTTTCTTTGTCATATTCAATACACACTAGAAAAGGAATGGTTCATTTTATTATAAACATAAGTTCTTGATGAAACAAGGAAAAGTCTTTTTCATCCAAAAGTCCTCTTTTGAGAAAAAGAATTTACATATCCGATAAAAAGATGGGAGTCTCAAAGTTTTTACATACTTATCGAGAGGACATTGACCACTACATTGTATTTTTTAATACTCACCCCAATATGTGAAGCCATTTTATCACTACATATTTCTGCGCAGTCTTGACCCAGTACACCATAATACAGTCCATAAAAGATGATGAGCACACCACAGTCCATCCAAACATGTGGTAGACTACCAAACATAAAATTTATTCGGAACAGTACGGCCATGATCACTGCATAGCCGATAATTCCCAGTCCATAACTAATTTTATAAAGTAAGTAGAACCATTTGTAAACAAGCCTGAAAGCAAAGAAAACGTTGAGTTCATTGATAAAAAGATCACTATTTTACATGCATGTCTCAGCTTTTGAAGGAACATTATAGTACAGTTTACAAAGAGAGTCAGCGAAGGAGACATCACCTCATTAGTGTTCTTACTTCAAACCTTGTAGATATAACAAAGTAAAACATTCATGGCCAAAATGCAAAACCATGCAACTTTGTTTGGGGCAATGCAGACTTCCTGTCATACTTTCATTTTTCTTTGAAAAGCTGCTCATCAAAATTTCTTGAAAACTTCCAAGATTTTTTTTCTCCCTGTTAGCAGAAAATTATGCATGAATTTGGGCCATAATGTTGGCTTGGTCCTTTTTGAAAAAATAAAACAAGAGCAGAAATTATGAAACACCACGATAAAGATACGTGGTTTTGCACTTTGGTACTATTTCCAGACTTTCCAGCAATTCTGGATTTGTAGACACCCTAACTGCGGAATGAATGGACCACTAGACGAGGTACAATTTTAAGCATTCTAATACATACATTTCTTAACCAGAATTTCACAAAAAACACGATTTTCACATCGAAAATTACTGAAATCAATCCCAAGGAATACAGCAGTTGAGATAAAAACTTTTCATTCTTCACTGGAAATGATAAAAATGACCAAAAAAATTGATATCATACCTTGGTGTTGTTTTTGCCAGAGGTTTTTCTATCGCTTTTCTGACGATAAATGCTGTTGTACAGGAAAACACTAACCAGAAAAAAATAAATCGCCAATAATGACTATTTAGCGAAAGGCAAACTGGAATGATCCACATGCCAGCTAGGGTGATGAGCTGAAAAAGATGGGAAGAGTGAAGTTTACGGGTATAAATAATCGCATCAATCAATGACAAATAAAACTTGTGAAGGTGGTTCCAACGTGCATCATTGATATGACCACCGTAAAAGAAATTATCTGAGAAAATATTATTGAAAATAATGTCATTGACCCAGATTCATAAATGGTAATGCCATTATCATTTATAATGACAATAAAATTTGGTATTTGATTCGATCTCATTATTTTATGCTTATTTAAAAAATTCAATAATTATAAGAAAATTTTCTACTTGACACACTGACTGATATATTTTCTGTTTGTGAGATATTCACTGTTTTATTACTTAGGATGAACCGAGACATCCACAATTTTATACAAAGCTTTTTTTCACAGCGAGAAAGATGTTTGTTATTTTTTTAAAGTGGTTCATTGGAATAATGGCTTAAATAACACTTTACATCCAGCTATTCTTTGAATCAAATTTTTGAATATACGTACTGATGAAGTTTAATGCTGGATCAGTAATCTGACTGTCAAAAATTTATATTGTGAGCAGTCACCTTTAGTGTCCAAATTAAAGATTGCAGCAATTCTGTATCCTGAACACAGCAGATTAGAATTTTTGACAGTATTCTCTTAAAACTATGTTTTACAAACTGCAAACCATCATAATTCAGGTTTAGGTAAATATTTTTGGGCATATTTGCCTCAGAATGTTTGTACTCCATGCACTGGAGTCAATAACTCAATTTTGAGTTTTTATGGGCCAAGTTCCTTTTCCTGTAGACAATCATGTATATCTCATCATTTTTGAGGAGGCATCCTGAAATTATGAATAAAACCACTCATAATTTGAAGTACCCACGATTAAAAGCTGCATCTCCATCCTGCTGTCAGAAAATTTGGCAGGTGTTTTAATTTTTTAAAAGGAGTAGCCCGTTTCTTGTGTAAAATAAAGACTAAACATTCTCTCTAATATTTGGACATTTTTTGAGAAAGCTCACAGACAGAGGCTGAAAGGCTATCTTAACAATAAATTAAAACGATTGCCAAATTTTTAGAGAGCAGAATGGAGATTGAAGCTTTTGATCCTAGATGCTTCATCTGGTCATTGAATGACATATTGCATGAAAAGAGCTGTGTAGTATCTCTGCTGTTAAAGATGTTGGAATGTATTATCTTTTAAATTAAAATCGAAACTTCAAGGAAATTACCCAACTGACCTGATATGATCTATAATGTCTTCTTTTCCATTCTACTATTCCAATTTGCGCTACTATTACTAAAAGTATAAAAATAAATGTCATCTCCATATGCATGAATTCATGATTCCTATGTGCTTCATGAAGCTTCCTATGTTCTTCCCTGAAAAAACAGAAACAAAAATCATTGGTAAAACCAGACATGTGTCATTAAGTATAAAGTTGGACATTTTTATTCAGAGAGTGCTTAAAATTCTTTGAAATCCCTGAACACCACTGGTATCTATCTACCTGCAGATATTCTGGAAAAGCATCTTTTTACATTTGTCAAACCTCATCAATCCATCACTCAAACAGAAATTATTTATGATTCTTGCCAGACGGGCGCCAGGTACGGAAACTTCGTGGCATCCTGGCAATCGCTATTTTCCTTGCTCGCCCATACCAAACCAGCTGCTTTATCCAGTGATGACTATGCCCAGAAAGTAACGAGAACTTATGGAAACAAATGAATGGACATCGGACGTTTTCCCATAATTTTGAAGTTCGGACCCCGAAAAGGGAGCGAAAACCCAGAGACAGGTCATACATGTCTTTGTACAAATATGCTTACTTTCGAAGATGACATGGAGCCCAAAAAGTAAAAAGCCACAAAAATGGACATCAAACGTTTTCGCATAGGCCGACTCCATTAGTGTCTTGTTTGATCCTCAAATCCTGCTGATATTTTGTCACTAGTCTATTTCTGTATCTTTGCGCATTTCACAGAATATATCTTCAACTTCAAATGATAGGGATTCATGGCTAGAAACTCTTCAATTTAATTTTTCTAAAAACTCACCATGATGCTGAACTTACCTGAGTATTTCTTCTTCAGTAAGTTGTTCAGTTTTGTTGACAACAGCTTCTGGAATCTGAAAAAAAAATGAAAAAATTTATTCAACGGTGAATCAAGTTCCTACATTGTGGGTACCAGCAGAGGTGCAGAATATTTTCTACAAGGCAAAAGTAATCATCAAAACTTCGCACATTTTAATTGTTTATGTCATCATTCGTAAAAAAATCTTCCTCTCAGACACAGGCATCACTCAGTCTCTGATATTGCTGGTCTCGTTGCTGTTCATCAGAGGTAACTCACAGCTGAGTTTCCTGACTTCCACTAATTCTGGGGTCAAAGTAAAATTTCCTGCCTAACTTGTAGAGTGAAGCAAAGGATCTGGTAAGTTAAAATATAAGGCATTCAAAAGCGCAGAATCTCTACTTCTTTGTTGGCATGGATCAATGTGCTTCAGCAAGGTCCTTCAGCAACTGGTAATTCTGTTCCCAAACAATCCACAAAAGTTTAGTTTGACAGTATACGTATGGGTCAATATCAGAAACAACTTTTCTCCGACCAACGGAGGGAGTCCTGGTTGGATTTGATAGCATTCATAGGTAAATAAATCCTGGAAAAATTGCGGGATGTTACTTAGGAGTATTCTGCAGAATCTGAAGGTTTGAAAATGAAGATTATAGCCATAATAATGAAATACAAACCATGTTGTCAGCCAAAATGCGAATCCCCGGCAGTAATGAAAAATTGTTTACGTTTTAGGTTAGAAAAACATCAGGAAACTTTTTCGGATAGAAGTAAAAGCTTGAAAAATCAATACTTAGTGGGAAAGTCTGATGACACGTTTACGGCTTACTGAACGGATTGAAAACGGCAGAAATTAATTACTGTCATGCATAAATTATTGTTCGGAAGCGTCAGATCTGTCACGAAATCTTATCATTCTCTGAATTATCATAATCCATCCGTACACATCAGCATTTAACGGCGACAGGTCCTAATTTAGCCTGATGCATTTGCAGATGCAACCAACAATACACTGTAGTAGAAATAATAGCATATAGTCCACGGCGTCGTGGTACCTCTGTAGACGCCTCGACCTGTGATGTAACCTCAAAAAGTTAGTAAACAAAAGCAGGACCTCGCGAAGTTTCAGTTACTGCATTTTCGGATTCCCATTATATTTCCTACTTCAAATTTCATTTCACTTTCCAGCAAAATGACGACTTTAAGACCATTCAAATGCACGGACATGCTCAAATTCAACAATGTGTAAGTTTTGCACCTAGAAGAATAAACGCATGTATACACGGCTCTCTAAATCTTCAAAGCGGTCTCTTAAAATTCCTATTTTTGATGTTTTAGTTCTGTTTGCCTACTTTTTTCAAAGTTTAAAGCACATTTAATGTGTGGTAATAAATTATTGTATCCATATCTTCGTAGACTAGCCCAACCACACTAACGAGCAGTCTCGGTCAGGTACCTCATGACCTCATGCTCATGACTTCATTTCCTCTGCGATCATAAGGTCTGCATTGTTTTACTCTTATCATTGATTACTTACTGTTTTTTTCAATTCTATGTTTTCGTTGTTTCAGGAACCTGGACCCTTTGACTGAAACTGTATCCTTTTCAAAGTCTGTCAACGTACAAATGCGCCACTCAGGAAGTTTGTAGTCCGAATAAATTTTAGACATCTTTTACTATAATTTTAATTTTCCAAGTTGTAAACAATGTGCCTGATAAGAAAGCGCTCAGTTTATTCTCTTTTTTGACAGAGTGGAAGTTGCTGGCTGTAGAAGGAAAATTTATACCGCCATTTCAATATTTCGAAAGGACCCCGCACACCTCTTGCGGGAAAGTGCACCATGACGGATCCCTAATTTGTTTATCGCATTCGATCTCCTCAAGATGCTGATTGTAAGTTATCATTGCGCCAACCTTCTAAGATGCACTGTTTAGCAAAAAACAGCCGCGAAGATTCAATTATTCGGCGACAATGAATCAAAATCTTTGGCTCTTCATCGCCGAATAATTGAATCTTCTTGGCCGTTTTTTGCAAAAATGGTGCATCATGAAAAGTTGGTGCAATGATGACATTTGATCAGCATCTTGAGGAGAATCGAATGCGATAAAAAAATTAAGGATTCGTCATGGTGCACTCTCCCACAAGAGGTGTGGGAGGTCCTTTCTGACTATAATTATCATTGTCAAGGAGACTAACCAGAATCTGCTTGAAATTTTCTATAAATATTTTTGCACAAGTGAATGAACATCACTGAAAATTCCTCTGTGACTCAGTTCCTCCTGTTTTGGATCAAATCCTGTCAGGTAATTTTACTGCGAAGGAATAAACGTGAGTGAAAATTTATACTACACAATCGGAGGTACTAATGAAGCGACTTCAGCCATTGATTCACCCTAAATCAGATATTGAATTGAACTTCGGTCATGCTTCTATCTTTGGTCTGAATGTTCTGCATGCCATACTTACTGCACTTGGTATTGCGCAAGTATTGGGATTTCCTGCGGTATCACTCGATATCCACACTTTCCAATTTATTTTGTATCTAAATATTTTTACCCTTAACCGAGTTTTTTATAGTATGGGCTCTCATTCTACATGCAATATTTAGCTCACTGGCCTGAGTACTTCCAAGTTGCAGAGGCCCCAAATGGAGACATCATGGGTTATAGTAAGTTGAAATGTATTAACATCATTGGATTGATATTAGAAGCTCATTGATAGCTGTCGTTAAAAGAATTGGAAAACTCTAGATTTCACTTGTTACCAGCTTCAGCAGACCTATCACTGTCAGCAGTGGCATAACTAGGAATCTTTGCGCCCCCCTCCCCCCCGCCAATCTGTGGCGCTGTGTCCCTCTTCCTTTTTTACGCCCCTCGCAACGCTACCCCTCTGCCTGGCAGGGGCGGAAGGTGGGATAGGTACGTTACTGAATGCAAACTGGAGGCAGGGTCTTAGGAAGCCAGCAGAATGCAAAAAGCAAACTCTGGTGAAAACTTGAATAATTAATTCTGTTTAACATTGTTTCAATTAATTACTCGTTGTTCCCTAGTTGGTAACAGAGGCCCTTTGTTTCAAAACCTCCAAACTTCTCTGTGATGCTGTCAGATCTTGTTCTGCTGCTAATTTGCACAAAAAAAATGAGTGATAACATTTGTAATGATGGAGTCAGGTCAGGCCGAAGGGGCCTGAAGGTAGAAAAACTGCACCACAACCTAAAAAAGTCGTTCTGTATCAATAAGCCCAAAAACATAAGAGACCTCCATCTATTCTCTCATTTTTCTATTTCTCTTACTCTAATTGGTTTTAGAAATATCTTATACATTCAACATCCTCTGTGAACTGTAGTAAATTTTGAGGGAAAAACATGTCTTGTGATATTCTAGCTCCCACTCTTGTCTAGTGGTCCATTATCTTTTTTCTCTTTTGATTTGATCTTTGCACGCTCAGCATTCTATAATTTTAACTTTTAATGCTCTCAGTAATGGGAAAATCTGAGGGACACGGAGAAAACTGGCATGGACACGTTACGGCTCTATCTGTTGCTCCTATGTACCGAAGGCTCAACCTTGCTGCAACTTTAATGGCGCACCTGGAAGACATTTCAGAGAAGTATTTGTTGCTGTTTTCCTCAATAATGGTTCAGAACTTGAAAGTTCATCTATGAAAATCAACCCTTAACTATTAAGAAAACATTTCATGCTATCAGAGTTGCCACAGTCAGGGAAAACCGGGAAATGTTAGGGAACATGACAGGAATGACAAAAATGTCAGAGAAAATTTGTTAAATCACCTTCATTTGCTTTCTAGAATGGGTTGAGGTTTCAAACAACAAATTTTGCCGAATACTATTTTCAATTATGCCTTCTTAACCATCCGCCACACCTTCAATTGTCAAGGAATTTCGCCAAAATGTGTCAGGGAATTTTATTTTCTAAATTCTGTGGCAACCCTGTTCTATTTGTCCAAATGTATTCTACCGATGTCTTTCTATCAAGGTGGGAGATTACCTACTCTGAATATAGCGTCAGTAAATTGGCAAGATAAGAAAAAATTAATCTGGTAGAAAAAATGATAAGACTGCTGAATAATAATGACAGCAAAGTCAGCCTTCTACAAAATAAAATGTGCTATTCTCTATAAAAAAATGAATGGGATGGGATGCATGCCTAAGAATGAATGTCTCAAGATCATTTTTAATCTCAAGGAAATAGGAAAATCATTTATCTACACTTATTTTATGTTACAAAGATCAGTAACTTTTAAGCATGTTTATTTTTCATTCCTTTTATTCAAAATCTCATTAAATTTGTGGGTTTTTTTTTTTTTTTCAGGAAAAAAGCGTATTTTGTTGACCTTTTTGTACGAGTCAGCAATAAAGTGGCTATATCAATGTATCAAGCTCTAGGGTATATTGTGTACCGAACAGTTATAGAGTATTATTCGGGTGACCCAGATGAGGATGCCTATGGTGAGTATATTATCTCAGAGCTCAATGAAATACTCTCACATATTTTATTGAACTTTCAATATTACCTAGTTTTTAATGAGCACCAAGCTAATGTTGCATAGAAGTTTGCGAGCCGTTTCACTGCTTGGTGTCGGTATTCTTGAACTCTAAAAACAATAGAAAAGGAAATACTTGAAATGAAACGGACATTTTGACAGGATAAAATCAAATAAAGTTTAATTTCCAAGAAACAAAATGAGAGACAGGAGAATGTAAACACCTCTGCCTGCTACCATCAATATCGACACATTAAAATGTTTATGTACTCGAAAAGTTAAAATTTTTAAACCTATGAAAAGTTTATTCTATTTCTTTATTTTGTTTACTCAGTTAATTTTGATAACAGGAAAGGTTTTTTCATACCTCAGTCTTGTTTTGTTTTTTTTTTATATTTTATTTCATTTTACTTTGTTGATGTGTGGCTCTGTCTATTTCATTTTGAACTTTTTCCCACCTTTCATTTTTAGAGATTGAAAATTGAGTTGTTAGCTGAAATAACCACCTATAGCTGAAAACATAGTTTCAAGAAAATCGCATTTAAAGGTTTGATTCTGAGATGCGTCGCTGGGTTTTTGTGGTAGGAGAACTGTTAAAGCATTTTTTTGTAATTGATAGTATCTCTTAAAAAACCCACCATGCAGTTTTTGGAAATATTTTAGTTTTCACTATTTAATTGACAGTTTAAAAAAGGTTGTCGTAGGTGGTTATTTCACAGAACACCAAATCTCAAGGTAAAATGGCTGAATGATTCATTAAAAAACACGATCAATGCTTTGTGACTCATTGTATGATGTAATGAAAGTAAATAACAAAAGACAAATTTCAGTTTTGGAAAAACAAAATTAAGAAAAAAATGAACTTAAAAATAAGTCTGCTAAAAACTTGGAAATATGTATCAGTTTAGAAAACTATCACCAAGTGCACCTGGTGCAGTCACAGTCCTGAGATACTGATGCGGCGCGTTATCGCGTTGATGCATGGAAGACCCACCAATACGCGTATAGGTGTTAATTCCATAGACCTGCCAACCGGTCTGACTTCACTTCACTAAAATTGGATTCTTGAGCTGAGTAATCAAGGGATCGACTTGCTATCACTACCAGTGATACCCAAGGATACAATAGTTGGAACGGACCGATCTCCGGAAAAACCTCCTATACCCGTATAGGTGGTTATTCCAGCATATGCCTCAATTGTAGTGTTAGCAACCGGAAAGTTCTGCAGTTTTTTTTTTTTTTTCTTTTTTTCTTTCTTTCTTTTTTTAATGCACAGAAGTTCTTATTAGGTTCTCCCATTTTGCATTCTGCAGACTTTCTGCTTATGAAAGTGCATATTCAGAGAAGAATATTGCTTAAAACAAGTTTAACAATCATGCTCACAAAAAGTTTGAACAACTATTTTGAAACTTGTGTTTCTCAAAATAATATTCGAATTTTGCAGTATCAAAATTAGCGAGTAAAGAGGAATTATTGTTACAAATTTTATCTTGAACTCTTCTGAAATTCAGAATTTTGCATAGTCATCTTTCCATAATTTGAATATCTTAAAGTCAAAACAAGTTTTGTAGTTGAAAACCTAACCAATTTAAGAAAATTCCTCTGCAACCTTTTTTTCAATCATTCTGAGCGAACTTTGAGTAATGGTATTTAATCAATTCTTGTTTTTATTAAAATCTATTTGATTTGGTCTATGTTTTTGTCCACAGATATGCGGAAAGCTTTATCAAGAGATGTTAATAAAAAATCGGTCATCCCCCTGGCAAATCCTGTGTACCCGGAAGATGTTGAATAATCTTAATCAGACTCCTAAAATGTTCAAATGTGCAAGTTCGTCTAATCCGTAGAAGTGTAAACTAAGCAGAAAAAAGATACAAAAATCAAGAAATATTTGAATATTGATTAAATAAAAAATCAGGTGTTTCCCGGAAATTTCAGTGTAAAAAAAAAATTAATTTTTTTCTCGTTCATGTTTATTTTTACTTTTATTCTTGAACCTCAGTTTAAAGACATTTTTCCTTATTTTATTTTTATAGATGTAATTCTCCGCATTTGCGAAGGGCCACCATGTTTAAAATTGTAGAGTGAGTCTCTCATTGCAAAAATTACCGCCTAGTCCATTATAATCTCAGGTCCATAAGATGAAAGCAAGAGCTTATTTCTGTATTGTGCGATTATTTTGTTTAAAGCAGAATTCAAGGTATGATGTTAAAACTGGTGATCCATGAGTTTTTATTTTCAGGGTTTGGAGAAAAATAATTGAGTTTTGGCCTTCATATGCTCCAACCTCCAAGCTAAAAGTTCCAGCCTCTAAGGCCTAAAGTCCTGTATAAATCTAGATCTTTTTATCCGTTACTCCTAGAGACTTAGTGAAGTCTGTGCTCAATGTCTATCACTCGCCTATAGCTTTTTATTTACTGTGCATGTATTGAATGCATTTTCTCTGATTTTAAAATGTAAGACATTCTAAAAGTCATTTAAGTAGTGAGTAAACGATAATTAAGATGTAGCTGTCATCACATGATGCAACTTTAAAAGTGAAGCTTTTAATGGACACAGACCTGATCAAAGTCACATTTCATAGCTAGGGATCAGAGTTGAAGAACATCATTCATAAAATTCAACAACTGTGGATAGCTCTCTTTATGTAATTGTATTCTGTCCTTTACAAATTTCTGAAGCGAAGTATATGTTTTTGAAATCATTGTACTTTTTATTGATTGAGAGCTCATCTTTGAGTTCTCTATTTTACTTTTTCTATCAGTGTCTAAGAGGAAGCGGTTTTTTTTTTCTTATTTTTCTTTTTTTGAGATGAGTAATAGTATGTATCCATTCAAACGAATTACTGTCACTATTTTCTTTTAAATACAATTTGTCATTTGTTACCTAAAATTCTATCTCTTGTTTATTTTGACCTCTAAAATTTATGAGTTAATATCCTGAAATACAACTTGATATCTTCCCTTTGATTATATGAGGCAGAACATTTTTGGAAACATGTAAATAGTTTGTTAGATGCGTTACATACTCTCAATTTCAAGGCCTTTAAATTTATTCTAAATTTTTGAACTAGGTAATGTTAAATAGGTTTTCTCACCACATCAGATATATTGGGGCAAAGATAAAATGAAATGTTCCTCGAGCCACAACAGGAATATGCTCAAAAAAAGGGTCTTTTTGTTTCACCATTGATCATGGACACGCAAGAGATTTTTTTTAGGTGATGGGTTCACTATCTCCCCTCACAAGCTTCTATGTGGTTACAAATTTTCTGAGGAGGTCACAAGCAATTTTGGGAACCCTCCCCCCACCTAGAGTACCTTTATAGACAGAGTATGGCCATTTCTGTTCCGGTTTTTCATTGGTCGCGAGCGAATAGGCTGACACGATGCTCTTAGGGCCGTAAATAAACAAACAAGATGGCCGTTATCAGCAAGCAAGATTGAGGTTATGCACATCTTACATCCTCCTGTGATGAAGGTGAAAGGCAATTTAACAATGTTTTCATGTGTTTTTCGTGTGCTATTCGTAGATATGCTCGTTTAAATTGTTACTGCCGCATAATTGAAATTTTTGTCAAATTTAGCTTCTCATCGATGTTACGGTGAGCCGCCATCTTGTTTGTTTATTTACGGCCCTAAGAGCATCATGAAGCCTAAAAACTCGTTGACCAATCAAAAAGCGGAACAGTTTTCCTGTAGTAAAAAGATACGAATGGCCATACTCTGTCTATAAAGGTACTCTACCCCCACCCCGTTGGACTTCTCTCTTTACACCCATGATTACCTCAGAAAATTGTCCACTTTCACAGGGAGATGAAAAATCAAATAATTCCTGAAAGCCATGCAAGTTGCTTTGTTGTTATAAAATCATTTTTTTTTTTACTGTAAGAAAAAATAAAATAAAAAAGCAGACTTTTTTTCATACAGAAAAGCGGTTGTATGTACCTATCCATTCTAGCAGAGGATCAATGTTATTTTATGCATGTAAAATTTACAACATCGTGAGAAACTCATTTAGAAACTATACCTACAACTGAATAATGTATCCTGGTGTGAGCCTCAAAGCTCAAGGCACACAGAAATCACATCCGAAAACACTAAAGTATTTACTGTTTTTCTATAACTTGGCAGGAAAGGAAATGAATTTTTTGTTTTTCCCAATTTATCCTCGCACAAGGTTACTCTGCCTTTTTTTGTCCGAGAGGTAAGTAAGTATCATTATTCAATTTTTTCCAACACTCACTTCCTCGTACATTTTATCTCTTTTCTGAATGTTGTAAGTTTGCCAACAATTGCTAGTCTAATTTTACATCAATCCAAGAGCGTTCGAGAATAGAATAATAAAGAAAAAGTCCAGAAAACTTCGAATTTATTGAAGAATTTGAAGTGAAGTGCCAAAGCCTGAGCGTAGCACAATCAACGTTGTTGTCAGTTCGATGCATCTTATCCTTATTTGTTTTTTTGGACCATTTTACGAGTTGGCAACACTGGTTTTTGCGTCTGAGATTAGGATTTGTTATGATGAGTCACACAACACTGGGTTCTTTAATCGTTTCCACTTTCGAGTACTTAGAACTGAATCACTAATTTCCCAAAGTTATTCAATATCTTATCTCCTGCTAGAATCAAGTGGAAGAGCGAATCATTTGTGTCCCGTGAACTCCATAGTCTTTGAACATTGTGCAGTGAATTTCAGTGGAAGAACTCCTTTGTTCTCTCTGTATCCGTAAGTGTTTATCTCCTCCCTCAAGCTCCTCTGGAGTCCTGCCCTGTGCTTTAATTGTAGGTACAAATTTACCTACCATCATGCTTTTTTAGCAGGTAACGACTCGTAACTGACTTTAGCCAGTACATTCAAGATCTTCGTAAATTCCACACACTTTCTAGAATGCTACATTTGTGATTCGTAGACTCCCCTGCAAAGATGAATTCTCCTGAACGGGAAACAATGCAGGTTCCAGGACAACCATCCGTTGGAGTCGTAAGTTGAATTCTTCACTATCCTCTTCCCTACTTTAAGTACCTACAAAACAAGTGAAAGGAATCTATTAACCCTATGGATGTTCTCCATGCATAGTCTGGGTTGCAAACTTGTTTCCTGGTGTACTAAATGCATTCTATACCTAAAGGAATGTTGTCTGAATATTGCCGCACCATCGCTTAAGACCTTAAAATATTGAGAGTGAGGTGTCCAAATCCTTAATGTGGGGTGTACACCATTCAACGTAAACGGCATAATAACCTTGGCTTCTCAGGAACGAAAGTTCACTTTGATTGAAAAAGAACCAAATTTTAAACGTCAGAGATTACCAGTTCAAATTTTAGAGAATTTGAAAGTTAATTTAATTATTGTACTTTTGGTACACACCTAGTTGGAAGAACTTTAGAATTGGTCATCCTTATCAATGTGTGGATCCTGTGAAGTAGGTTAGGTTCTATTCAAAACAAGGTGTGTCATCTAAATAAACTCATCGAATGCTGTTTGCTTCTTCCGTTCATTAAACATAGGTCAAAGATCCCATCAACCTCCAGAGACCAATAAGCGCCAGGTAGAAATTTCAGTCCCCAAAAATGACAGTAATTGTTTCAAAATTTTTCTGCAACATAAGGGAATAGAGGAAATGCTTTCTTACCTACCATGACAAGTAGGAAATAAATTGGAACACTGTATCAACATCTGTGAATATCAAAATCTACATAATATCTCTCAAATGCTGATATGATACTCTGGCTGTTGCGTTCTTTCGATGCAATATGAACAGCTGGAGTGTCAAACTAACGACTGATGGTTGTTTTGCAGATTTCTAACACTCGAAAATGTCAATTTGACATTCTTTTTATTTTTCTCTGTGCATCATCTCTTTTGAAACTTATTTATTTCAAGGCAAGTTTCAAGGTCATCTATGCTCCTTAGCCTGAATGAAAGTCTGTTAGAGCTTGCTCATCGCACATTAAGACAAAAGTCACTCTCTGATTCTTTACCTGGATTCAGCATCATTCAGTAGGTTCATCCATACCATCAGATTGCACTGTTGGGGAGTGTTGATGTGCACACGATTTGGCCTTTGTCTGAATGAGCTCTATTCAAACACCATGGTAAAAATTGGCATAGTGAATGCAAAAATTTATTCTTGACATTTAAGGAGAGCTGTTGTCATTGTAAAGGCTTTCAAACCTGTATGAGTTTAACCCATTCGCCTCATATGACGAGTGTACTCTTCAGCGCTTGCCCAGGACTTATCTCAGCTGAAAAGTTTACTCGCAATATCTGTCGGCGTTGCGACGCTCAAGATGCCCATTATTGGGAAAGCATAAAAACATGATCCAAATGATCGCGTAGCAATGCCGATAGATGCCGTAAATTAACTCGTTAACTGAGATATGTCCTGCGCGCGCGCTGAAGAGTATACTCGTCCAATGAGGCGAATGGGTTAAGCACGGAGACGAGTGCAGTTCCCATTCACCGAAAAATGGCACCCATCGAATGGTTGGTATATACAGTGCTCTGAGTTCATCATTTAAAGATGCGACAAAAGCTCTCCAATTTCTGTCACAGCACTGTGCACTTAGTGGTTAAGTATACCTCAAGATCTCTCTTTTTCTTGAAGTCTAGATCAAAATATTTGGTAGTGTTTTAAAGTTTAGTTTTTTTTAATATCCTAGGAGCTGTTTTCACAAAATGGAGTTGTCATGAGAAATCAAGCATCCAGAAGTAATGAAGATGTCTGCCCTGGGACTTTAAGAATCGTGCAATATGTAAGTTTATCTGTAACTTCCTGTGGACATTACTATTTTATTAATTTATTTACTGATTGAAAGAATAGACGGGCTAAAAACCCAGCCTACAAGAGAACTTGCATCGAAATCACAACTTTAAACAATACAATATAACAAAATACAAGTTAAAAGATATAGCATTACATCAAAATAGAATAACAAAATAACCACTTAAATGTATCCGAAGCCCTCGCCTTTGCTTAGAATTTAAATCGAACCACATCTAAACAGTGTTGCAGCTTCAAAGGCAGGTCATCCCAGTACTGAACCAGTCTGCAGCCAGGAGAGAAAAATGGAAGTTGGTTCTGGAATGCCTCTCTAGAGACCCTTAAGAGATAGCCAACATCCCTAGCCTTAAACTGCCCTAGTAACTTAAAATGAAATTAAAACCTGTTTACTTCTTAACTTAAAGCTGAAAACCAAGTCGAAATATTTGTGAAGAGACAAGGCTGAAGAAACAGAAAGCTAGCTAGAAATTTTCATGTAATCATTGTTGTAAACAGACAGAAGTAGGTGATTTTAAGGACAAAGTGGCGGCAATGTTGAGGCGACTACAGCTTTAAGATATTATTCCGAGTCTAATTACCAAGTATAAGAAGACTGAACCACCATTGCAAAAATTAAAGGTACGAAAGGTATGTCCAAGGTACGAAATAGTGGAAATTTGAAACTTCCTTTTTACTGTTTTAATAAAACATAGATTTCTGGAAGAATTGTCAACTGCAAAATCCACATTTTATCGGGAACACAAAAATCAGAACGGAAAGTAGTCTAGATACATCGGTCAATAAGTAAGTGAAATATAAATAAAACCAACGTTTTCTTGTATTTCAGAGTTCAGGAAAATGTTTCGAATGGCATCCCGCTGTTTCTGTGTCTTCGGAGGAAGGTGACTGGGCTGTTGTCAGCAAAAATGATAGTAATAGTGGTGAGTGCTTCTTCGTTTATTTTTTTTTCATATTTTACAAAAATTTAATTAGGTACTGCCTTTTTCATCATATTATATTGCAGATGCAATCTTGAAAAATGCTTACTTTTGAGTTTTTTAAGACCTTGAATGTGTATGATTCTCAGGAAAGGGCCCAGGAAGGGCTTGAATGTTATCCTGTAGCAACAGTTAGCGACAAATTCTTGTTGTATGCACAGAAATGATAGTGCTTAAGAGAAGCATAAGGGGAAAAAACCTGACGAAATCCTTATAGTTGATTCAAAATATAATAGGGAGAGAAAAGTGGGTTGCTTTTTTTTTTCAGAAGTCGTACACACCCACATGTTTTTCCAAGCATTTCATATGGTGACTCTTCTTCACATTGGAAATTGGTGGAAAAATTGCCCAATCTTGGCGGCCTTGTAATTCGGAGAAGTAGCGGTTGTTCAGTCAAAATTACTGACCAATCACCTGCCGAGTTTTCCAGTTGAAAGTGAGTTTATCACCTCAGACAGGTTTTTGACCTGGTAGTCTAGAGTTGGACTTGGGTAACAAAAGGTCTTGTTTTAGCGAAGTCTCAAGTTTGGTCCCCACAATATGTCACCAAAAGAAAGGCTTAAGAAGCAAAACAAACACAAATAACTTGTGGCTTAACAACCACAATTATAGATACACAGAAAGTTTCAAGTCACTGTTGAAGTAAGAATCAGTTGATCCCTGAGCTGGCAAATCTATATTTTAATATAGGAATGCTCTCATTATTGTATGAGCAACTCACAAAGATGATTCTTTTATTTTCAACTCCCACTAAAGTCAAAATTGGGAGTTTTGTGTCCAGTAATATCTCAGAGAAGGTCCAGACTACTTTCTTCTGCTTAATGAAGTTTAAATGTCAGTCTCAATTTTCTTTGGTTATGGATTTTTCTTCTTTTTTGCATGTACATTGCCATTTTTTCATTAAATGAACTATGCCTTGTGATTTCAGACGATACAATATCTTTTGACGTTACAAGGATCAAAGAATATCGTGTACACCCAAAGAACAAACGCAAGATCGTCTTTACGTTAAGAGATCCCAGAGAAATTTATGGAGCCGTGTTCCAGACAGATAGTGTCGATAGTCTTGTAGCCTACATCAGACAATTTTATCGCACAAGAAGGTATTTTTCTAAGTCTTTTCGCAGCTCCTGTTGCTGCACATTTCCTTTGAAACCTGTCAGTAATGAATCTAAAGAAAGTTGGAGGAAGGGTACGGTATATTGTAAAGTTAAATGGAACAGACTAAAGTAATCCTCTATTAGAGAGATCTCTCAGCGGGAGAGAGGCTTCTCTGGAAACTTTTGGCGAAAGTAACCCCTGCAGATTAAAATTTTAAGCAGGTTCCAGCTTGAAATTTGCAAACGGAGCTCACATCTCTTTTTAAAATATATGTAAAAATGGCTCAATATAGAAGGAAGAATTTTAAAAATAAAAATTATGATATAAAGAATAAGTGCTCTTATTTTTATGACCAGTTTTACTTGGTGGTTACTACTTTGAACCACTGTTTTGAACTTGTATTTTCAAAAGAGGTTTTTTAATTTATTTTTTTTTTAAATATTACCTACTTTTTTATTGGAATTTCATTTAGTTTTTGTCATCTTAAACATTTCTAGGTATTTCTTTTTTCAATTTTTCTTCACTTAATTTTTTTTTTCTGTTGGGTTTTTGCTCTAGGTCTACTCGGGACCATCATACCTACAAAATTATTGAAGAAAGGACGGAAAGAACAATACAAAAATCTTTCTGTGACCTAGAATTTGACTTTACTCGTGGCAAATCTTCCAATCCAGCTGACAGTGTTCGGCGGCTCATCAGAGATTTCCGTCAAAAACCTATTCAAACAGCCCTAGAATCTGCTGCAAAGATTGCTGATCGTAAGTTCTTAATACCTATCTTTGTTTGTTTCAAGTGTATCGATTTTTCACACTTTAAAAGACGTATGAATGAGGACCTTTCCAACCAAACAGCATATACCAATGGCGAAGTTGCCAAGATTGTGTAACCTCTCAATAATTTTAATGATCTACAAGACAGGGTGAGAATAACGCATCCAGGCGTGCAAAACCTCTGCGATCGGAGAACTGTTCCGGTCATGATCAGTCGTGATGAAAAAGGGAAGGCTGCCGGAAAAGGGTTTTTGAATTGTGAAAGCTGCTTAAAGGAGTTTTGAAAATATAGAGGCACGCGAAAGGGGGGGGGAAATGTAAAAGCAGCATTACTTTTTGTGAAAGAAACTATCAAACGCCTTATTCGTTCTGATGGAAACTCTTAGGAAATGCAGTTTGCATTTATTCTCAAACAAACTCTGTCCTATTCCTTTTTCATTCAATTCTCTCGCTCACAGAATTCAGTTTTCCCTCTCTTGTCTTCTTTCTTATCTCTTATCAATGAAGAGAAATCATTACCTCCTGATGATTCTTGTGATATGTAATCAATATTTATTCCTCAGCAGTGTGTCCTTTGTGTATGAGAGCAGATCTTATCATAACAGAGATCTCTTTCTTCATGATTACCGTATAGCTCCGCAGATAAGACGCACTTTTTTCCCCATTTTAAGCGCCCAAAATCGGGGGTGCGTCTTATACGCGAAACTCGTGCAAATTGCATACCTCACAGGCGCGCCTAAGCAGATAATCGTTCCCCCTGGCCCCTCCTTGCTATATCTCACAACCCCAACGCGTACCATCCTCTTATCTCTATAAACACACTGGTCTGAGTCTAACTGAACGATAGTGACCCATTCCTGCCAACCGACACTCTTTTTTTGCTTTTGAAGGAGTGCAAACAAAGCATAAATTGCCCAACGCATGCCTTCTTTGCAAAACCGCGAACGTAAACACCTTTTTCGACTCGCAATCTGACCAGAGCTAGAATTGAATCTGGCCCATGGTGGGGGGAAGCGTCAGGAAATAGGCCGCGTCTCCTTCGATTCATCGCCATCGAACAATCGAAAGTGGCCACCTGTTGACAAGGTCAATGGCTCACTGCATTTTCGGCACGCGCCGCATGCAGCGCTGGCGCGGCGCAGCGGAAGACATGTCAATCGCCCACTCAATCCCCGCTGTTATCGCAATTTTAATCTCCCTTTCTTAAAGATTTGAGCTTCCTTTGAGGAAAGATCCTTTTTGCTTTAATTCTTTTTTCGTATCAATGGCTCTGCCTTTCCCTCTTTTCAAACTCGACGCTGCTGCTTTGAGAAAGGGTACAGTAGGGGGTGGGGTTGGGACGATGACCGCGGGTCTTAATTCAAACAATCGGCGTGATTTCACGCCTCATTAGGTGTTGACACCCTCCCTTTCTTTTATTAACCTATGCAAATTAGGCTTCATTCCTTTGTTTACCTAATCATCCCTTATCATTGTTTACGTTTCCGGTGGTTAAACGACGCGATCTTTGATCTTTGGTTTTTGATTGTATTTATTGCTGTGAATGCGAATTATTAATTAACCATGGTTAATAGACGGCATCCGCACACCGCGGGTGAAAAATTAAAAGCCATCCGGTTGTCCGAGGAACTCAAATCCAATCGCAAAGCTGCAGACCGTTTAGGAATCAATGAGTGTCTCATCCGAAAATGGAAATTGCAAAAACTACAATTAAAAAAGACGAATAACCAGAGAAGAGCTTTTCGCAAGGGAAACCCCAAATTCGTTGAGCTGGAGGAAAAATTAAGTGAGTATATATTGGAGCACAGAGCAAAAGGTCATTCCATTTCCTGCGCCATGATCCGTATTCATGCTATGAGGCTCAAGAGAGAAGTATGCCCAGATGTACAGTTTAAGGCTAGTCGAGGTTGGCTTTATCGCTTTTTCAAACGACAGGGTTTTAGTGTGAGGCGACGAACGACCATGTGTCAAAAATTGCCGGCTGAATTTGAGGATAAACTCCTTGAGTTTCAAAAGTATGTGATTAAGAAGCGTAAGGAAAACAAGTACATCTTATCACAGATTGGGAACGCAGACCAGACTCCTGTCTACTTTGACATGCCGTCTAGTACGACTGTCGACAAAAAAGGTGCGAAGAGCGTCTCCGTAAAGACAAGCGGCGGGGAAAAACAACGCTGCACCGTCATGTTAGCTGCTACGGCTGATGGGCGTAGGCTTCCCCCCTACATCATTTTCAAGCGGAAAACTCTGCCCAAAAACGTCATTTTTCCGAGAACCGTCATTGTCCGCGCAAATGAAAAAGGATGGATGCATAACGAGCTTGTTGAGGAGTGGGTGAAATTAGTTTGGGAGAAGAGGCCGGGAGCACTTTTAAGGCTACCCTCCATGATTGTGCTTGATAGTTACAAAGGGCATCTGACCGAAAATGTCAAAGATCGGCTCAAAGGTCACAAATCCGATCTAGTCATCATCCCTGGAGGTATGACTAAGATGTTACAGCCGCTGGATGTTTCGGTCAATAAGCCCTTTAAGAAACACCTACAAGACTTTTGGGCCGATTATATGGTGAAAGAGGTGCACGATTATACAGCTTCTGGCCGACTAAAGAAGCCATCCCTCCTCACGATCGTCAATTGGGTTGAACGAGCATGGAACCTCATACCTCAGCCACTCATCGAGAAAGCTTTTAAGAAATGCTGCATAAGCAACGCCATGGATGGGACCATAGAGAAAAAAAAGGAGGTGTTTGCATTTCGGGCATCTTGGAATATTTTGATGACTTGATGACGTAGGTGGGTACAGCTAGGTACAGGGACGTCCCCTTCACACTGTACCCACCTACGTCATCAAGTCATCAAAAAATTCCAAGATGCCCGAAATGCAAACACCTCCTTTTTTTTCTCTATGGGATGGGACTGAGGATGACATGTTATGGGAGGAGGAGTATCGACTCCACGCTGCCGCTGATAACGAGGAGCCGAGTGCAATAGCAGGTGCCGGTGATGACGACAGCGACCTTGCGCAACCGAGTGTGACTGGAGGAGGGGAGCATGCCGATGCCGATCCCAGTTCCGACTCCGACGCTGAGTCAGTGGCTACCGGCGAGTCAAGCGATGATGAGTATGACACGGAGTGCGAGGCGGAGAGCGACTGAAACCGTCAATGATCCTCTTTCATGTAAATTTTAGAAAATAAATTTGGAAATCAAGAGATTTTTCCCAGGAATGTTGTTTGTTATTTCTTTCTTCTCCTTTGCATTTTTCCATCAAAAACCGCGTCTTATACGCGAGTATTTATTTTTTTCTTTTTTTGCCCCCTCAAAATCCGGGGTGCGTCTTATCTGCAGGGGCGTCTTATCTGCGGAGCTATACGGTACACATTGTGCCGTTTATACTTTTTTACGCTTCCTTTTCAATTTTATATTATGGACTTATTTTCAGTGTGGTGCGGTATTAACAATTAAAATTGCCTCATATGGTTAGGAAACTGTTGACTATCTGTGAATTATTGACTCAATGATCTTGAAACAACTAGTGCTTTTTATTTTAATCTCATATAAATGATGAAGACTTCTCAAAAATTGATTTGAAGAAATTAAAAAAAAAAAAAAAAAAAAAAGGAAATGATATCAGCGGTTGATTGATAGATCATGGTTTCTCTACTCTTTATAATTGCTAACAAGAACCTTTTTCAACCAGTTTATAGGTACGAAAATGGAGCCTTATCCTCAGAAACCCCAGAGATCTTGTCACACAGCGAGGAGAGTGTTTCGATAGCCGATGAGTATCAAATTGTAAGCCCGACAATCAAATTGCCACCTCGAGAAATCTTATCCCGTGGAAATCCTCTTTCCTATGAACAATGGCTTCAGTTCCACGATGCGCAAGGTCGCATCACTAATTCTGAGTTAGTTAAGAAAATCATCTACCAAGGGGTGAGTGATCTATTTTTTAGTTCTTTTACATTTATGTAAGGAGATTTTTTTTCCAGCTGTAGACAAGTTTAATTTTACAACTAAATACTCCAACCAAAACTTTTCTAAACTTCTTATTGTGATTAAAATATTACTACAACATAAGAATTCATATCAATAAAAAATTATTGTTGTATCGTATTGGACCACTACATACTGTACGAATTTAAGCCCTCTGATATAAGTTGCCTCTTTAAAATTACATGAAGTATACAATTTGTGCAAAAAAAAAATTACTGAAATCTACTCATGATTAAGATACAAATACTAACTTTTTCTTTTATTACGTATTTCGAAACATGTGAATTTCCCACTCATAAGAAAAATCCTAGACTGCATGAATCAAATCATGTACCACAAAGGTTTTGGCAGGCTTCTTGATGGAGCTGTGTTCCTTCTCTGCTCTGTGTTGTTTGCAATGTAAACATCAAGCAACAACAGAGCCAAAGCACTTAGCTTAAGAGAGCTGTATTTTCATACCGCATTTTTTGTTTTGGTAATGTTTTATGTGTGATTTAATTCCAAAAGATTATGGTTTTCTTTATGAGCTGGAAGTTTTAATTAATTCATAGCAAAACATCAGTATCTTGGTCAAGAGTTACTACCAATATTTTTGTTGCATGAATTGAAACATGAAACGCTCTAAATGGAATTTTGACGAAAAATTATTCTGTATTGCTCAAATTCACACTTCGTCCAGTGGACCATTAAATGAATATGACCTTTTTATTCAAATATGAGTAATACAGCAACATTTTATTTACGTAAAATATTGGTGAAATATAATCCACATGTCTGTTGAAACAAAATAACTATTGACCACCCACATAATAAAAAAAGTTAAACATAAGAAATTATAATTTAACTTAAAAAGTTCAGATTTAAGCTTTGTCGCAAAACCATTCAACATTTTTGAAAATTGTCACCGCAGTCTCTAACATGCTCTGTAAATGTTTTTTTGTTCCTTTTCAGGGTATCTCCAGCAAGCTAAGAGCGGATGTATGGAAGTATCTACTTGGTTATCTCCCATGGGAAGCAACCACAGCCGAGCAAATCGAAATAAGAAATAGCAAAGAAAAAGAATACAATAGAATGAAATTGCAGTGGCAGATGGTAACGCCTGCCCAAGAAGCAAGATTTTCAGATTTTAGGGATAGGAAGAGCTTAATTGGTAAGTTTTTTTGTTTGTTTTCAATTATTTTTTGTTCAATGCATGTGCTTACTCTCCATATACTCAAACTCCGAAATCTTGGTTGAATGCCCTTTTTTTTCTATCATAACTATCCATGGAAAAAAGGATAGCAGCCTCAGTCCATGGAGGAAAACTTTTCAGTAGAGTTAATTTTGTCAAAGTGATTCTAGATTTCAACAAAAGATTCTCTACCATCCCAAAAAATGAGTTCTGAGGAATGCAGTTCATTTTTGTGCCAATGGAGGGCATAAAGTCACATCGCATTACAGCAGCGTTGCATTCTGAACATGGTAAATTCGTATTTTGAATAGTTTTTCTTTGAAACTATGTTTTTTGAGCCGTAAACTTCAACCCGCCTCAACTCCAGCACAGTTTGGAGATTTTGGGGGAAATCTTTTTCTCCCTGCTAAACTTTTTGTCGCATCACAGTCATAACATCCTTTATTTTATCGTAAACTAATTTGATGAACTCCTTATCGTTTGCAGAAAAAGACGTAAACAGGTGTGACAGGAGCCTAGATTTCTATGCTGGTGAAAATAATTCAAACCTGAAATCCTTGCACAACATTCTGATGACGTACATCATGTATAATTTTGACCTCGGTTACGTCCAGGGAATGTCGGATCTTCTCGCTCCGATTCTTTTTATAATGAATAACGAAGTCGATGCCTTCTGGTGCTTCTCGGCCTTCATGGACAAAGTGGTAAGATAAGACTTTTATTGGCTCTCTACCTCATGTGTTCCTGCCGGAGTGTCAGGGCCTTTCTCAATGTGAGGCCTTGTCTCCACGGGACGTTTTCATGGGATTTGTCCCAAGTTCGAATCGCAGGAATGAAACTTCTGGGATTTTTCCCAGTTACCGTCTCCACGGGACGGGGCTCATACAGTCCTGCGACTAGTTTTCGCGGGAAGATAAATTGGTTAAAGTCGAGTATTTAATCGGGATTAAAATAATAATTGCACTCAATTGACAATTAGACACATTATTTTAACTAAACAAACATTAACAATGTAGTAATGAATAAAATATCGCACAATTCGTTTTCACTTCTTCTTCTTCTCTCAGTGGGTCCTAGGGGTACAAGTACCATACTTGGTACTGGGAAAAATATTGATTAACTCAATATTTTTCCCAACTTCGTAAGTGAGATTTTTCCCTGGGACAAATCTCGTGAAACGGCTCGTGGAGACAAGGCCTCACGTGTTCCTGCCGGAGTATCAGGGCCTTTCTCAATGCGAGGGAAGAATTTTTGATCGGATGTAGATGAATTGATCAGATTCTAACTGTTGAATAAGCAATCAAAAATTTACCCATTTTTTCATTGCATTAATCAAAAGTATTTCTTTAGCTGAGCTCACAATGGGCCTGTTGCAAACTTTTGCCAGAGCAAAAACAAGAGTTGTTCCATGTAGATAATGTCTCAAAAATCATGATGAACGTTTAGGCAAACTCTGAAATGCACTTCTAACTTCACAATCTGCATAGGAAATTTGTGTTTTTTTAAGCTTCCCGCTTCACAAAGGATACTACGGCACAGGTGAGCATTTCGTTAGAGGAGTCGTTCCATTTAATCCCTGCTCAAAATGGCGGATGCTTCCGCGTGCAAGTTGAGGAGAGCATGAGGTCAATCAAGGTGGATATTTATTAAAGCGAGAAAAATGTGAAAGTAAACACGCTGATTGTTATCATGTGGTTGGAATTATCGGCCCATCACATGTGTTTTGGCGAATGCGGGTTGACTATGTTGAAAATTGTGTGGTATCCTTGTGAATAGGGGTTGGGTGGAATGACTCCTCCAACGGAATGTTCACCCGTGCCGTGGTATCATCTTGAAGCGGGAATATCAAAAAAACGCAAAAATTCTTACGCTAATCGTGAAGTAAGGAGTGCATTTCAGACCTTGCCGATGCGCTTATCGTGATTTTTGAGGCACTTCCTTTTTTTTGCTCCAGCAAAAGTCTGCAACAGGCCCATTGAATCAGTTTCTGTTAGATGGGTTAAGGCCAAAAACTCATGAGCCCTAGCGTCCTGCTTAATTAGCAAAAGCCAGGGCTCCTCAGTTCTTGGACTTATGCCTGTCCAACAGAAACCGATTCAATTACCATCCCAATTTTTTGGATGACCCCACAGAAAAGAAAATTCATTCAAAATTGCTAAATATTGGCGCAGAAAAAAAGCTAGACTGAGTCGCCTGCTTGAAAGTATGAAAAGTCATGTTTACAATGCTAGCAGAATCTTTTGTGGGAGATTGCGGGGGCTCAAAATTTGTGTGAGATTTGAAGTTGAGTGTTGCAATCTTGAGCTCAACTATTAGCGTACTCTTGGAGTACACCATTTCTGACATATAAAGAGGATGCATCGATTATGACTGTTGGTCATTTCACAATCGAACAGAATAAAAGAGGGTTTTCTCTCATTTTAATTGTGCGCTAATAACATTTATGCTCTTTGCATAGTTTTGTGTAGCATAAATTCACATTATCCCATAATTACAGCATTAACCTGACCTCCAACGCCATTTAAACAATCTGAGGAGGGTACGGTGATAATAGGTAGGCGCTGCTTCTAGTTATCTTGTTTTTGTGTGGACATTTTTCAGTTTAGCAAGTGGCTCTATCCAAAAGTTTTTGTCGTTCCCAAAGGAACAAGCATTTTAGCCTAACTACGAAGACCATTTTTTGGGAGATTTTAATGTGCTCATCATTTAACTTGGGCCAAAAGTATAGGGAACAGTTATTCGCTGAACAATCTCTCCTGCAGCCTAATTGTTGAAATTTATGTTGGCTTGACGAGAATTGAAAATTGATATATTACAAGGCGCAGATAGGGCTATGTCTTGTCTTATCCTGTCGACATAGCCAGTTAAAGTTTCAACAATCAGGCTGCTGGGCTGAACTGACTCAATGATCATGACTGATTTTGTTTTTTTCAGGCATCAAACTTCGATGTTGATCAAGCTGGCTCTAAACGACAGTTACTTCACTTGCATGAGCTGTTATCTGTAATGGATCCAAAGTTTGCCGAGTATTTGAAAAATCTGGAGCCTGGATACCTGTTTTGTTTCCGATGGCTTCTAGTCATTTTCAAAAGGGAATTCTCTTACGATGATACCATGACGATTTGGGAGGTAAATTTTTTCTTCTTGTAAAATGCAATCAATATAATTCTCTCCGGGTCTAATTGCATATGTTGGATTTCTTTTCCTACATAAAGTTTCTCACTAATAATGATAGAGTTTGACATAATGAAAGTGAAACATATCTGTCGTGTGCATGAGATGTAGCAAACTGAATAGCAAGGTCTCCACTGCAGGGAAAATTTGAAATTGTTAAGGAATTTTAATAGGTAGGTAAGCGAAAAAAAGGAAGTGTTAGAGAAAATGATAAAAGTGTCGGGAAAACATTTACTTTCATTTACTTTCTAGAATTTGTATGACATTTTGAACAACTGATGTTAAGTGTTGGGATTTAAGAGTGACGATTTTTAATCATCCTGCATGGCATCAAATGTTAAGGAATTTTACCAAAATTTATGAGGAAAATACCAGTGAGTTTCATTCTGTAAATTCTGTTGGTAACCCTGTAAATATGATTTTGATTAGTGAAGTTTCTCAGAAATCATGCTGAGCACACTAAAAAGTTTAAAGTCCTTACTCTAAAGCACAGTTTGCATTGTCCATACCAAGTACTTTTAAATTTCCAAAGCCTGTGAATACTATCCCTATTCATGGGCAACCAGATCTGTTGAGAGCGAGATGTGAGAATGCCTAACTTTATTAAATGTACAAGCTTGTAAACTGTCAGTAATTTCCTTGCCTAGAAATTCAATCCTTTCAAAATAAATTTTTTCAGTAGAAATGGCAGAAGACCAATGCATACTAACAATGAAAATCTTACATGCAATAGATAAATAGTAGCTTGAGAGATTGTTTGTTTAAGTGGGTTCAGTTTTTACACATTCATCTTGGCAAACCCAGTTGCTGATAGCGAGGAAAAATTGCTTTCTGACATCATGAACTGGAAAATTTATTATAGAGACATTGCAAAACGTGTGTTCAGGAGTGGATTCTGGAGTTTTTTTGTACACTTAGCCTAATTTTTGTGAAATTTCTCATGTGTGCTGTTTATTTAGTTTGTTGTATCCTTTTTATTGTAATTCACAATATCCCTTTTGTGCAGGAAACTCATATTACCACTTTTCTTAATATTTTTTATTTCGTGTTAAAGCATGCTTAATTGTTACTATTACCTTGAGTTACGGTTTCATATAGCCTGAATGATTGATTTGCCATGTTATGGAATTTGTTAATGATTCCATGAATATCAGCGGAAGTATGCAACAATTCTTAAAATTGCAGTTTATCGGCAAGAAGAACGAAGAAATTATTAAATTGAAAGAAATAAATTTTAACAGTTATTTTGTTCTTCGTATTGATAAACAGGCTTTCCAATTTTTTATTTCTTCTCTTGAATTTGGTTTCTACCGTCTACTTGGCACTTACTTTCCCTGCATATTTTTCTAGGCTTTCTGGACAGGTATTCCTGGACCAAATTTTCATCTCTTCGTGGGCCTTGCAATTTTAGATACCGAGAAATCTGCCATCATGGACAGTCACTCCAACTTTGCAGAAACTTTAAAAGTAAGTTGTCATTTTTTCAACTCTTCTTGTTTCATTTTCTTTTCTTCCTGTTTTATTTGAAGAAGGCATCCATCATCAGGAAACTTTTTAGTACTCATTGGCCTCATAGCAAGCTCTGTGTCGTCCATGGACATATGCATCTCACAGCTGATTCACTGTGGATAAATCAGGGAACATCAGGAAATTTATTAGGATATTTATTTATTAGGAGAAAGTAAGAAATTTCGAAAGTTTCGAGTTTAGCAACTCCAGCCGGTGCCATTGGAGGCAGCCTGAACTACGTCCGAGTGTCTTTTTTCTTAACTGAATAGGGACAAGCGAAAACCGCTAATGTCCATTTATCCGGTCTTAAGTTTTTCTGAGTTGAAAGTACATTTCGGAGTTAGTTGTAACAACGAAAGTGGTTCTCTTCAGGTTTCCTTAATCCATAAATGAGTCCTTCTATCAATTTTATGGTTGTATCAACTCTTTAAAAGTATTATGAACTAAAAAAAACTCAAGACTGAAAAAATGGACATTAGCGGTTTTCGCACATCCCGATTCAATTTGAATCTGTAGATGTGGAGATTTTGTCCATAGTTTAGCAGAAGTCGGGACAATTAAACAGGGTGTCTACTATCATTATAAACCGGAGAAACCACAGAATGGAGGAGATCTGCAGCCTGATTGTTGGAATTTTTGGTTGTCGGGACGACAGAGATGACATAGGTTAAAAGGCGGAGTGTGATTGGTCGGCCATGTCTTATCGCTGCTTTGTCGTGCCTATGTCGGGTTGAACTCACGACAAGCTAACGGCACCTCTTAAGTTTCCAACAGTAGTCCTTCACTCCACCTGACAAAGGCATGACAAAGCAGCAATAAGATATAGCCGACCTATCACGCTCCGCCCTTTGATCTATACCATCTTTGTCGTCCCGACAAACAAAAAATTTCAACAATCAGGCTGCTGATGTCATTAGGAAAATTCAAGTAAATTGGAAAAAGATCAGTAAAGTCTGAAAGCATCAAGCAATTTTCAACCGCATGTAGTTTGCGGCTGAAAAAAGTGACTTTGATTCAGTTGATTAAACATGTTGGTTTGTTAATTAAAGCAAGTCTCAATTTATTCGTGCAAAAAATAAATAAATTTTATTCAAAATATGGAAGTAGTAAGTCAATATGGAATTAGTAAGTCAAGAAAATATCAAGAAAGTCCAAAACAAAATTCTATTGGACACTTCATTGAAAAGAGAAAAATCCAAGTAGAAGTTTTGCTTTAAAGTCAGAGACGGCAGGGAATTCGGAAATTTTTCCAGAGGAGTCAGGGAAAAGGAAAAGAAAGTCAGAAAATAGGTAATTGAAGAAGCATTGAATTAACCGTATCAATCAATGACATTCAGATTATTTGTTAACTTGCTCCATGCATAAAATTAACAAAAGTATGATCAAAGACCTGATGACGTGGTGCATGAAATTTCTCAGGGTATTTTCTGAGCTGCAGTATCTGCTCAATCTTGAGGAAGAAAAACATCTCAATCGGCTCACAACGATAATACAGAAACAACTTTAAGTGGGACTAAGGCTACAGAAAATGAAAGAAAGCCATTAAATAAAAAATCTGGGATGTCTCGAGGAGATTACACCCACATTTTCAACCAGCCAAAAAAAAAAATAAAATTGAGAAGGATCACACTGCGAGCCTCACTGCTGTTATTGTGAGACTCAATTTAATCTTGAATACATAGGAGTCTTGTATTTTGACAGTCATCATTACTTATTTGCCAATCTGCACGGTTTTATCATTACCTAAAATCTGATTCTAGATAAGCCAAAAAAAAAAAATTAAGAAGGATCACACTGCGAGCCTCACTGCTGTTATTGTGAGACTCAATTTAATCTCCATTTTTGGAGGATAATCTCAAGTGGAAAGAAAAATTTCCTCTAGTTTTATAGAACATGGTTGAATAGAAAAAAACAAATCTGTAAGGATCAAACGACAAAAATCATGTTTTTGCCCTTCCTTATCCATGCTCTCAAAAGTATTTTCACCCTATTCTGTCTTTCTCTTTTCAGCACATAAACGAACTAGCCATGAAAATCGATGTCAATTCAACTCTAAGCAAAGCCGACGCTATTTACCGTCAGTTGCTAGCAGCGGAAGTGTCCCTGCCTGACCCAATCAGAACAATCCTAGGATTGGAACCCCTTCAAAAGGAGCCAAACCCGCTGTCGGATAGTGAAAGTGATGCAGAAGATGCGCCAAACTCGAGTCCAGGACATTGTAACAATGGCCTATCTCAGTCCTTCAATGATGACCAGTTCGACATCGATACTGCAATCATGCTGAATTATATGTAAAGTGAGTCAACGATTCTCGGATTTGTGCGCTCTTTCAGCAAGGTTCCAGGACCTAGAAAAAATTAGGTAACCCGGAGCCCATCAGAAAGTTGGTTTCAAAAAGTAAGAATTTTTGCTCTTTCAATTTTGAGACCATTTAGTGTTGAATATAGTGGTTTGCTATGCTCTTGCATTAACAATTAAGTTGAAAAAAATCAATATTTTTGCTCTGTACTCCAGAGAAAAATGTATAGAGTTCCTAAAAAATCTAGGATAATAAGAGGAAACCTCTAGATTTTCATCTAGATCATTGGATTCACAGGGATTTCATCGGATCTCTCTTTGAAAGGGCAACTAGACAAGGTCTGACAACAAGGCTGAGTTTATCTGATAAACGGTTGCACATCTATGCAAGCAAGTAGGCATGTTTTAAGGTTCAGACCCTATAAGGATTCAACCTGAAATTACTTCTGTACTTGACAGTTTCCCTCGCTTAGCAAGAAAAAAGGACTGATGGATCCCAGTGTCAGAGACACTTTCAGGGAGAACTTTGGACAACCGCGGCGAAACACGACTCCCAGCGCAATCGCCCGTGGGGAGGTTGCCAGATGGACTAAGATGACATAGCTGATCATCATAAGCCCCTCACTTGACTGAGATCTGTCCTTGCATCTAAAATGCAGAAAAGGTAAAAAAAAAAGGGGGGGTATCGGCTGTTAGGGGTTGCGCTTTCGCCGCGGCCGTAGCACAGGAGGCCGCAGTTTGTTGTTGCTTGCGATATTCTAAGTTAGGGCAAAAATTGAAAAAAAAATTACCAGGGAGAGTTACATGTTTAAGGATAATGTTAAGAATAATTTGGGAGGCTGAGCTGAGCCTGAAGGGATCATAGTACGGAATGAACCGACTGTAAACATTAATATAAGAGAGTTTGTAAGTGCAAGTGACCGCATGCAATAAATGGAGTGATAACATTCGTGGAAGATATTTAATCAACGGTATATCGACGATATCTTACGGAAATGAATAAACAAACAGTACAGAAGGAAATAAATAAATAAGAAATGACCCGATGAATGACTAAAAGAACACCTCATAGACTGGTGTAACCACCACACGGCAGTTGGGGCACTGCACCAAGTTATTTCCCCAAGCCTCTCGATGGTGTGTAAGGAGAAATTCGAAACATTGCTGGCAGCAAATCAGGTGTCCACACGGGAAAAAGAATAAGTCTCTCCATTATCGATGAATAATTCTTGAATTCTTTCAGTAGAAAGTTTCAAGGCTGTTGCAATTAAATAAGTAACCATAATCCAGAAAGAAATAAGTAAAAAAACATGATAAAGAAGGAAATAAATAAATAACAAATGACTAGATGAATGACCAAAAGAACACCTCATAGACTGGTGTAACCACCACACGGCAGTTGGGGCACTGCACCAAGTTATTTCCCCAAGCCTCTCGATGGTGTGTAAGGAGAAATTCGAAACATTGCTGGCAGCAAATCAGGTGTCCACACGGGAAAAAGAATAAGTCTCTCCATTATCGATGAATAATTCTTGAATTCTTTCAGTAGAAAGTTTCAAGGCTGTTGCAATTAAATAAGTAACCATAATCCAGAAAGAAATAAGTAAAAAAACATGATAAAGAAGGAAATAAATAAATAAGAAATGACCCGATGAATGACTAAAAGAACACCTCATAGACTGGTGTAACCACCACACGGCAGTTGGGGCACTGCACCAAGTTATTTCCCCAAGCCTCTCGATGGTGTGTAAGGAGAAATTCGAAACATTGCTGGCAGCAAATCAGGTGTCCACACGGGAAAAAGAATAAGTCTCTCCATTATCGATGAATAATTCTTGAATTCTTTCAGTAGAAAGTTTCAAGGCTGTTGCAATTAAATAAGTAACCATAATCCAGAAAGAAATAAGTAAAAAAACATGATAAAGAAGGAAATAAATAAATAACAAATGACTAGATGAATGACCAAAAGAACACCTCATAGACTGGTGTAACCACCACACGGCAGTTGGGGCACTGCACCAAGTTATTTCCCCAAGCCGCTTGGTGGTGTGTTAGGAGAAATTCGAAACATTGCTGAAAGCAAATGAGGTGTCCCCTTGGGAAAAAGAATACGTCCCTCCTCCGATCATTGATGAATAATTCTTGAATATTTTCAGTAGAAAGTTTACCCAACATACCCCCAGGCTTGGAGTCCGTAAGGGTCCAAAAGAACAAGGGGAGAGCGGCGCGTCGGCGGTACGGCGAACTGGAGTGCCTAATTGCGGCTTTCTGCTCAGCAGCAGTTCTATCAGTTTGACACCTCAAATCTAAACGTACCCAAAGTTACATTTTTTTTTCTTTCTTTTTTTTGTAAGTTTAAAAATGTTTTAGAGCTATTCAAATCCACCCGGTAATTTTTTTGACAGAAGTGATCTTACTTCCAAAACACAAAATCAAGAATGAAAATATCATGATAAAATACAGACTTATGATTAGGCCGATTGAAGGGAGAGTTAGACTACATTTTGTCATCAGGAACTACAATTTCTGGCTCATTCTTAAAAACATGTATGTCTTTAAGAATCCTAATGGTACATACGTTGTTGTTAACCCTTAGATGACTAACTGAGCCAGATATTGTAGTGACTAACTGCAAAATGCAGTCCAGTTGCCCAATCTCCCCGACCATTTCTTTCATCAGATGAAATCCATTCATAACTTTACGAAATTGCACACTTTTTCCTCCAATGAGTACCAAAGGAATTTTATTTTTATTGTGTAAGTTTTTAAGTCCACATTTTTGTGATATTATATCATAATTTATTACTTTTATACAGACAACCATCTGTTATATTTGCAATAGATAAGATAAAAAAGACTTTAGTTTTGTAATGAATGTACGTGAATCAATAGTTTGTAATTCTGTAAGAACATTGAAGGAAACACACCAGCACCGTGAAATTTTTTATGTAGAATCTCTTGTTTAATAATTTTGCAGTTTATGTAAAATAAAAATTTTTTCCGACAACATGAAAATTTCGTCTCTCGATCCAACTCATTCTTTTTCCTTCACATCAGTGCAACATTCGCATCGATTTTCTTTTTGTCTTTCCTTCATCAAAAAGCGAAAGAGAGCGGCATGTATTACTCTTTATTTAACTACCTTTATTATTTTTCCAAGACAAAGAAAGTTAAGGAGAAGATATACAAAAGAACAGGGTGTCTAGCATCAGGAAAAACCGGGAAATATCAGGAATTTTGGCCGATCAGGAAAATCGGAAAAATCGGACGTTTTATCAGAAATTTTTCTTACGCAAATCTCCTCAGCGGAGAAAGTCTTACTGCATTTTGCCTACCGTGCCAGGAGTCAAGAAAAATCAGGAAAATATCAGGAATTTTCAAAATGAAAATATCAGGAATTTTCCAAATGAAAATATCAGAAATTTTCAAAATGAAAATATCAGGAATTTTCAAAATGAAAAAATCAGGAATTTTCAAAATGAAAAAATCAGGAATTTTTTCTAAAATATCAGGAAAAATCAGGAAAATATCAAGATTTTTCCAAATTGAAAAAATACTAGACACCCTGATGAAGATATCATTCAAGAGGGTTAAAAACGACGATGTTGCTAGGATTTTGACATCATCACATAGCCAGGATGTGGCGTTGTTACTGCAAGGCGGATAAAGAATGGTGGTCGCATTTCGATTTTGGCTGCCATCTTGAAGCGTTGTGACGTCAGGAGGGTACGGGTTTTGCCGTGCAATCCGAGGTTGAGTCGGCCCCCCCGGCCTCGGCCAGCCCATGTACCCGATGTACCCGATACCGTGTGACGTCCAGAGGGTACGAAATGCGACCACCATTCTTTATCCGCCTTGTTGTTACTGTAGCACGGAGCTTCCCGAGTCTAGAAAATAGTGATTTTGGCCGTTATCCTTCCGTGATAGCGAAGGGAGCAGTATAAGTTCATTTCTGTGTGAGCTATGATCAGCACATCGACGGTGTAAGTCCGCGACCACGTATCTCGGTTTGTGACGTCGCAGACTTCCTGTCATACTTCATTTTTTCAAGGGAAAATTACTCAACGGCAATTCTCGAAAACTGCCCTAATTTTTCTTCTCTGTGCTAAGAAAATTCTGCGAAAACCTCAGGGTATGATGACAATTTGTTCTCCTTTCAATAAATAATACAGAGGCGGACATTTTCAAACACCGCAAACGAGATTCGTAGTTGCGGAACGCCGTCAACATCGTCGACGATGACGACAAACTCGACCCCCGGCTTTGGCTCCTTAGGGGCCAAGTGGGCGGCCGCCGGCTTTGGCTCCTTAGGGGCCAGGGGGGCGGCCCCCGGCTTCGGCTTCTTAGGGGCCAGGGGGGCGACCCCTGCCTTTGGCACCTTAGGATCCCTGCGCCTAAGCAAAGCGATGGAAGTTTAATATTGAAGCAGAGTCCCCACTTGGTTTTTGGCTTTCCTGTGCCGCTACTGTAGTTCCGACAGTTAAGGCCGGAGTTGAAGGGCGCTAAAGCCAGGATTGTATTTCGCTAAAAGATAATTTTTGCATAATAATTCAGAAGCAGGAATAATTTAACTAAGTAACAGAAGGAACTCAATTCTACATTAAAATGCAAAAAACTAACGTAGTTTAAGGGCGCTAAAGCCAGGGTTGTATTTCGCAAATGGATTGTGTTTGCAGAATAATTAAAAATTAAGGAGCAGGAGTAATTTAACTAAATAATGAATTGAACTCAAATCTACAATATAATGCAAAACAATTTGGCAAATCTCGTCATGTAAATACAGATGATTCGAAAACGCCTTCAAATGAGGCGTCATATCTCACGCGTTCCGGAGAGTTCAAATAGTTGTATCCCTCCGCCTTAACAAGGCGATGGAAGTTTAATATTGAAGTAGCGTCCCCGCGTTGTTTTTCGGTTTTCCTGTGCCGCTACTGTAGTTTCGACAGTTAAGCCCGTAGTTTAAGGGCGCTAAAGCCAGGGTTGTAATTTGCAAATCGATAGTTTTTTCAGAATAATTAAAAATTAAGCAGCATGAGTAATTTAACTAAATAATAAAAGGAACTCAAATCTACAATATAATGCAAAAAAATTTGGAAAATCTCGTCTTGTAAATACAGTAGATTCGAAAACGCCTTCAATTGAAGCGTTATACCTCACGCGTTCCTGAGTGTTCAAATAGTTGTATCCCTGAGCCGTAGCAAAGCGATGGAAGCTTCATATTGAAGTAAATTAATAAAAAAACGAAAAATTCTACCAAAATGATCAGGCGATGGAAGTTTAAGATTGAAGAAGCGTCCTTGCTTCGTTTTTCGGCTTTCATGTGCCGGACTGGCCATGGGGGCGGGGAGGCGATCGCCCCCTAACAATTTGCCGATAGAGGTCCCGAGGGGGCCGCCGCGGCGAATTTTTTTCGAGTCATCGTTTTTTTCCCGTAATGCTGTAATTTTCTTACCCTTTTAAATCACTAAAAGGCCCCGAATTCCTTGAAAATTTGGCTCTAAGAGACATGGAAGGTCGCCAAAAGCATTTGTGATGAAGGGACCCCCGATGAATCCTGAGAATGGGTTATTTTAAAGTTCAAGTACTGTAGAATCCAACTCCGATAAAGCCTACGTGTTTAAAAAGTGTGAAATTTTCAAAATTTACCGGGGGAGGGCCTCCGGACCTTTTAGAGGGCCCCCGAACGACAGGAGGGGCCCTTACATTTAGGTCTCCTCCTAACTTTTTGACTATCAGTCCGCCCCTGCATTTAGTCATCCAGGAATCAAAAATGAACAATTTCAATCTCAAAAAATCGTCGATTTTCCGTAAAGAATCTTAATAAAGCCAGCTTCCGGAGGATCTCTACCATGACAGATTCCTGTGGAGAATAGGCGTCGCAGAGCGCCCTAGCGCGCCGTAAAAGCGGCTCATACATACATACATCTTAATAAATCGATATAACCGATCGATATATCGACTCGTCACCATTAAAACTCGATTTTGCGTGTAGAAATACGTAGGAACCGGTGTGATTTACATGTGTAAACAACGATAACAACCCCGTAGACACATTAATTCAACAAGAAAATAGCGAAAAATAAGGCCAGAGTTTGACCCCTTTGCCCCCCCGTAACTCGAAAACGGTTCCTAAACTCATCTTGAAATTTTTTCCTGAGTTTTCTGTCATTATAAGATTCCACTTAAACCTTGGTTCGATGGTCGAATCGAATACCGAAAAAGGGGCGAAATTTTGGGAGGCTCTTTGATCAGGGTACAGACTTACTTTTTTCAAATCAAAAGCTCTCCGATCGAGTTGAAACCAATCTTGTTCTATGTCAAATAACCCGAAGAGTCCGATTTTTTTGACTAAAAAGCTCCACGAAGCCGCAGGCCCGCTCTAGTGGCAGACAATTAAATGCCGATGAATCTGAAAAAACGGTCGGAAACCCTAGTTACCCGCCGTTTCGCACCCATCCAATTATCTGCTGATTGCGAGCTCCAATGAACTCGCGGATTTTTTTCGACCAGAAAATCGGACTCACCGGATCATTTTCAAGCGGACTCGCTTGGTTTCAGCTCGATCGGAGAACTTTCAATTTTGACCCTAAAAATTTAGCCCTGTGGATTTTTCTCGATTTTGGAGGGGAAACAAATTTTCGAGATTAGTGTCGAACCCTATGTAGTTTGAGGCGTAAAATCGATTGCGCCCGGTCCCGAGACTCGCCGGAGCTCCCTGAGCCCTAGAAACGGTCAAAAACTAGTGTTTCTGGCTCTGTTGCAAAAGTGCGTTTTTCGTCGGTAGCGCGGTCCAGCGGACTCGTGGAGCTTTTCCGACCAGAAAATTGGACTCAGCGGGTCACTTCCAAGCGGATTAGTTTGGTTTCGGCTCGATCGGAGAACTTTCGAGTTTGACCCTAAAAATTTAGTCCATGGTACCCCTGTGGATTTTTCTCGATTTTGGACGGGGAAAAAAATTTCAAGATTTTTGTCGAATCTTGCTTAGTTTGAGGCGTGTAATCGATTGCGCGGGGTCTCGAGACTCGCATGCCGGTGCTTCCTGAGCCGAGGTTACTGGAAGGCAGGGGTTACATGGACTAAATTTTTAGGGTGAAAATTGAATGTTCTCCGATTGAACTAAAACTGAGGGGCCATGTAAAATCACCCGAGGAGTCCGGGTTTTCCGTCTGAGAAGATACAGTTAGTCGGTGATGTTGAATTTTTTTTTCTCGTCGATAAACGATGCGTAGAATGTATGCTCCGCCCGAAACTCTGCAGGCAGAGTTAAACAATTTATGAATGATTTGAAAAGATATAAGTTCAAAACGTAGTTTAATGTTTCTTTTAGTTATTGAACCGGTCTATAATAGAAATAAGTCGTCATAAACGCTCAAATATAGTGAAAACTTAATTTTGAATCTCCGTCCCCATACCTCTTTCCTTTAATTATTTTTGTTATTTTTTTCTTATTACATCCAGCTGTATAATGTATATTATAAGAAACTATAGTGATACACATGTTTCATAAGCCCAAGTAATTGTAATGAATTTTGTAGGGGCTTTCCTTCCATTTTTTACAGGTTCCGTTAAAATGAAAAAGTAATTTCTGAAAAATGTCGAATTTTTCTTTTCTTTAAAAACCTGGATGTGGCCAAAAGAAAATATAGGTTTGACTTTAAAATGTCTTTAGGCCTTTTTTTTTTTTTTTATTTGAGCCTCCATTTTTCGTTTTTTAATTACTTGTTAAGAACACTTTGCCTAGATTGCTAGTTTGTTAGAAAGACACAGAAAAGCAATAAAATTTAGATTTGCTGTGTTTCGTTCATCCATAAAAGCACCCATCTGCGCACGAAAAGTAATGGCACTTACATCGTTTCTAAAATAAGCAAGGAATAGTAAGTTGTCCATGTTACAAACATAGAGCACATAGAGTAGTCGTAATGTACATGGGAGAGCTAGTGCCATGTCCTGCTCGACGAGTTCCGAGCCCGGTGTGCGGGTCACTTTTCCGATACATATTCGATCCAAAATGGCGGTGAGAAATACGGCAATTCCATGGGCGGGTCCCGTGTATCGCAAACAATCGATTGTGTATCGAAAAAGTGACCCGGCGCCGCAGGGGAGTCTCGGAATTCGGGACCTGGAAATTGCTTAAAAGTGGCGCCAGCTCTCCCACTTACATTACGACTCTATAAGTACTCTATGGTTACAAAACGCAGCCCAAGTCTATTTGCAGGAAAAATCCATGAAGAAAATGCACGTAACTCATCTGAACAGAGGTTTTTGGATACTTTATTTGTAAAAAAGAAAAAGAAAAGAGAAACATAGATATTTTACAAAAGAGGAAAGTCAGAACGATAACAAAAAAATGTCTCTAACATTTGACAGATCTTACACAGGTAGACTAGAAGGAAGTGTAGACATGCAGTTAGACATCAAAACAATTTCTACAATAATGAGTACCTATTCTAATTTGTCTTTACTTAAGAATAAAGAGGTACTTCCAAATATAAAATAACAATTTGATTGGGGAACATTCATGATTAATTCACTTGCGAGGAGAAAGATACTCTACTTCCGTGTAAAGTTTGAAGTTAGAAAATAAACTTTGTAAAAGGGTGTATAAGAAATAACACTTGATAGAAAATACAAATATTAAAACGTTAAACTAAAAGGAATCCAACAATCTAAAAGGTTTGACAACTTTTACTAACAGTGTATTGATCTACGAGCTCGAAAACATGATTATATTTCAATAAAAATAGATCATTCACAAACATTCATGTAAGAAAATAATCTGAAGGTTATCCTAAAGGTATGAGAGTATCGTAAAAAATATGTGTACATGGTAGAAGGTACATTGTGACAGTAATTAGCTTGTATTTGTTACGTTTTGCTACTTAGATTATTAATTTTTTTTCCGGCAAAGTGTGCGGAGTAGTTTGATTTCAGTGAATCTAGGCAAGTAAAGAACGATTACTTACCCATGAAAATATTTCATGCTTATTAAGTTTTACGGAAACGAACTAAGAAGTTGAATTTTGGGAAAAAGTTAGTCACGAGAAGTTTTAAATTCAACTAATTGCAAATTTTCTCCTTCCAAAAATTCAAAGTCAAGAAAACATATTTTGTAGTTATAGATCGAGAAATAAAACTTCAAACCTCTTGTTCTCGGCTCAAACTTATTGCGACTTAGTGCGATTCTATTGAAATAACAATAAGACCATTTGATCTCATCAGAGCTTCACAATACTAATTTTTGATGATAACTAAGCTGCAAAAAAGTTTGAACGTTTAAAGAACGTTGAAGCATATTTTCAATATATTTGGAGGAAGCTATTAATTTTTTTGACACAATTATTGGCTCAACATTATTTATCATATAGAACTTCAGGCATTACTCCATCTTGTAATATTTATCCTCCCATGTCGGCGCATTGCAGTTTTCAAAGAATAACTTTTAGAGCAAAACTCCATGGTGAGTTTGCTGCAACTATATTGCGCAGTATAGCGAAGTTGTGACAAAGTGGCTCGCACAAAGAGTCGGAGATTTTTTTCTGAGAAATATATTCTTTCCATTCGCGATAAGTGTTTCACGACTTTCACCACCGTCTTTTACTGAAATGCGGGGCTTCAGCAAGGAATTGTAGACGTGTTCGTCAGTTGATGAAATGTAATGATTAATGCTAATGTAAACTGAATCGCTACTGAATTGTACACGTAATTTCAATATTTTTAAATTTGTGTTAACATCGCGATAAACCAACATTAAAAAAGTAGCAAATTCATCACAATTAATCGCAGTGCTTATACCGTGATTCTCGGTTCCGATGTACCTACAGTAACATATATATTGCTGTGAAAAAAATTGCGATGATCTATACCGATCGCATCGGAACTTCACGATTGAATGAGGAGTCAATTTTCGGAAGTTATAAGGGCTCTTAGCACCTACAGATGCAGTAAACCTTTTAAGATAGATAGTATTTTAGTATGTGCCACAGTTCGTCGTCTCCCGTATGAAGGAACGTAACACCATACCAAGGTTGCAAAATTGACTCTAACGATTCAATTTTTTACAAGAATGTACCCGTGCAATTTTTGTCCAAAATTTTGGTAATGTAACTCCATTCCAAGGTTTCAAAATTAACTCAAATGATTTAATTTTTTACAAGAATGTATCAGTGCAATTTTTGTCCAAAATTTTGCTGATTTTTGCGCGTGATCGAAGGAAAATCGTCTTTCATGCGCCCATCGTGTTATATACGTCATTTACCGTAGGCAAAGAGTGTTTGCAAGTCAAAATTCACTCAAGGTTTATTGGCCCAGTTTGAGTTATTCTAACCGAAAAGTTAATCAAAATTCAATTTCAAAGATTGACAATATCATGCACTTACGTAATAGAATTCCTCACATTTTCTGCAGGAAACCAAGTAGATCTCCAGAGGACCGGGCCCATACTGTCGCGCTAAGAAAAGACGCCGTAAGAACATTCATATGTTGCCGGATTTCCTCCGATAAAATGTTTATTTTTGAGGAGGATTATGAATGCTTTCGCTTGAAAATTTCAGATAATCTAGACCTGGTCACAGGAGCCTTCTGGCGATTAGGCGTCGTAAAGCGCCAAAGAGCGCTGTAAAAGCGACTCATATGTATGTATCTAGACCTGACAGCAAATACAATTCTCTGAAAAATTCGAAAAAAGAGAATATTCACCGATTTCCCTGAAAATTCTTATTTTATTGAAGGAAACTGGGCAACGTCTGAGGGCTCAGACGGCGTTCTTCCTCAACACGACGTCACAGTTCCCCAGTTCGGCCGATGTCCACTGGAAAAAAAAACACATTGGATCTAGAGTCCAGACTCTTAAAAACATCGACAAGAAAAAGTAAGGTGAGGTTGGGTAACTGGGCGGTGGGGTAACTGGGCAGTACCCTCTGTATTTCTACCAGATTAGTGCAAAAATTGTTTTCACTGTTGGCATACCTTCATTCGACGTAAACCATCTAGAACATGTAAACATAACTTCAAAAAAAATTTTTATGGTGAATGGTGAAGTGCCGAAAATTGTACAGCTTTTTTTTCAAAACAACGCCAGAGGTGGTTCCGAAAAGAGCCTCATATCTCACTCCCAGCAAGTATTTTATTCAACTTTGACAATTCTTCTTCATGTGTGATGTATTTGTGTAATGCGTGAGTAATTACAACTTAATTGGATGAAAATACTGGCTGCAAAGGGTTGATGCCCAGTTACCTTGAAAATTTTCCCTTTGTGGGGTAACTGGGCAGGTGGCAGTGGTGGCACCTACCCAGTTACCCATTGCAAGGTTGCTGTGCTTCGGTGTTTGTTTACTTCTGAAAATTTCAAAACTAATTGACTATTGTGGACTTTTAAGTGCCAAAGACCAATAATCAGGGTTCCCAGCACACTAAACTTCTAACTTAAGTCAATTATAGCATAACTTAAGCATTACTTAATTACATTTTTGCCGCTAACTGTTACGACATCACTTTTAACGACTTAAACATGGTTATATAAATTCAAATGAAATTCTCTGAAACCCTCATGAGAAGGACATTCTTTTCTGGCCAATGAGAATTACAAATAATGCCCCCCTTAAAAATTAAGGGAACTTTTTGGCGCCTGACTCTATCCCAGATCAGCCTTGCGGCTTAATTTTTTTTTCATTTTTTAAAAATGTATCATGCTTAATCTCACTAAAAGTGGCCAAACAGTGTCCTGGTATACAATACTACTGTATAAGTAGTAATACAGAAAGTTCTAAGCATTTATCTACAAGGAAACAATTTTTTTTTATCGTTATTCAATTCTCAGATTTGAGGGTTTTTTTGCCGCTAACTGTTACGACATCATTCTTAACCACTTAAACATGTTTATATACATTCAAATGACATTTTCTTAAACCTTCATGAGCAGGACATCACCTTCTGGCCAATGAGAATTAAAAATAATGCCCCCCTCAAAAATTAAGGGGGGGTAGTCCAGTTACCCCACGACGTTGGGTAACTGGGTGAAAAAAACGGGAAATTTTTGAAAATTTGTGGGAAAAAATTGAAAGATGAAATTCGACTTTTGACTCTTCCTACATTTAGACAAGGTGTTGTACTTACTAAAAAAAATTTAAAAGTAGCCTCCACTGTCAATATAATGATGGGAAAAAAATCATGAAGTTGAAATTTTGACATTTTTCTCCGAACTCCTGCCCAGTTACCCAACCTCACCTTACTCTTGATTCAATCAGAATCTAGCTTGAATCAAGAACCAAGCCTCTTAATTTAAGCGGATTCCGTTTTGATTCAAGCAAAAATCCGATTGAATCAAGAGTATTTTTTCTTGTCACTGTTTTCAGGAGTCTGGACTCTAGATCCAATGTGTTTTTTTTCCCAGTGTCCATTAGAGTCCCTTTATACTGAGAGTCAAGACAATTCGGCTCATGGATGTCACAAACGGGAATAAAGATTACAGAAATTGAACGTTTTTCGTAATCTTTGATCGGCCCATTCTCAAATGCCTTTCTCCGTTCCTCCTCTCATTCCGTTTGTTCCTTGCCGAACCCGTAATTCCCTGGTCCATTCCAGATTATAATCTTTGCAATTGGTGAAAATGCAATCTTTATTCCCGTTTGTGACACTGTGGAGGCCTAAAATACGGGAACCAATCAGAAATGGATTCATATTGTCTTGACTCTCAGTATAAAGGGACTCTAGTGTCCATGAGAGAGTATTAATCTCCGGTCCTAATGCAACGACTCCGACGATGCGGAAATAGACCTCAAAGAGGGGACATTGAGCCTATGCTTATAGTAATCATCCTTGGACACGAACTTATTACTGTTGGCCGCTGCGACCTCCTCGCTAATCCGCTCGAGGTCGGTAGCGGCGCCGGCCGAGTTCTGCTTGAACAACCGGTTGCCGGCGCTGGTCTGGGCGGCGACCGGTTTCCCGCCGGTCGCAGCCGCATCGCCCTCCTCCGTCTTATCGACCGAGAACTGTCGCTTGAGCCTCCCTCCCAACCGGTGCCCCGGCTCTCCCGCCTCGCTCAACGGTGACAGGCATCGATAGTGGCTGTACGGCGAGCTGAGGTCGTAGTCCTGCTTCCGTTGGTTCGCGTTGGCGATCCGGAAGATGGACGAGATGGCGTTGTCCGTCTTGAAGATCGGCAACCCTGGGTCGTTGTTGTTGCCCTCCGGGTCCAAGACCAGGTGATTGTTGTTGGTCGAGTCGATGTTGATGGAGATGAGGGGGCTCTCGGTGTTGGGCTGGGGGAGGGGCGAGCGGCGCCAGGGGGCGGTCGGAGTGGGCGGTTCCAGGGTCTTGGAGGCGTTGGAGGAGGCGGAGCTGGAGGCTTGGTCGATGAAGTGGATGTCGGGCGGGAGGGTGTCGAATTCCGTGTCGGAGATGGAGAAGGGGGTGGAAACCCCGACGGGGTCGTCGTCGGTGGCGGGGTGGAAGTCGAGGGTTTTCTGCTTGTCGAGGGGGGCGTGGGTGGGCTGGGCGGCGGCCCGGTTGAGCTTCGTGTCGAGGGAGAACTGGTTCTTGAGGAGGCGCTGCGGGAGGACGGTCTCCTGGTTGGTCGGCGGGGAGGTTTGGGAGGTGGAGAATTCGACGGAGAGCTCCATGGAGCCGCTCTCCTCGGAGACCTCTCGGGTGCCCAATTGTGTTTTGTCCGGCGGCGCGTCCATTTGGCCTGTTCGCCCGTAGCGGATCAGGTTCTCGTCCAGCCTGGGCATGGAAAAAAATCACATTAAAAGTAAGTTTCATTCAAGTCTCATAGAGAAAAAAAAGGAGGTGTTTGCATCTTGAGGTTTGTTTACCCTGTGACGTAGGTCGGTACAACCTGGCCAGCGAAATCCGGAATTCGAAGTATGAAAAAGGAACCATAATGTCCCATTTTTTTGCTTAATTCAACTCATGATATAATTTCGAGCACTTTTTTTGGAATGACTTTTTTCCATAAATTACACCATTTCCGAGAAAATTGATTATAAAAGTCGCTGTACCGACCTACGTCATCAAAAAAATCCAAGATGCCCGAAATGCAAACACCTCCTTTTTTTTCTATATGTTCAAGTCTTGGACAGACGACAAAGCGCAATCAAATATCGTCACCTTCCGGTCGAAGAATCACAAGCGCCATGTGACGTTCAAAATGTCCGCCGCCATTTTATTTTTTTACAGAGAAATCGTTCAACGAAGCTGTCCGAAAATGTCGATGAATTTTTTTTGCGCTGCCGATAAAATTCAGTGAAATTTTCAAACAGATTCAACCAACATTCCTCTGTGAAAAATAAAATGGCGTTGAAAATAACGTTTGAAACGTCGCATGACGCTTGTGATGCTTTGGTCGGAAGGTGACGATATGTGCTTTTCAAATTGGCAAAAGGCAATAAATGAAGTTGTTGCCAACAGAATTATATGTATACAAAATGAATGCGTAAAGTATGCGTATGCCGCAATCCGAATTTTCGGTATAATATGAAATCTAGCTAGAAGGAATCTAGCTCGTGGGTTGCCGTTAGTTAGTCATTACTTTAGGCTTTTCGTAGCACTAATAAGGGAAAATACTCGTCATTTTGTACTTTGAGGCAACCAAATACTGTCCATTGCAAAAATCGATAAAACAGGAGCCAAAACAAAATTTTAGGCCATAGCCCCCATTTAAGATTTGGAATTTTGAAAATTTGACCAAAAATTCGAGTTTTCGGTCAAAAAGTACGCACTGATACCGAGTTTTAAAAAAATCGATCGAACAGCAGCCGAGATAGAATTTTAGGCCCTTTCCGCCATCTTGGATTTGAACAATTTGAAAATCTGATTGAAAATTCGAGTTTATTGTCATAAAATACCTCCCCTCGTACATAACGGGCGTCCTGACAAACAATAAAAGTTTGGAGAACTGGTTTTCTTTCAAATGAGCCTTTTTCGTTGGTCACAATAATCATGCTAATTCTTTCTTTTTAAATCAATTGAGGCTCAAATTTTTGTCACAGGTAAGAATGGGCATAAAATATGCGTGGTAACTTGATATATAGCAGTCAACAGGTTGACATGTCTCACTTGGTAGAGCAACTCACTCGAGTTGGGTTCCAACCTAAGAATACAACTATATCAACTTCGGTGTGTTGCACAGTATCAAGCGCAATTGAAGGCGTTTTATATTGGTCCGACCGCAACCTACAGAGAGTGGAGTCTTGATTTGTTAACTTGGAATACTGTTTGCGCTGAGCACGTCAAATGCAAAATGACGAGTATTTTCCCTTATTAGTGCTACGAAAAGCCTAAAATGATATTTCGGGTTAAAATGAAGTATTCAACTTCATTTTAAACGACTGTTGAAAAACAGATTTTTTTAGGCCGAGAAGTTTCTTTCTATGTCAAGGACAGTCTCCTTCAAAAAATACTCTCCGACGCCGAGTCTCACAAAAATCGATCGAATAGGAGCCAAGAGAGTATTGTATGCCACATCTCCCGTAATTTGAATTAAATCCCCTACACCTTCATAGTATGAACTTAAAAGAGGTTTTAGTAGTACATAGAAATATAGAAACTTGTCAGCTTCGAAACAAGCCGAAGTATCCGAAATTCGATCAATTTGTAACGTATCGCAAATAAGTTTTAATGGGAGCGCTCATAAGGTCGTAACCGTCAAGAATTAAGACAATGTAACCAGGTGTCGAAAAGAAGTGTCATTCTCTGCTATCGTGTAACATTTTCTTGTTTTGATGTTATAGAGCTGTTAAAGCTAAGCCGTCGGCTGATCGATAGTAGAAATTCTATTGACATCCTTCTGAATGACGTTGATTCACAAATTTCATTCTTCTTGGGAATTTTTCAATGAAATCAATTTGAAAGAAAGTCCAAAAATGTTAAAATATCAACCACTGTTTCGCACATGACACTGGAGGGGGGGAGAGGAGGGACATAAACAGAGACAACGGAGCATAGCTCAGTGATTTTAACGCATATATAGAAAGATAGAACATTGCCGTTTCTTGTGCGCAAGTTGTTGAAACCCTTTTGCTTTACTTTTAATCCATTTTTAATGATTGATTCTAAGTCGGACAGCCTCTCTAGACACAAATCGATTGTTTTCTATGGATTTTAATTTGCAACAAACCAGCGATTGCCAGCTTGCAAGAATTGCCAAACAGCCAGAACTTGTATATTGCCGTTAAAGAAATTAAAAATAGAAGGATCTTTATTAGAAATAATTTTTAGTCTTGTTTGATCCTGTGAGCCTTCACTATAGTCGGGATGATGATTCTGGAAAATTCATCAACCTTATTTTTTCAATGAGAGGAAAAAACAAAGAAAGTCCGTAGAATAAAATAGACTAAACGTTTTTCGGTTAATTTCAAAAGTCATATTGAAAGTTCGTATTTTTCTAAGTACGTCCGGTTTCAGGAAATTTCGTCAACGATTTTTCGTCTGCGCACCTGTTTTGTCCAGTGGTTTACGTCCACACGTAAAATAAGCAAAACTGACTTGGTCCGAGCTTTATATTTTACTCTGCACGAAAGTTTATATTGAAAAAATCGAAATGAGAAAATTGAGAGAGAAGGAGGTGTTGTTATGGTGACTCATTTTTCAAATGAAATATTACTTTCTTCCTTTGAGTTAGTTAGTTAGTTAGTTAATATATTTTAAGACACTGAGCGTCACAGGCTATTCATCTTTTTAAATTGTTATTGGTAAATATTTGGTTTTACATCATCAAAATTCTGAAGCTCTTCACCTCTCTTAATTTAATTTTCGTATATACTCCCATTTTCAAAATTATCTGTAAAGACGTTAATGGCCTGAGACGCTGAATGTCTTAAAATATACTAACTAACTAACTATACTTGAAATTTTTAGTAGAAAATATACTATATATATACTTTTTTTTTTTTAAATGAAAATATTACTTCATTTTAAAAACGTTTACATTTTTAAAACGTGACTGTTTGCAAAGCCCTTTAAAAGTGATAGCATCGGTAATAATATCAATGAGCCGTAGTTGTGTTGAAAGAAACTATGCAAACATGAATAAATGGAAAAAAATTGCAATCTTTGGTTTTAACCCATTTGTACATCGATCATTGACAGTCGAATGCGTCCAATTTCAAGCGTTTGGTTCCGCATATACCACTTTGCAGCACAGTAAAATAAAAAAATATAAAAGAAAAATTAAATTGCTTTAGAAATCATTAAATTTGAAACGGAACCATCTCAATATTTATATCACACACATTATATTTTCCTTTAATACATATTTTTTCCCATCAATTCAAATGAGAATAATCCATGCAGAGTGTGCAAACATTTTACAATCATGAATTGAAAAACGCTAACTCCGCGAGTTTAAATATAAGAGCCTAACACAGAGAGAAGCAGCATGCTGCCGGCGCGAAAACCACACTGGCGCCTACAAACCTAAGGGGATACTTCAAGCTTTGCGCAATGCGCGAGGTATTCATTTAGGTTTGTAGGCGCTAGTGCACCGCCGTCGCGGAGTTATAGTACACAGAAAAAATCTGAGAGGCTTTAGCTGAGGCATCTCAATAGGTTTATCCGGTTTAGGTGTAACAAGATTGGATTTAGTTCAGAGATAATTAAGTCCTGCTGCACCAAAGAGGCGTAGAGAGTTTTAGTGAATTTTCCCTCATAGGACTGACGCTCTCCCATTTTCACCAAAAATCTCAATCATATATATTTCTCCGTTGGATCAAACAAAGAACAAAAAAACAACAAAAAACAGGCAATTCCTAATGCCTCCAAGACATTACACATTTTCATCCAAAAGCGTCGTTAGCAATAATTGTGGTTTGTATTTACAAGTGGACCAATTAACTTTGGGTTTCAATCGGTAGGTGGACCAAAACTCCCCTGCCGAGAAACCACGTTGACGTAAACTACACTGAAAAAAACATTTCCTAAATTCAAGGCGACGCCGTGTTGACCTAAGAAAATTGGATACTTGAAAAAAGTGGACAAGAAACGAAGTCTTGAATGAAGAAAACGGTATTGCCTTGGTCGAAGAAAACGCGATTTCTTGAACCAAAACTCCTGTTACATTGAAGCACGAAAACGTTTCCTTCAAATTAGGAAACACCGCCGCGCGAAGAGTTTCCTAAAAGTAAGTAAGTGTTGTGTTGTTTTCAGGAAACGTTTCCTCAAAAAAAAAAGGAAACAGTACCTGCAAGCGTTTCCTTAAAATTAGGAAACGGCCGGGCCCGCCGCGTCGCTGCCTTGAGAATCGACTCCCCCGCCTTGTGTCCCTCCCTATCCATATCCGTTGAAGCGCATACCCCTATCGTTGGTACTGCCGAGGGTGAATTCCTTCACGTAGTTGACGCGCTTCGCGCTCCCTCTGGTATCCTGATGAAGAACTCCGTTTCGCCCTGGCTGAGATTTGATCCTGTAACCTTCGACATTGTCCCGGGAAGAGTGAAATTCCGACACCGTAGTCCACTCGGCCATCCTACCCTCGCGAGCGATGAGGAGTTATTTTCCTATGTTAAACCTATTCGCATCTATCTCCTTGGCTACACAGATGCCCACCTGCTACCGTTCAATAGCACTTGAGTTTATCTAGCAAATACTACCTCAATTATCATTTAAATATATTAAATATCCACATATTTCCCTTTTCTTTCTGTTTATCAGCCGGTTCTCAGATATTATTTAAAGACCGTGGGCCATCGCCGCCATAACTTAACCAACGTATTCCCCTTTCTTTTTCATTCGGAGATAGTATGATCATGGAGTAAATTATTTTTTATTTAAGTCTGGTTAAAGGACAGATTTTCATACGTGCCTCTCAAAGGTAAATTATCACTCATTCGATTATCCAATCTGACGCCCATATCATTAAGGTTAATGCGTAAATCAAAGAGGCTCATGTGAGAACCGCTTCTGCTCATACTGAAAGTAAATATGATTTAAAATTCCAATAAAGTATAGACAAAATAATCTAAGATTATTTAATGCTGGCTATAAAATTGGCACATGAGAGATAAATGATCTTTATGGAGTTTCCAAAATGTACTCGAATAGCGGTAAAGATGTGGTGATAAAGGCATGTATAGGTAATATTTTAGTGAGTACATATCGGGCCGAGTCAAGCTTTCTGGGATTTGAAGACACTTAAAAATGTTCGAAGCTACGACCAGATTCAAAGAGTGTACTTGCAGTAAAATGTTGAAAAGCTTCACATTATTTATTTTTACCTACATTAACGGACGCACGCTTTTGTTTTGAAAATATAAAGAAATTTTCGTCGAATCAGAAAATTCACCGAAAAATATTAAAGGAACTTTGGCAATCCGTGCATTTCTAGAAAGCATTCTGACATTTTGGACTGAAAACAATATTTTTGATGAGGCACAAAAATTGCGTTTTTTCAAAACCTCCACCTTTCCGACGATTAAATCCCTTACGAACAAGAGATAAATTGATTAAATTTAAACGTACTGAATTTGTTTGGAGTAGAGTGGATCTTACGAATAACGCCATCCAAGCGCTTCGGTCGGATTTCTGTAATAACGGAGAGAAATGGTCAAGGAGAGAGTTACGCCGTTTTGTTTTTACGTGTGAAAGAATAGGGACCTACGTCGCAAAAGTGTTACGAGGGAAGAAGTGAGTGGGGTTCCAAAAATTGGAAATTTAGCGTTACGTTTTTTATGAGCGTGATGTCTCTCATGGGCGTAAGGGTGGGCGTAAGGGTGCATGGTGGTATACGGCCGGAAGGGCTCATCATCTCAAAGTGTAGATGCGCCCTTCCGCCAAAGGAGCGACGGTATATTTGGAAGGCCCCTCTTGAGCAACTCGCCGAATACATGGTGGTGTACGGCACGTTGCATCCACCTCCTCAGTAGGCGTTTGGTAATTTTTTTGTTTCCTAATTTTAAGGAAACGGGTTTCTTCGATCAACATCACATGGATCCTTAAATTGAGGAAACAGGAAATGCTATGCCCGTTTCCTAATTTTAAGGTAACTGATCTCTTCAAACGACACTCCATGGATTCTTCAATTCAGGAAACGGCTTTGCTTCTCTCCGTTTCCTAATTCTAAGGAAACAGGGTTCTTCGATCAACACCACATGGATCCTTAAATTTAGGACACAGAAGCGATTCCCTCGTTTCCTAATTTTAAGGAAACAGTTTTCCCGTTTCAAGTATCCGTTAGTCTGTTTCAAGAAAACGTATACGTGGTTCAAGAAAGCATGGTTTTCTTAACTCAACACAATTTTGTTACCTTGGATCGAGATAACTGTTGGCTTGTTCCAAGCTAACACCGTGTTGAAATTAGGAAACTTTTTAAGGATACATGTTTCCTTAAATTTAGGACAAGTTTTTTTTCAGTGTACTAGAAAAAACAGTTGCGCGGACAAAAAATCGTTGACCAAATATATCCTATAACTGAACGTCCTAGTAGAACCTTTAGATTGTGTATGCCAGCTGACTGATTTTTGAAATTAATGGGCGATACTATTGACAGAGGGCGAATGGAGCGCTTCATTTGACTGAAACGGCCGATTTGTTTTAGACCAACAATAAGAGGGAAAATGTATAACTAAAGTGGAATTCTAACTGAAGTGTGTCTCTTGTCGTTGCCATTAATTAGTCTAATTCTTAAATACCACTTTATTTCATTGCAACCTCCCGTTTCTACCGACAGAATCGCTCGATTTTTCTTTTCTCTTCTTTCTCAATTTGCTTTGTTTTTCAATTTCAATAATTAGCCCGTGGGGCATCACTGGATACAGAGAGACCAAAAACACAAAGTTGACCACCCGGTGAAAGGGATCAATCAATTTTTGACGCGAGAAAAGTCAAAACGCCTTCAATTGTTCGTGTATGCAACATAGGCATCCATTGACCAGTAATAGTCGCATCTAAGCGACAGTCTACCTCAACGTCTATATTTAAGTCGCTGTAAGTAGTTTTGTATCAATAGATTGGGTTCCCAATGAAAGGTTGGAGGGAAGGGATTGAAGCGGAAATGTTAAGGTGCTCAATCCCCCAAGATTTGTGGTTTGAAAGAGAGCAGTGGAGGTTGGGGGTCGTAGAGCGCGAGGGAGTGCTGTAAAGCGACTTATATGTATGTATGTAGATTGGGTTCCCTAGTTTTCAAAACACATAAAGTATTTGCACGTGGAGAGAGTTAAAGTTATAATGCTTGTCAAAAACTTACCCGTGGCTCTCTCTAAACATTCCATCAAGAGGCAGCAAAAAATATAAAGACATTATTATTTCGTGCGCTGACGTCAAACGTGAGGAAAAACAGCGAAACAGAATTCACATCTAGAAAAAGAGGCCGTTTTCTACGATTATTTTAAAATCGATTGATGAGGTTGCTCTCATATGCAAAAAAGTTACAGAACTGAATCACAACGTTACACAATTGGACGTATTTCTACCAAACAGACCTATGTGGAGGTGAGAAATATGGGGTGTGCTCGTGGAAGCTGCATAAGAAACAATGTAAAAGAGGGCGTGATTCCTTTTGAAGAATTGGTAAAGCGGGATTTTACATTCTATCAAAGAGACCTATGTGCAACTGAATGCGGAACTCATGAGCCGCGGGCATGGCAAGAGAGCCTTGTGGACAGGGCTCATGAGTTAATGACCACGACGACGAGCTCCCTCACGTTCGAGTGCGCACTATCATTGCCGCTGACGTCACTGGCGCACAATTATTCCCATTCACTCGCCACGCAAAGAGAACTAACGAGCACACCCCACATTTCTCACCTCCACATAGGTCTCTTTGGTAGAAATACGTCCAATTGTTTCTCTATTCCTACGGATTTTTACGTTGTACCACGGAAAAATGTGGTCATACATTTGTACAGCCCTTATGATTTTATGAATTCTTCATGTTTCACAAAATCCTAGAAGTATTAATTTACAGCAACTTTATTTTTTTCGTTGTAGAAAAATTACCCCAAGAAAGACTGACTCACGATTCTGATCCTAAAAATGACACTATAAAGCTACAAAGAAGTGGTTTATTTGATAGCTTCTGACCAAGGAGAAAAAAGGACCATTTAGTGTTCTTCAGAGTATGTGGAGTCAGTAATGACGAATCACGGAAAAAATTAAATTGCCGATTTAACAATTCAATTGTTAAAAAAAGTGACCGCAATGTTTCAAATGTAGATTTTACAACAAAAAAATGCTACTTAAACCACCCTCGTAGTTAAATTAGCTTTCCACTATTTTAGAAATGTACATATGAAACATTGCAGTCACTTTTTGTAGCGATTGAATTGTTAAATCAGCAATTTCATTTTTTCCGTGTATTTTTCACAACTTTGTGACCTTCCATGGAATATTTCGCAGAAATTTCCGCAATCTTTTATATGCTTTACTTCACTTGGACAACTCTGCCTCTTGGCACTGGCGGATCTAGCAAATTGGCAACATTGTCTTTCCTCCAATCATGGAAATGTATCGATTCTTGTAGAAGGCGAATACTTCGACAAGAATCGATTATTTAGCATAGGTTTAAATGGAGAAAATCCAGTGTTGCCGAATTGCTGGATCCGCCTCTGCCTCTAGGCGTAATGGATCTGGTCAAAAATTCAAGATAAAAACCGAAAAATAAGCAAAATTTCTTTAAAACCTCGAGGCCTGTTTAGCTCCGGCGAAGAGTCACCTTGTGTCATGACTTATAACTTGAAGAATGTACTCACTCGAGCAGAGGCGGTACGGGTAGCTCCTTGTTGAAATCGGTCTTCCCGAGGAGCCAATAAGTGGGCATTTTTCCTTTTCCTTTAAGCTCGGTTTCACCTCGGTATTGGATCTCGTACTCGCCCACCTCATCCAGCTTCTCCTTTGTCGTCTGCGAGATGTGGATCCGCCACGCCGCTCCTGGAATCATTCGTTTCGAACCTTGAGAAGAAGCCATTATCAAATACGGAACGACCAATGGAGATGTTGCATGTGTGAGGAATTTGCGATTTAACTGTTGGTTCTCATGTAAAAGTTCGCGAGAAACACGATGGTGCGACTGGTTTTCTCTGAAATCAACTCCCAAGCTCAAAAAAAGCTCTCAAGTTGAGGCCAAAATGGAGGGGATATCCCACGCTATCCTGAGGGTCCACCTCTACATCAAGACAAACTCTCCGTGCAAAGATAGGGAGCAAATGCATTAGCAGGGTTGCCGTGTCTTCAGTTTTAGAGTCCCAAAATGGAGTGGCAGCCATGTCAATGTATTTGTTCCCTATCTTTGCATGGAGAGTTTGTCTTGATGTAGACGTAAACTCTTAGGATAGCGTGGGATATCTCCTCCATTTTGACCTCAACTTGAGAGCTTTTTTTGAGCTCGAGGGTTGATTTCAGAGAAAACTAGTGGCACCATCGTGTTTCTCGCAAACTTTTACATAAAAATCAATGGTCAAATGGCAAATTCCTCACACATGCAACTTCTCCATAGGGATAGGGTTGCCATAATTACTTCATATTCAAATTCTCTAACTTTCCCTGCACTGAAAACAAAGTTAGAGGCTATATACGCTGAAAAAAAGATGCTGATTTAACATTCTGGATGTTAAAAAGTGTGCGACAACTCACAAAACGCTGAATTAACCGCCACAGCAGTTAGTTTTACATCTTGACATTGCTAAAGTAATTTCGGTAGCGGTTATTTCAGCGTTTTGTGAGTCGTCGCACACTTTTTTACATCCAGGACGGTAAATCAGCTGTCGTTTTTTTTTCGGTGTAGACATACTGTCCGTTCCGCGCTTAGAGGCCGAAAGTCCAGATGCCACTTGCCGGTGGCCGTAGCTTTGACTGCTCCAGGTGCTACGCCCGGAACTTTCTGCCTCTGAACCCGGAACGCGGACGGTATACGTCTATGTAGCCCGTAATTACGGCTTCCACGGCCGAAGTTTTTTTTCCAATGTGACTTTTTTCGCTTTTCTTTGACTGTCTAATTTCCTTACTCTTCTTGACCTTAAAACGAAATATCCATCAATTTTTTTACATATTTTATTACGCAGACTTCCCCTAAACGTGTACAAAATTTCCTTACACTGAAAAAAAAATATTGCTGAAATTGCCGCGCAAGCGGGTATTTCAACTGCATGGTGTAGCAAAAAAAAGAACGTGCAAACCATGCAGGTAAAATCGCTACACAAATTTCAGCTAACTTACACACGCGCGTGTAGGTGATTTTGCTACACTGAAAAGCTACGTCTGTTACCTTTTTAGTTGTTCTTCCGTAAATTTCGCTATTTTCCCGTAAATTCCGCTATTTCAGCCTAAGTATTGAGCTATTTTTACTGTTCGCAAAGTACCAATACCAAAAAATACAGTTACACTTCCAAGCCACTCGATGCAAGATTAACTGCATGAAGGCGCGCAGACGTAGCAAATCGGTGTAGCAATTCGTGCTACCTAGTCGTTCACTTGATTCAACACCGTGCACGGATAAGAAAGCTTTACGAAGTGAGGCAAATTTTGCTTCACCCTACATCGGTGAATTAGCAATCCTTTTTTTTCAGTGTAGCATTCCTTCCTCCTTAATGGACCTGTTGCAAACTTCAGCTAGAGCAAAAGAAATATTGTTTTTCACAGAAAATGGCTCATAAATCACGATGAGCGCACCAATTAGGTTTGAAATACACTTCTGACTTCACAATCTACGTAAAAAATACGAGTTTCTTCAAGCTTCCGCTTCAAAAACGATACCATAGAAAATCTGTAAAAATTGGTGTAAGATAGGTTATTCCATGTAACCCTTGCGCACTAAGATGCTACACAATATTCAAAATGTCTAATACTTCCGCGCGCAAATCTTGAGGAAGCGCCATGGTCTATATCAACGCAAGGAAAATGTAAATATTTACACACCGATTGATAAAATCCCGTCTCATAATGTGTGATTCGGCGGGTTGGTGTCGGTCATGTTAAATATTGCGTAGCATATTAGTGCGTAAGGGCTGAATGAAATAACTCCTCTTACAAAATGTTCACCTGTGCCGTAGTATCGTTTTCACAGTGGAAAGCTTAAAAAACGCTTATTTCTTACACATATTGTTAAGTTAGGAGGGTATCTCATCAGATTTCCCGTTATTTTTGGGCAATTTTTTATCAGAAAGAACTTTCCTTTTTGCGCTAGCTAAAGTTTACAACGGGCTCATTGTTTAGGGGTCCAATGGACCACAAGACAAGGTACAAATTTTAGCATTATAATACATGTTTCTTAACCAAAATTTTACGTAAAACACGATACGCACAACGAAAATTACCGAAATCAACTCCTTACGAAGATATTTAATGATTCTTGATGCGTGAAATCAAACCACCCGCTCATGAAAACTCAATGCTCTGCGTGATTCACATCGCGCGCTAAACGTTATCATGACAGTCTCTGCGATATAAAAATCTGGCAACCTCAATCTTGACGCTTTGGCTCAGCTATAGCTAATTGCTAATAGTTTGAACAACACATGGTGGGAAATGAACATTGCTCGATTCAGAAGCTTGCTGATACCGTTGTAGTGCGCGATTTGACTCACGCAGAGCTTTGAGTCTCTTGTGAGCGGGCAGTTCAAATTCCTCGTAACCTATGTGAAATAAAAACGTTAATATCTTCGTTAGGAGTTGGTTTCAGTAATTTTCGTTGCGCGAATCGTGTTCTACGTAAAATTCTGGTTAAGAGACATGTATCAGAATGCTTGAATTCGTGTCTTGTCTAGTGGTCCATTATAAGAAAAAAGTATGGAAAAAGGCATTCAGTAGCTGGTTATTAGATAGCAAGCCTTAAAAAGACCATAAGGGTAAATAGTTGAAAGATCAGTGATATGTTTCAGTGATTAGTAGATGTGACAGAAATTCCCTGACTTTTCCCGCGAATTCCGTATTTTCCCAGCCGCCGCAAATTCTCTAACTTTCCCTGATTTTTAAGACCGCCAGCAACCCTGGACCAAACGTATATGAGGATGCTACGCCGCACAGTGCATCGAGTCATAAGAGAGGTCGGAACTGAAATTTGTATCTAAAATTGCAAATTTTGATGTTTACTTCGTCACATTTTAAACTTAGAGGGGTCCTATAAGAAAAAAATTTCACAAGGAAACCGATAGAGCTAATTTTAGAACCTCAAAGTTTTAAGTAAACGGAGTTACAAGCGTTTAAAGTTTCCAAATTTTGTCCGACTTCTCGTATTGACCCAATCCACCGTGCGCAGCACAAAGCAGCGCGTCGGAGGGAGAAGTTCGTCATGATGAGGAAATCTTAAAACTTTATACCTTCGTAAAAACAAACGTAGAGGTTCGGAATAGGTTTCATCGGGTTTCTTGTAGTATTGCTTTCGAGAAGCACCCCTTGAAATTTATAATTTGATAAAAATAAACATCAAAAGTGTTTTGATAGTTGATAGCTTCTTTGCATCAATCAGGTCAAATAATCTCGGCATACTTCGGATTCTACGACCAAACAAGTTCTAACGAACAACAAAAATCAAAACATCGCACTTCAAAACTGTCGTCCACGAGAATCTTGCCCTTGTGAGAAAAAATGAAGGTCGTTCATCAGAGGAAGGGGGGTTTGAAGTGTGACACGGTATCCAAAACACTTCAAATAAAAGCTATCTCGAATGGTGAAACTTGTTTTCTATTTACGTTTAGCGAGAAAAATATTTACTGCACATTAGAATGCCTGTGACTGAAAAATTTCTACATTGATCTGTGGTATTTTGATTTTTGTGAGAATCACAGCTCTGTACATTGAAGGATTTCGGCTTAGCGTGTTCCCATTTTCCTTCTTCCGTTAAGTATTGTTCGATTCCGTGTAAAAAAAACCAATTGTGCGTAAAAAGCGTGCTCAAATGCAAACGGGCAAATCTGTTTCTGGGTAAGAAATTCACAAAATGGATTCCTGATACTACGAAAATAATACCAATATTTTAATCCATCCATCTTTCTAAATTTGTGATTTTTATTTCTAAAAGTACAAAACCCCTCATTTCAATAACAATGTACGACTGTAAAATTTTTCAATTTAAATTGTATAATGTCGAGTAAAATGCGTTTCCTTTTCTTTTTTCTCTTCCCAACGTCACATATTCTCACATACAGCTCGGTGTATGAGCAATCTGTGGAGTTCTACGAAGACTTTTTTGTTTCACTTGCGTTTGATGTGTGTAAAAATACAGTTTTACAGTCGAAACAGACACTGTTTCATGTCGTGGATTTCAACTGCAATCCCGCGGTGCCATCTCTGGTCAAACTTCTGCACGAGTCCTCTATCCAGACGGTTTTAATTAACGACCCCAGAAAATTGACCAATTCAAAATTCTCGGGTCACAGGTCAAATCTGATCTTCTTTTTAAACAATCTTGGCGAATTGTTGAGTCTGATATTGAATTTCGGGACCAGACAAGATAAATTCAAGAACAGTCAGCAAAAAATAATTCTCGATAAGCTGAATCCGGAAAAAGTTTCGAATTTTTCACGCTACAATAGAGGCGTGAAAAACAACGACTGCGAACTATTTGACGTCCTACCTCGCTACTGCATTCGCTTTGACGGAATTCCAATGGAGCCAGAATTGAGAGGAGCCTGCGATGAAACAATAGACATAATCTCTGATGACTTGTGGGACACCTCAATTTTACCGGACTCTGTGTATCACATGACTCGTGGTCTATATGAAAACAAAATTTGGAACTCGAAGAATCACTTGATATTCATGATTCACAAGTATCAACGAGACTATCCCAACGCTGCTCCTAATTCACTGCCGACTGAACGTTTTCAGAAGTTTGTAGATTTTCAAAACACGACATTCTGCAACCTCGGAGAAAATACCGGAGCTGATCAAAAGTTTCATTTCAAATTCTTTTGGCGCTTCTTCAGAGGACTCAAGACCGTAATCTGCAGTCTCGAAGGCTGTGAAAAATACGACCCGTTCACAGAGCAAATCGCATCTTACAAGGGTGGCAAAAACGAATCTTACTTTGATTTTTCTTGGAGCAATATGCATGAAAAACCGATAAGTCTCCTATCGGATGTTGTTGGAGGTGAGGTTGCGATAGAAAACTATAGAGTATGGCCTTACTTCCTGAATATTCTGGACGAAGTTTTGGACGACTTTCAGAAATCAGTGAACTGCACAAGCGTCAATAGTAGTCGCGACATTGCCGAGTATAATGACACATTCTTACGCGAAGATACTGAGTTCGACATCGGTCACAGATTCGGGGCAGGACTGCACGTGATAAATTTTGGAAAACTTTATAAAAAAATCGATTGGTCTGCATTCGACTATTCTGTAACTATAGAATCTCTCACTCTGTGCATTGCCACTCCCCATAGTAAGCATGTGCCTCAGTACTTGGTGATTTTCAAAGCTTTCACCCCAGTAGTATGGGCGTTCATTTTGATCACGATATCAGTTTTTGTCCACATGCAATATGCTTTCCAGCTCTCTCAACGTCAAATTTTCCAGCATCTTTACACGGAGACTGAGATCAGAACTTACGAGGGAACTTCATCTTTGCTGACTGTCTTTTCTTACTTCATCTGTGGCCACCCTCCACGCCTGCTCTTGGGGCAATATCACACCGGGAAGGTCCTTTTTACTATTTTCAGTTTTTCAGCCCTCATCATCTCCACTGTTTTCTTGAACGGAATGACAACTCTACTGTCCTCGCAAGTTCGATACCCGGAAATCGACACCCTGAAAGAATTCGAAGAAGCTGGTATCTCTCTCCAGATGCCAAATACAAATGTCTCCTTAGATTTCCTGTCTCAGGATAAAAAGTACGACGCATTAGGGAGAAAAATTACTCGCACTCTACAGTTCATCACCCGGTCAGTGGTGATGGAAATGGAGGAAAATAAGGAATTAGACGATTTTTACACAGAACCGAAAAGTGATAAGCTCAATTTGACGGGAGAAGTAGAGATGGATAAGTATATGAGTGAAATCTTGCGAAATGTTGCTGCGATATTGGAGGCAGATGCTGTTTTAGAGAGTATTCCTGAGGGCGTCAGAGCGAAAAAAAGAGTCAAATTGGGACGATTTTTACACGAGGACCCGATCGAGTATCACCTAGTTGCAGAGTGTTTGATGTCGTATCCTGTATTTTTTCCGATCCTGAAAAATTCGTTTTTATTCGAGAAATTAAATGCCATGTTAGCCCGATTTTTGGAGGCCGGACTCACTCAGAAGACTTTTAAGAAGGTGACCAACTACGAGTTCAACGATACCGCCAGTTCTGCTGCTGAAGAGCCAAGACCTTACAATTTATACGATCTACAACCAGCGTTCATAATCCTATTGATTGGGTTGTTCTCCAGTATCCTTGTTTTTGTAGCTGAAATCACTGAGGTTTCTAAAAATCACTCGATTTTGAAGTATATTAAGCGCATTAAATTGTTTTTTCACTGAGTCTATGAAATACTCATAGAAGTATAGTTAAAGTCAAGAAACACCAAGTACACCGATTCAGAACGCGTTCGACTTTTTGTGACAATGCATTTTCATTTATATGATGTATTTTAATATGCTCAGCCTCCAGAGATTTGTGATCATCTTTTTTCACCTACTTGTTTTTCTTGATATTTGAAAATGTAACATATTATCCTCACTTTACACACATTTTTGTTTATGGCTAAATTACAGTGGCACCAATATTAAAAGTTAAATCATGTTGATATGTTTGAGTTTTTCTTTTTTCAACCTCTCCCTATGCAAATGCCATCACAGAGAAACAAAAAAAAAAGATGCCAGAATGTAAAAGTTCTCATAATCCTGGAGCCAATCCCTAGATCTTTCAACGGTTAAAAAAAGGAAAAGAAGAAATCTGAAAATTCCGTAACCCAAAAAACCCGTTACATAAAATTTACCTTATCAATGATTTTCTTCAAAATCCCACAAATTGTAGAGAAGTAAAAAATCGTCGAAATTCCACGTGTTTTAAAGTCTCCGAAATATCTTCTTAGTCCCTTAAATATCCCCAGTATTGCAAAATCCTCGTAAACTTCTCTTATAAATACTTATCTCCCTTGATTGAAATTCTCTTTATGAACAGATAAAATGTGTCCGACGACGGTCAACTGAATTAAAATATTTAGATAATTTAACAGAAGAAAAAACCAACTAAAACAAAGTAACCGTGAGTTTGTGTTACCTCGTGTCCTACTTCTCACACTACCACACAATCTTGGTTGCTTTTTCTCTTTATGCAGTAAGAGACCGATGACTTCACAAGTGCTAAGAATGATAAACATTTTCCGTTATCATATGCTGAAAAATTGAAGGCGCCCTGGCTTTTCTAATGGCAACGTAATGATACAACTATTCGTGCTCGACGGATGTGCGTGTTGCGTACACGCTAAGTTGCAGGAGTTTTCTAGTTTCCTTGGTCGAGTTACATTAGCGACTTGTGCTGCTAAGGAAGAACGCCGTATGAACATTCGAAAGTTGCCGAATTTCCTTCGATAAAATGTTTATTTATGAGGAAAGTTATGAATATTTTTCCTTAAAATTGTCGGAATGTTTACATTAAATTACGAACGAAATCCTGTGAACAATTGGCGGAGAAATATCCACAGATTTTTCTGAAAATTAGTGATTTGTAGAAGGAAATTTGGCAACGCCTGATGGTTCATACGGCGTTCTTCCTTAGCACAGCAGTGTTGTGCAAAAGAGGTGTCCGTGTTGTATGTACATTCGTGTTTACCGTGACAAACTGGGGAATTCGGGTGATTTGTCGAGAGTTGCCAAAAAGTGCAACATTAGCAGAACAACAGAACAATGATTTATCAGTTCGATATTCGCGTTGGTAGTGCACAGTAGTCTTGAGGTAAAAAAAAATAAGACAAAAATTTCCCAAAACATTTTGCAAAGGTGAGTCTGTGGTACGTGTGGACTTAAAATCGCGAAAAATCAAAATCTTGGCTGATCCTAATTTCGGAATATCGCAATTTGAAATTTTCTTAGTAAATGCAAGTTTTCTACTGATTTTGATCCGCTTTATTATTTATTTGTCCATTGAATCGGTGTTGATCGGTTCTCGTTCTTATTTTTCGTTCGATTCATGTCGATCGAATACATACCCTCTCGTTACACGCAGACTACCTATCATACTCTTTTTTTTAATTGAACAATTTGCCTTCTACTGCGTCTGTAGCAATTGTTGTTACGAATATGTTGTGCGTTCTGATTTTAGATCATTACATACTTGACTCTCTGAAGGCGTTTTATGTGCGCAAGTAGCGCAATCTGTCGGAGAACGAACGAAGTACAGATGAGCGATTCATTCAATCTTACTTCTGTTGTTCTCCAACAGGGTGCTCTACTTACGCGCACATAAAACGCCTTCAGAGAGTCAAGTATGTAATGATCTAAAATCAGCACGCACAACATATTCGTAACAACAATTGCTACAGACGCAGTAGAAGGCAAATTGTTCAATTAAAAAAAACAGAGTATGGATATAACGAGAAGGCACGTATTCGATCGACATGCATCGAACGAAAAATAAGAACGTGAACCGATCAACACCGATTCAATAGACAAATAAATGAAAAAGCTGATCGAAATCAGTGGAAAACTTCCATTTACCGCGAACATTTCAAATTGCGACTCTTCGAAATTGGGATCAGCCAAGATTTTGATTTTTCGTAATTTAAAGTCCACGCGTGCCATAGACTCAACCCCTGCAAACTGTTTTTGGGTAAATTTTTTTCGAATTTTTTTTTGCTTCAAGACCACAGTGCGGGAAGAAAACCGCTGTTAAAGTAATTTATTATTTGCAATATTCAGGGTTTGAAAGTACCAGATTATAATGCAACTTCACATACCAAGTTGCAAAAATGTTAAATATTCTGCTTGCAGCTTATTTTTAAACAACAGGACGTTACTGTTACTCGTCAAAATTTCAAAATGCGAATTTCCGACCCAACTCGAAAAATAGCTATGGGCCGTCTAAAAATTGCGTTACGCACTTTTTCCGCATTTTTGACCCCCCCTCTCCCTCTTGTAACGTTTTTGTGACGTAGGTCTCTATCCTTTGACACGTAAAAACAAAATGGCGGAACGCTCTCCTCGGGACCCCCCCCCCCTTCTACCCCCTAAAGCGCCACGTAATTTAGGGGCCGGCCCCTTCGCTGAAAAGTATGGCAAGGTTCGCAACAAATGCAGCAAGAAATAACAATCAGAAGTTGGCAATGATCCCCTCTGATCCCTTAACACCATTTCTCTACAGTGTGATCCAAAAGTCTGCCACCACCCCTAAAACTCTGAGGTCCCTTTCCAGGGCGGTTTCCTTAAAGTTTTGGGGGGTCCCGAGAGTTTTTGCTTTTGATCTAAGAGCAATCACAACATTTCAAGTCTCTATCTCAATGTTTCAAAAGATATAGGGGTGACACCGGGTACTGGTTGTAAGAAACTTTTGGATCACCCTGAATTCGATGTTTTTCCACGTTGCCCAGTAAGCATACTTTTTTAATCAGAAGAAAAAGTATTTATATTGCCGGTGATACAGGAAAAGTGAAAAAAGTTTTACCTTTAACTTTTTCCACTTTTCCTGCATCATTGGCAATATATATACATTTTCTTCTAATTAACTAATGAGTGATGGGAAATGCAATTTCTCAATTATACTTTTTTGATAAAAGCACTCAACGCGTGATTAGGGGGCAGGTAAAATTTGCTCAGCTCTGACTCAACGGGCTAATAAACGGGTTGTTTGGTGGGTAAATACATTTGCTGGTGCGTTCGTGCGGAATTTTCGATAAGTGCACTTTGAAAGATCATGGAAAGACCGTACTTTCCTCTCAATATTTGACGACCCAACTGCAGCAAAGGTAATAACATGGCACGGTCACATTCCATCTGAGGAAAGAACTCATTAATCTCGCGCAAAAATCTCAAAGCGAAACACCAAGAGAGACATTTTCCATCAAAAATAAATTCTTAGAGTGAAGCGTCTCTTGAAGTAGAAAAAATCTCGCGACGCGCTTCGAAAAAGAGAATTTTATAAGCTGGCTTCTTAGCGTTCACTCCGTTTTTATGTTGACTTTGAAAGAATTGACCTCGCTGATTTCACACGCTCGTCTAGTGTGTGTAAACTAGAAGAAAATAGCTAAAGTGATATTACCGTGTCTCTCTCTTCTGTGTCATTAATAGGAAGTATTTATGCTAAAAGGAACTAGAAACGTATGGGAAAGATGGGGTGGAATAGTGCAAGTTGCATAAGAAACAATGTAAAAGTGGGCGTGATTCCTTTTGGCAAGATTGAAAAAAAGAGATATACCATTCAAGTAAAAGAACTAAGCGCCTAAATATGATTGCTAACTCATGAGCCGCGGGCACGTGATAAGAGCGTTTTGGACAGGGCTCATGAGTTAAAGTGCCCCACCACCGAGCTCCTCAGTCCACTATAGTCTTCGTCACTCATAGAGAGAAAAAGGAGGTGTTTGCATCTTGAGGTTTGTTTACCCTGTGACGTAGGTCGGTACAACCTGGCCAGCGAAATCCGGAATTCGAAATATGAATAACGGACCATAATGTCCGATTTTTTACTTAAATCAACTCATGATATAATTTCAAGCACTTTTTATAGAATGACTTTTTTCCATAAATTACACCATTTCCAAGAAAATCTATGATAAAAGTCGCTGTACCGACCTACGTCATCACAAAAATTCCAAGATGCCCGAAATGCAAACACCTTCTTCTTTTTCTCTATGTTTGTCACTGACGTCACTGGCGCTTTATAATTCCCATTCATTCTTACGGCCCTTAACTAGCGAGCATACTCCTTCTTTTCCACCCGCCTCTCTTTCCTTTTAGCATAAATACGTCCAGTTGGCTGAAGCGACAGCTCTTGAAACCGGAATTCGCGGCCTCGTAACCCAGAATGGACGGTACGTCATTTTGTTCCAGAACATCTTCTCATAATTATACAGAAAAATTCTCAGAATTTCAATTTGAAATTGAAATGAGTTGTTCACCTAGGTTTTAACATAATGTTTGATTTAACTTTTTGTCTGCGACACCTACACCAAAAAAATTAAACCTTCAAAATTTTCTAATTATATAATTCAAGTATTTTTAATACTTGCATGTTCACGCTTCTTCTATTTGTCAATTGAATTGTAATAAAACGTCACAGAAATTCAATTAATAGAAACTTTTTTTATCTAACTCCTGAAAGGGCTTAAATTGTTTTGTCACGCCTCGCAAATCATGATTCTACTCTGCAACGTTGGGATTTCATCGGGTATATTTTTCGTTGTATGGTGGTTTAAAAGGCAAGTCGAGAACATACCTGATGATTCTAATCGTGATGCTGTATTTACGGTGTCACCAAACAAACAATACCTCGGCATCGTTAGACCAACCACACCAGCGCAACATGGTCCTGTAAGATAAAAATATTGGATATAGGAGAAAATTTTCCGGTTAATAGTCGGTACCCTGGTAAAAATTAGCAGTAGAATCTGTGTTCCAAAATACCATAGACCTACAGCCGGCTGTAAGATTTCCAATAGCTTCTATAGGCGGCAACACAATTTCTTATAGCCTTTTATAGCCGATGGCGACTAAGCAACTAACAGCCAGCGGGGCGATTATTGAAATGATATCGACTCTATGTCGCCGCTTTGTCGTGTCGCGCCATCGACTAAGCATATGCTTAGTCGATGGCGCGACACGACAAAGCGGCGACATAGAGTCGATATCATTTCAATAATCGCCCCGCAGGCGATAAAGTGTATTATGCTAAACGTCACTAATTACAGATGCTAGGACTTAGTGAGTTTTTGGACTACCGCTCTCTTTTTGGGCCACAGTATCTTGATTTACTTTACGAGGGAAGCTTCGTACTTTTGAAGGATGCCTACCATTCCTAATATGTTGGAGCGCCTTCAATTTCGTATGATAGTGTGCAATACCTCTGGTGTGAAATAGTTGCTTCAAGCGCCGCGGTACGCTGCGGCGCGGCGCGCGGCGGGCGGGCAGCCAGCTCTGAACGCGCATTGGCGCCTGCAAACCTAACTGGGATACTTCACGCATGGCGCAATGCATGAAGTATCCTTGTTAGGTTTGTAGGCGCCGGTGCGCCGCCGCTCCGCTTTGTGTTAGGCTCTAATATTTAATCTCGCGGAGTCAGCGTTTTTCAACTCATGACTTTGAAATGTTTGCACACTCTGTATGGATTATTCTCATTTTAATTTATTGATGAAAAAAAATATGTAGTAAAGGAAAATATAATGTGCGTTTTGTAAATATTAAGGTGATTCCGTACAAACTTAAGGATTTACAAAGCACAAGAATTTCTACACAATTTCTTATAGCCTTTTATAGCCGATGGCGAAAAAGCAACAGCCAGGCGATAAAGTGTAAAGCCCGGTGATAGGAACTATAGCCCGGCTGCATAATTTTTTATCGCTTCGTATAGCCCGGCCGTATGATTTTCTCCGCATTCTACAGCCAGCTATATGATTTTCTGTAGCCTTCTTTGGCCGGCTATAAGAATTCCTATGGTATTTCGAAACGCAGCTCTTATCGCCAATTTTTACCAGGGTAGTTTTTACCCCTGATGGTAAGTATTAACTCTCTAAATGGGTCAGTTGCGCACAAAACGTACAGGTGTGTTAATAAAATTATCAGGAGTAAAATGGAACAAAGATCACGACCGACGGTCACATTAAGAAAGTCAAAAATGCACTCCTTAGTGTGCAATTTGCTTATTTTGGAAGAAGTTTTTTCAAATTTTCTGCATCTCATCCAGTCTCCAGTCACCATATCTGGAAACAAGCGACGGCAACTTTCGGCAACGATGTTAGTTTAGTTGCCTGTCCGATCTCAACCCGACGAATGTCACAGAGTTCACTGCACGCTCTCCTGAGTGTGCATATTTCTGCCATGTTTATAAGGATGGAAAAGTGTCCCTTCACATTATGGGCAACATAATCAGCACTCTTATTTTGTTCTTTTATTTTTGAATCTTATGATTTTCTATATTCATTCACAAATGGCTTGTAAATTGCCGGCGATTGCTATTGGAGATGTTGCATGTGTGAGGGATTTGCGATCTGACTGTTGTTTCTTATGTAAAAGTTCGCGAGAAACACGATGTGGCCACTGGTTTTCTCTGAAATCATCTCCCAAGCTCAAAAAAAGCTCTCAAAACGAGGCAAAAATGGAGGGGATATCACGCCCTACCCTGAGAGTCCACCTCTACATCAAAACAAACTCTCCATGCAAAGATAGGGAGCAAATTCATTGACAGGGCTGCCACTTCATTTGGGGACTCCGAGACTGAAAAACACGGCAACCCTGCTAACGTGTTTGCTCCCTATCTTTGCATAGAGAGTTTGTCTTGATGTAGAGGTGGACTCTCAAGACAGCGTGGGATATCCCCTCCATTTTGGCCTCAACTTGAGAGCTTTTTTGAGCTTGGGAGATGATTTCAGAGAAAACCAGTGGCACCATCTTGTTTCTCGCGAACTTTTACATAAGAATTAATAGTCAAATCGCAAATTCCTCACACGCATGCAACATCTCTATTGCCTGATATACCCCACCTTCATCCATTATACAATGCAATAAATTTATGAGCTCTTAAAATATTTTAATCGACTTTCAATCCTACCTGTGTGGAGTCCTATCCGTAGTCTGAGAGGTGTGAATGGCAGATGCCTGATTTTGAATTTCCCGCTCTGATGGAGGAGATGGAGAGCCATGGTGGCGATCTGGTCCGCGTGGTCCGGAATCCGCACGGGCAAACCACCCACAACCATGTAAGCATCACCGATTGTCTCCACCTGAAGAATTAAAAACATTTCGACATTATTTCACTATATTCATCACTTTTCCATTTTCCTACTACTATTTGGACCGCGTTAAACAGAAAGGAACCAAGCCACATCAGCTATTGCCAAATTTAACAGGGGAATTTGATTGTTTACGAGAGAACGCTTGTGCGGATTCCTTTGAAAATTTCAAGGAATTTGCTTTGTATTATGGAGAAAATTCATAGAAATTTGCACAAAAATCCGCACAACCGTTTTCATGTAAAAAATTAAATTGCCCGATTAAATTTGGCAATAGCTGATGTGGCTTGGTTCCTTTCTGTTTAACGCGGTTCATTTAGACATTATTTCACTGTATTCATCATTTTTCTATTTTCCTACTACTATTTCTGACTCATCCATCGAGAACCTATGCGCATAGGAAAGCTTATTGCATATACGTCGTTTCCGAAAAGAACCCGAAACAGCAGTTCCTAATTCGACCGCGTTGAGGAGAAAGGAACCAAGCCGCATCAGCTGTTGCAAAATTTAATGGGACAATTAAGTTCTTACATGAAAACCATTGTTGCCAGATTGTGTTGAAAATGAAATTTTTTTTTAACAATTTAACTTTTAGCAGGACTGTGAAGGCAATTTTCTGCCCAGACTCATGCCAGTTTTCGCGTAGGATCAGAAGGAAAATCGTGCAGGAAAATTTTCGGTCAGATATGTCAAATAGTTCTGAACGAACGAAACGATATTTGAATAGAAATGTGGCGACGCTGGAATGCAGTTACGTGCTTCCATCTGGAATGCGAGAATTTTGGCGAGGAAAGTCGGAAAAATGCCCCGGGTCGGTCACAAAGTCACCTTAAAGTACTCACGAGAATGATATCAGTTTACGGGTCTACTCACTTTGTAGACATTGTATGCGTTTATTGTCGCGTCGAAGCAGGTGTAGAGGTCGTTGAGGAGATCCACGACTTCAAAGGGGGTCGAGTACGCACTTATCGTCGTGAACCCGACGATATCCGAGAAGTAGATCGTCACTTCTTTGAAGTCCTCCGGATCCACCGGCATTCCTAGCTTCAGCTTTTCCGCTACCGTGCTAAGTGGAAAAATTCGAGCGATTAGAAAAAAAACGCATCGTAAAATGTTGATGGAAAAAACTTGCAATTCATGACTTACAAAAAGATGTAGGTTTCCTTACAAATTAGATGAGGGATGAAAATGTAAGAAAAAAGTACTCCGAAGTGGTCTCTTAGAGAAGATGCTGACAAGTGGATCGCATTTAACAAAGAGGAACCAGCACGATTACAGTGTTGTAGATGTTGCTCCTTCATAATTATCTGAAAAATCTCCTAGAATAGCAAATAGTTTTCTTTTCCCACCTAAAAATGTTTAATGTTAAAGAAAGATAATTGTGTACATATTTGAATACAGTACATGTATTAAGTTAAGTATTTTTAAAAGGAAAGAAGAAGTTACACGATTTTGAAAACATTGTAATCGCGCTGGCTCCTTTTTGTTAAATGCGATCCAAGTTGTGTTTTGATTTGTTTTTCTTTTATTTAAAAAAAGGAAAAAAGAAAGAAAAAAGAGAAAAAAACCTAAGATATTCCAAGGTAAGAAGTTTTGAGAATCGCTTGACAGAGGTTATATTAACCAGGGGTAGACTGGCCCGAAGGGCTAGCGTGCAATTGTTCCCTAAACTATTTACTTAATAACCTCGTAGAGGCCAATTTTCAGAAATTTATGTGGCCCCATCCATATATATATAAAGTCGCTTTATAACGCACTCTGGCGTTCTACGACACCCAAGCGCCACATATGCCTGTCTTCCCAGAGGTTATCGGGCAACTGACACCGCAACATCTCTTTGTCAACGCCCTGCCGCCAACCCTTTACGGGACGTCCCCGTCGCCTCTTCCCAGGTGGTACCCAATCCAAAACTTGTTTGGGCAACCTCTCCTCCGACATTCTTTGCACATGTCCATACCAGCATAACTGCCTGGACATGACGTCGTGCACGATATCTTTCTCAACCTTCATCACCTGGCGAATTCTCTCATTACGGACACGGTCCCGTCTCGAAATGCCGGCAGATCGCCGCCAAAAATCCATTTCAGTTGCCCTCAACATTTCTTGCGTTCTTTTCGTCAAAGGCCACACTTCACTACCATAGAGCACGATACTTTTAACGATGGCGTCATATATCCGGTGCTTGTTTGCCTTTGAGATGCTCTGATCCCAGAGCACCCCGTTCAGCATCGCGATGGCTCTCCTGCCCTGGATGATCCTGTCCTTAATTGCTCTATCCATCCTTCCATCCTGATCGAGCCAAACACCGAGATACTTATACTCGTCACACTCTTCGATGCGCCGTCCATCCTCAAGCTCTATGCTTTGCCGTTGATGCGCTGCTCCCACGACCAGCTTCTCTGTCTTGGACACACTAACGTCCATGCCCCATTTCCGATATTCTTCGACCAACTTCCGCGTCATGTAATCTGCATCTTCCTCATCTTGAGCTACAACGATCTGGTCATCGGCAAAGCATAGAGTATAAAGGGTCTGCCCATCAAGGAGTGGAACGCCCATTCCTGCAACCTTCTTTTTCCATTCCTCTAAAACGTGCTCTAGGTATACCTTAAATAGTGTTGGTGACAAACAACAGCCTTGTTTTAGCCCTTTTGTGACGAAAAAACCTCCGGACAACTCTCCACGACATTTAATTTTTGCTATCGTCCCGTTATAAAATGATTTAATTGCCCCCACAAGTCCTTTGCTAAAACCCCTTTTTTCCAAGGCTTCCCAAAGCTTCACTAACGGCACGCTGTCATAAGCTTTCTGAAGATCCACAAACACCAAGTGCAGCTCCTGGCTGACCGCCCTTTTCTTCTCGATGACCTGGGTAATGGTGAACAAATGGTCGACGGTAGACCTACCGGCTCTAAAACCAGCCTGTTCTTCGGCTTCCTGGCCGCTCCAAACCTCTTCGACCTTTGCCTTGAGAATTTTACCGTAGACCTTGCTCAAGGTTCCTGTGACCGATATACCTCTGTAGTTGTCGCAATCTTGCTTACTACCTTTCTTATGACTGGGAGTAATCCAAGATTCCTTCCAATCCTTTGGTATTTCGGAACCATGCAAACAGTCTTGCATAAGTTTCCTCAGATGTTCAAATAGTTTACCGGTACCACATTTTATCAACTCCGCCGGTATACCCCCAGGTCCAGGAGCTCTGCGAGTTTTCAACTCCCTCACAGCCTTCACTACATCTTGGAGCTGGATCTCCACGTTGGAATCTTCTTTAGTGCTTATGACTCCGCCTTGAAACTCGGGTCGCCTCTCCGTTAATAAATCTTTAAAATAGTCCTCCATCTTGTCAATTGGTATCGGAGATATGATGTCGCGCATTTTATTCCGTCGCAACCCTTTGATCACTTTCCAGCCTTCCGTACTTTTCCGGCCTCCAAGGTAGGTATTTATCTTCATGCAGCTTTCTTCCCAAGCCTCATTTTTCTTCCGAGTGATTACCCGACGGACTCTTGCTTGAGCCTGTCTGTACATGATTTTATCATCCAACTTTTGGGAAGAGAGAAACTGATGATACCTATTCCTTTTCACATTTATTTCCTCCTCTACCTCCGCATCCCACCAGTACGGTTTTCTGTTATCATTTTTTTGATCAGAAACCCCCAGGGCCTCCGCTGCCGCCGAGTGAACGCAATTCTTAATGAATTCATACCGCTCTTCCGTACTGCCATCGCATGCATCTCCTAACTTTTCATCCAGGCGCTTTGCGTACAGAGCCTTGACACTCGGGTGCTTTAGGCTATCGATGTTGTACTGAACTTGATGTATGCGTTGTCGCTCCGGTTGTTGATTGTCGCCTTGATCGTTCTGCGACACACGAGCGGGAAAGGCTACATCCGCTCTGAGGAAATAGTGGTCACTACCGCAGGAGAGTCCTCTACATACCCTCACCTGCTGGATCTTCAGGTTTGTTACCTGTTTAACGAGCACGTAGTCAATGATGGATCTTAAGCCGCGGGTAGGTTGGACCCAAGTATATTTGTGAATATCCTTGTGTTGGTAGAACCCGTTCAATACTTTTAATTCCCTCTGCTCGCAAACGTCGATAATGCGGCTTCCGTTGTCGTTCACTGTAACTTCACCGAACGGGCCAACGATTTTACTGTTAACCCGGGATCCCGTTCTTCCATTTAGATCTCCCAACACAAGGACTTCTCTCCCAGGTCCTACCTTCACTACCTCCTCGTCCAGTTCTTCAAAAAACTGATTCTTAAGTGCGATGGTAGCATCATCATTGACCCCGTATACCCCCAAAACAGTGACTCTGTGACCGTGCATAGTTAGGTTCATCTTAATCATGCGAGCGTTGATGGCTTCCCAGTTCTTAATATTTTTTCGAAATTTTTTGCGGATCAGAATTGCGACACCCTGCTGTGCACGCTGATGTTTTGGCACTCCACTGTAGAATAAATCATAGTCCCCAAGGCTCTCTGATCCGTGGCCTTTTTTCTTCGTTTCCGTTATTACCGCCACGTCGATCCCGTTGTTCTTTATCTCCGATACCACTTCCGTCAGTTTCTTGGAAATGCCTTGCACATTCCAAGTACCAAAAGCGAGGGTCGTTTTCCGTAATCTAAGTCGAAGAGTCCGTTTGTTTCCATGGTTACCGAGGCATATGTTATTGGGTTTTTTGACATTGTACATTTTTTCCGAGGATCGGGGAGTCAGCCCGATGCCCCAACCCCCAACCTGGAGGACCAGGGTTTGATTTCGGAGTTACCTCTCCTAGACAGGTTGCTTTCACTACAGCTAAGAGCCCTGTCTACCCACCCCCTTTGAGGCAGGGGCTACCAGCTGGGGTCCGCAGGATTGCTAAACCTGTGACAGTACAGTCCCCCATCCGGCCCCATCCATAACTTTTTAAAAAATCTCGCAGAGCGTCTTACTGCCTCTTTCGAACCTTTCTCCTTCTTTATTCCAAGGATAGGGGGGAGGGGTGGTGTTATCTCTTTTGACGGGGCCCGCCCCCTAGGAAAAATGAAGCCAGTCCACCCTTGATATTAAAATTGCGATTTCGAAAAAAAAATTCCATTGAAAGATTCGGCCTAGAGAGGAGCAAAAAGGGACTAAAGACTGTCGACTTTGCGTACCTTGGTAACATTCTGTTTAAGAGTTGCTCGGTTTTTTTCTTCTCCATGTCTAATTGCTCCGTCCGATCACGAATCAAGTCCTCCAAATTGTTCGAGTACTTCTCCAACATTTGGAACATCGTGTCAACGAAGTTCGCTTTCCTGATGATGAAGAGAAATCAATTGAAAATTCCGATTTTAAAAACTTGACGAAACAGTTTTCCATGATATGGTCAAAGGATATGAGGATTTTAGTAGTTTACGTCCACGCGTTTTTTCGGCAGGGGAGTTTTGGTCCACCTACCAATCGAGACCATAAGTTAATTGGTCCACATGTAAAATACGAAAAGCTCACATGCAAATTGCTCACGACGTTTTTGGATGAAAATGTATAATGTCTTGGAAGGATGAATGATTAAACAATGAAAATGAAACCAAAAAACAGCGAACTGATTAAATCAACTAAAAGCATGAGGGATTACTTATGTTTTTTTTCTTTGTTTGGTCCAACGGTGAAAAATATGTAATTGAGATTTTTGGTAAAGAAGGGGGAGCGTCAATTGGACTACATTATGCAATTTGGAACTATAAATTCTAGCCCGGTTAAAACAACGTATGTGCCATTAGTTTCCCAATGCGCATAAGTGTTTTTCCAGAAAAGCCAGAATTTAAAGTTCCAAATTGCAAAATGCAGTCCAATTCCATGAGGAAAAATTCACTGATACTCTCTACACTTCTTTGGTGCAACTGGATTCAATTATCTTTCAAGAAAATATCATCTTGTTGCACCTGAATCGGATAAACCTTTTGATTTGCCTCAGTTAACTTAAAGGCTCTTAGATTTTTCTTGTGTACCTACGATGATTCGGCGCCGGCGCCTGCTTCGAGCTACTATTTCACCACGGAGGCATTGCACAGTATCATAAGAGATTGAAGGCAACCCAAAGTATCATGTTTGATGGCATCTTTCAAAAGCACGAAGTTCCCTCGCAAATTAAAACTAGTGACGACGGCAAAGAGAGAGCGGTAGTCGGAAAACGTGCTAAGTTCTTGTATCTGTATACAATAACGTTTAGTATGATTTTTGAACTTCTTTAGAGGAAAAAGTGACTTGATTCAAGCAGAAATACGCTCAAATTTACCGCCGAGAAGATTTCTACTTGAATCAATAAAGAAAATAATGCTTCTTTAAAGAAGAAAAAATGCTCATATAAAGAGAAAAGTCACTTACAACAAGCAAAAACCCGCTTTCATTCAGCGATTTTATTCTTGACTCAAAATAAAATCTTCATGGCGGCATCCTCAAGAATGTTTCTACCTAAATCAAGTCACTTCTTCCTCTGATGAAATTCAAAAATTATTCTAAACGTTATTAAATACGGATGCTGGGACTTTGGGAGTTTTTGGACTACCGCTCTCTTTTTGTGCCGGTCGTAGTATCTTGATTCATTTTGCGAGGAAAGCTCCGTGCTCTTAAAGGATGCCTGTCATTCTTGATATGTTGGAGCGTCTTCAATTTCTTATAATACTGTGCAACACCTCTGTTGTGAAATAGCTACTTGAGGCGTAGTGGCACGCCGCGGCGCGGCGGCCAGCCGGCCAGCGCATTGGCGCCTACAAACCTAAGGGGATACTTCACGCATTGCGCAATGCTTGAAGTATCCCCTTAGGTTTGTAGGCGTCAGTGTGCTTTCCGCGCTGGCAGCACGCGCGCCGCTGCTCGGCTCTGTGTTAGGCTCTTATATTTAAACTCGCGGAGTCAGCGTTTTTCAACTCATGATTTTGAAATGTTTACACACTCTGTATGGATTATTCTCATTTGAATTGATAGAAAAAATGTATGTATTAAAGGAAGATATAATGTGTATTTTCTAAATATTGAGGTGGTTCCGTTCTTTAATTATTTTTAAAGCACTTCCATTTTCTTTTATATGTTGTGGTTGTACTGTGTTACACCGTGGTGTACGCGCAACGAAACGCTCGAAATTGGACGTGTTTGACTCTGAAAAATCTTTGTGCAAATGGGTTGAAACCAAAGATTGCGTGATTTTTGGTTTTTTTTCCTCTGTTATTCATTTTTGTATAGTTTCTTCCATCATAATTAGAGCTCATTAAGATTAATATCGATGCCATCGCTTGGAAATGATTTTACAAACATTTGCCACGTTTTTACAATTGTAAATGTTTTTTAAATGTAGTAATATTTTCATTTAAAGAAAAGGTGTGTACAAGGTTGATTTTTCATCGAAAATTTTAAGGATCGAAATAAAACCGAATGTTCACCAATGACAATTGGAAAGGATGAATCAAAAAACGAAAATAATCGTTTAGAAAATGAGTCACCAGACAACACCTCCTTCTCTCTCAATTTTCTCATTTCGATATTGTCAAAATAATTTTGCACACGGACTAAAATAGAAGGCTCGGACCAAGTCACTGTTGCTTATTTTACGCGTGGACGTAAAATACTGGACAAAATAGGTTCGCGGACAAAAATCGTTGAAGGAATGTGCTGAAACCGAAGCGTCGGACCGGAAAATTTTATTGAAAGGAACATCTGTTCTTTGTCAAATTGGCACTAATTATTCGAAAATAATTTGTAATCGTCTGGATGTTTAAAAATCGACCGATTTTATTTCAATTACATAAAAAGGGTATTTTTCATTTTCATGTTAGGCTAGTATTAGGCAAGACAGCCGTATGTGCTATCTTTTGCGTGCTTTCGTGGTTGCATTCGGGACACACAACAAACACATTGGAATTGGCAGAAGAGGGCGGCACTTTACCTGAAAGCACTATTTTCATCGACTCTCTGGAGGAATGAGATTAGATGAATTCTGAAGGAAACTCGGTTTCTAAAATTTGACTATTATTGCTTTGTTCGCTATGGATTCGTTTTCTGGAGGCATCAGGTCAACTTTCGTTGAGAGTTTGACGATCGTTCTTGAAAACTTGCTGACTGCTCGCTAATTACCCGATGACTGTCACCTGCCAACGCAATCGCCCAGTACCTTTCAAAGTGCTGGGCAAGGCCGCTGAGCGTTGAGATAACCTCAATGTCTTCTTCTTCTTCTTCTTCTGTTGGTTTACTGGCTTATATTCCAGATGTGGAACCTACAGCCATCTGTTCCTCAATACCTATAACCTCAATGTCTATTTGAGCCACCATGATAGTCACATGACGAAAGTTTGTCATCGGGTAATCCATGAAAAATCAGCATAGTTTTTCTCTGATGCCTTCAGAGAACGCATCTTGTCAAGGCAAAATAGTGCGTGAGCATAAGTACGAACCTTCCGTCATTTAGCGTTTTGAAGAGGTCGTAGATGCTGTTAAAATCTGGTCGTTTGTCCGGTTGCTCGGCCCAACATTGTCTCATGATATTTATTGCTTCTGGAGGGGCCGCCCCTTTGCTCACCGACGGTCGAATTAAGGGCGGTGGTCGTTTCACCTTCTCGATTATATCTGAAACAAAACGAGGGTTCGATCAACTTCCTGCGGAGAATGATGTGTCCAGCGAATGAACTCAACATTTTGTGGAACAAGAAATAAAGTCTCGCTTAACTTTCGTCGGACGACAAAAATCATTTCCTCATGAGAATTCAAAAGTTAACATGAGAACACTCCCAATACCAATATCGAAACGATGACCAAAAGGCGACAACACGTATCTCCAATTGCGGTATTTCAATGTCTTCACCCCTGGTTTATTTTCGAAGAGGAACGAGTCATCTATGTAGTTTGAAATTTTTACAGAATATTGCACTAACCAGGGTGTCTACTAAAACAGGCTGATCAAAAATAAGTACTTTTACAGTACTTTTTCAGTACCTTATCAAGAAATTCAGTACCTCCGCCAACAGAAAAATTCCGTACTTTTTCAGTACCTTCATTTGACGAAATTCGAAAAATTTCAAAAATGTGTAATTGCTACAAAAATGACATCAAATTAAAAAGAATTCCAGACCTTTTTGCGGAATTTCCGTACTTTTTCAGTACTTCCGGACCGCCCTTAAAAATTCGGTACTATTTCCGGACTTTCGTAAATTCCGGACTTGTAGACACCCTGACTAACAGAGAAGAAAAATTAAGTTTTCATACGTTGACTACTTTGTCCAGGAAGAAATAAAGTATGACCGGAGGTTTACAACGTCGAAAACGGAGATACGTGGTATCGCATCGATGACTCTTCAATTTTTTTTCTTTCTTTTTTTTTGGCTTGCATAAGTTGCTGTAGAGACCTACTGAACCAACTTTTATAGTTTTCGCGAGTATCGGGTACTGGCAGATGATTACTATTAGACGCGACAGCTTTCTTAAAATTTTGGAAATACGATTCAGATTATCTTAATTTACGGGCTAAACTGATACCATTACTTGCCATAGAGTACATAGAATCGTAAAATAAGTGGGAGATCTGGCGTCAATTTTAAGCATTTTCTAGGTCCCGAATTCCGAGACTCCTGTGTGACACCAGGTCACTTTTTCGATACATGATCGATTGTCTTCGATACACGGTACCCGGCCATCCGATGTAAACTAAGGAGATAAGAATTAAATGGAATCACCACGTACTCCACACCGCCATTTTGGATCGAACATATATGGAAGAAATGACCAAAGCTCGGCACACACCGGGCTCGGAACTAGTCGAGCACAACATGGCGCCAGCTCTCCCATTTAAATTAAGACTCTATGTTACTAATCCGTTTGTTAAGTGACAGACTATTAAATAGACGTATTTCTATCAAACGGAACTAAGCGCCAATTTGAGTTCCTTTTGAGGAATTTAGAATGCCGGATAGCGCGTTCTGTCAAACGGAACTAAGCGCCATGGAAAAGCACTGCGAGTACAGGACGGAATGAGCCCGACGCCCGGTTCCGCCGCCCGGTTCCGCCGCCGCCAATCCAAGCCCCCCTCTACCCTCCTCCCCCCATGGCTCTTAGTTCCGTTTGACAGAAATACGTCCAAATAGGTCAGACTGTGATAACCACTTATCTTCTCCATACCGAATCCATTCCAATTTTTTTCTCGTGCAGTTTCCTTAATATGTATAACGCCATCTACGGATCCAGGTGTTCCTTTAAACATTTCGACGGTGTAAGTCGGCAATCACATAACTCGATTTGCAACGTCGCAGACTTCCTATCATACTTTATTTTTTAAACGGAAAACTACTCAACGGCTATTCTTTAAAACTGCAGTTATTTTTCTTCTCTAAGCGAAGAAAATTCTGCAAAATTATCAAGGAATCATGTCAATTTGTTTTCCTCTAAAAAAATAACTTAGAGGCGGAGATTTTCAAACACCGCAAACGAGTTATGTGATTGCCGACTTACACCGTCGATTTTAGAATCATCTCGTTGAAAAAAAAAATTAAAAAAAGTTGATAAATATATGGTATAATACCTTCTGGTGTAAGTGACAGCATGCAGAAAGGTTCTCCCCGAACGACGACCTCCTGCATGATGATTGCAAAACTATAAACGTCCCCGGACTGAGACCCCCGCTTTCCAAGCACTGGGTTTCGTAACAGCTCGGGGGCTGTCCACAACAATTCTGAAATTGGAATAACCAAAAATGAAGACTTAAACTAGAAAATATTGCTCTAAAATCAACTTCGTCTAAATAGCGCATGCAACAGGTACTCCTTGAGTTAGGTTGATTAACAATCAATGACAATTTTCAAGAATTTTTTTTCCAAGAATTAATTACGATTTTCTTAATTGCGAATTTGAATAACTTATTGCTTATTTTGATTATAACGAGAAAAAGGTAGTACATCCACAAGAACAGGCTGATCAAAAATTGAAACACTCGACTGCATAAGCGTGTTCTATAGGTCAAAACAAGCCTTTTTTCGTTTATAAATTTTTCGCAAAAATGTTTTTTAAGAAGGCTAGAAATTCTTTAATCCATATGGACGTATTTCTGTCAAACGGAACTATGTGCATTAAGACATGAGCCCTGAGACCGATAAGAATATATGCATAACAGGGCTCGCGTCATAATGCACATAGTTCCGTTTGGCAGAAATACGTCCATATTAATTTTCATGAGGTACGGAATACTACCGTTCTTGAAATTTAGGAAAAACCATACTTTTCCCAGAACTTTTGGAGGGCTGTAGTCCCCTTAAAACTCTTTTGAGAAGAATTTCTTAAGAGAAAAAAGTCTTTTTTGGACCCTATGACGCACGCTTCTGCAGTCTGGCGGCTTAACTTTGAATCAACCTGTGTGTGTAATAGTTGTTCAGATTTTTATTTTTCATCCACTGCGATCAGAAAAATCCCCCCACCTATTTGAATTTTTGGATCGTTTTATCTATTTGACATGATAATTCTTGAATTCATATTTTACCTCTGGCGCTTTTTTCGGGTGGTGTTATGTTCTGCGCTTCGTACAAGGTGGTCATCGAGTAGTCGGTTATCTTGAGCACCCACCTCGCATCGATGACGCAGTTTCGTGACGTCAGAGAACCGTGGACCCGGTGCGGACAAGAATGCAGGTATCGCATTCCCTGCAACAACGATATCCAATATTAATTTTAATTATTCAAAAATTTCACTACTCTTTCAAAACCAATAAATTGTGCTAGAGACATGATCGGAGAGTGGATTCGATCGACATGAATCAATCGACGTGTCTATCAACACCGATTCCATCCACCAATTATTAAAAAACAGTGTCGAATTGGTCAAAATGAATCGATCGAGGTGATTCGGTTGAAAACCTTTGAATTGATCGACAAAATCCGTGAGTCGATCGAAAAACCCGTGAATCGATCGAAAAACCCGTGAATCGATCGACAAAATCCGTGAATCGAACAGGGCTGGATGATGGGGGTGGCCACATGGGCCGCGGCCCATGGCGGGAAAATTAGGGGGCGGCAAATTTTGCAATTTTTTTAAATGCAGGTACAAAAAAATCGGATTCGGAAAAAAATTACAAACAAGAAACGGTGAAAAAATCTCTCATTTCTTGAGAGTTCATTAATTTCTAATTTTGTCGTATTTCGGTGATACATAAGACTGCGCACCTTTAATTTGTTGAGTTAAGAGAGAAACCAAACACGTAATTTGGCCTGGAGCGGCGCGGCGTAAAGAGAAATGATGACGAGGACTTGAGATGAAAAGGAGAAGCCCTCGACGCGGCGGTCGGCATGTAACACATATTAGCGCCTACGAGACTGCATGAATACTTCACGCATTGCGTCAAACACAGTACGGTCAACAGCGGTCGGCGCGGCGTGAAACACACAGTGCCTACAAGACTATATGAATACTTCACGCATTACGCCAAACACAGTGTGGTCAGCGCGGCACGGCGGCGGAGGTTAAAATTATTAAACCACATTTATGTTTGTTCTTTCTTAATTTTTTAGTTCATTTCCTACAAATGAAAGGCCTTGTCCCCACGGAGATAGGTTTACGGAACTGAACTTTCGCGCGAAGGTCCGTGAACTTTTGCTAGTAGTGTTGACAGGGCTTACGCAAAAAATGTGTCCAACACGAGTGAACGTGTCCTATGAACCCTTCTCCCTCCGGCACGTTTACTTGAGGGTTTTTATTGATGTTTCAAAATGAATGAAAAGAGGGCGGCAAGTAGGGGAATCCGGCCATGGAATCGAATGACAAACCCGTAGAACGATCGAATCGGCTTCGATAGAATCACGTCGATCGGTTCGCTGTTTTATTTTTTGATCGATTCATATCGATCGATTCGACACTGGATTTTCAATCATTTGGCGATCCAATGGAGATGTTGCATGTGTAAGGAATTTGCGATTTGACTGTTGATTCTTATGTAAAAGTTCGCGAGAAACACGATGGTGCCACTGGTTTTCTCTGAAATCAACTCCCAAGCTCAAAAAAAGCTCTCAAGTTGAGGCCAAAATGGAGGGGATATCCCACCCTACCCTGAGAGTCCACCTCTACATCAAGGCAAACTCTCCATGCAAAGATAGGGAGCAAATACATTAGCAGGGTTGCCACTTCATTTAGGGACTCTAACACTGAAAACATGGTAACCCTGCTAATATATTTGCTCCCTATCTTTGCATGGAAAGTCCGCCTTGATGTAGACGTGGACTCTCAGTGTAAGGTGGGATATCCCCTCCATTTTGCCTTCAACTTGAGAGCTTTTTTTGAGCTTGGGAGTTGATTTCAGAGAAAACCAGTGGCACCATCGTGTTTCTCGCGAACTTTTACATAAGAATCAACAGTCGAATCGCAAATTCCTCACACATGCAATATCTCCATTGGTGTCGATCTGTTCATGTCAATCGATTCGCGTCGTTTTTATTTTTCGATCGATTCATGTCGATTTTATTGTTTCGTATAGGGAGGAAAAAACACAGTTATTTTACGGTTACTACGGTAGTAACGTCACGCGGGATTCCACGGTAGAAGAACCGTAGATTTTGATAATAGTAATGATGAGCCACGGTGATGTTACTGCGTTCACCGTCATATTACTGTGCGCACAAAAATTCCGCCGTCGGCATGGTTACGCTACTATGCTCATTAAAAATCTTACCGAAATTGACGGTTTTACTACCGTGCGGAATCCCGCGTGACATAACGGCAGAATATCTTTTCCGTACAAAGTGCATTTGTGGTAATTTTTCCGAATATCGCTGCCGCACAAAATCATTTCGCACACATCAGATCTCAAATATCTGGCAACATCAACAGGGCATGCAGTTAGTTTCCCACAATCACTTCATCAATCAGTGGAGCGGCTGTTCGCGGGCAATGTAGCATGATTTTAATTGAGTTATCCGTGTCAATTTTAACGAATATGACGTCCCTGGTAAAAATTGGCAGTAGAATCTGTATTCCAAAATACCATAGACCTACAGCCGGCTGTAAGATTTCCAATAGCTTCTATAGCCGGCAACACAATTTCTTATAGCCTTTTATAGCCGATGGCGATTAAGCAACAGCCTGGCGATAAAGTGTATGCTAAACGTTACCAATTACGGATGCAAGGACTTAGTGAGTTTTTGGACTACCGCTCTCTTTTTGGGCCGCAGTACCTTGATTTAATTTGCGAGGAAAGCTCCATACTTTTGAAGGATGCCTGCCATTCCTAATATGTTGGAGCGCCTTCAATTTCGTATGATAGTGTGCAATACCTCTGGTGTGAAATAGTTGCTTCAAGCGCCGCGGTACGCTGCGGCGCGGCGCGCGGCGGGCGGGCAGCCAGCTCTGAACGCGCATTGGCGCCTGCAAACCTAACTGGGATACTTCACGCATGGCGCAATGCATGAAGTATCCTTGTTAGGTTTGTAGGCGCCGGTGCGCCGCCGCTCCGCTTTGTGTTAGGCTCTAATATTTAATCTCGCGGAGTCAGCGTTTTTCAACTCATGACTTTGAAATGTTTGCACACTCTGTATGGATTATTCTCATTTTAATGTATTGATGAAAAAACATATGTAGTAAAGGAAAATATAATGTGCGTTTTGTAAATATTAAGGTGATTCCGTACAAACTTAAGAATTTACGAAGCACAAGAATTTCTACACAATTTCTTATAGCCTTTTATAGCCGATGGCGAAAAAGCAACAGCCAGGCGATAAAGTGTAAAACCCGGCGATATTAACTATATAGCCCGGCTGTATAATTTTTTATAGCTTCGTGTAGCCCAGCCGTATGATTTTTTCCACTTTCTACAGCCAGCTATATGATTTTCTATCGCCCTCTTTAGTCGGCTATAAGAATTCTTATGGTATTTTGAAACGCAGCTCCTATCGCCAATTTTTAACAGGGGTAAACAATTATTTTAGTAAATTTGTAATCGCACATGTTTCAAGTTTTATATTTTAATCGTAATATTTGGTGTACATTTTTAAAGCGTGTCTTAAATCATTATCATTTCCGAAAATTTAAGATAATTGGAAGCAACTGGGATAAAAATATGCTAACTTCGTAAGAGAATGAAATACACTTATTTTTGACTTCAAAAAAAAAGGGAATCTTTTGGCGATGTTCCGACGATAAAACTTGCTAAGTATGCTAATTTTTTCAATCTTTGTTCACTCATTTTTTTTAAATATGCCTCATATTTTTCTCGACGTTGCCACATACTTCAGATAATTATTTGTGCGAAAATGACTTAGTGCGGCAACGATAATCGGAAAAATCACCACAAATGCACTTTGTGCGGAAAAGATAGTCAGCCGACATTACTACCGTGGTAACCGTTGGATAACCGTGTTTATATTCTCCGTGCAGGGAGGGAATCCCGACAAAAAGTTTCGCAACTTCTCCGCAAGGAGCAAATATTTTGCTTGGCTCGCTCTCGTTGAGTAGAGATTCATCTGCAACAAGTTCATTTTCTCTGGCTTTGTCAATATCGCAGTCGCTCTTTTCGTCGCTCCTCTGACGCGAGGGCGTATCTCAATTTGAGCGTGAGCCCTGTTCTCCATATAACTGAATGCTTTTCGGGGCTCATGTGGAAATTGAGATACGTTCTTACGTCAGAGGAGCGACGTTTAGAGCGGGTTCTCAGCTCGGTTTCGTCTTAAACCCACTGCGTGGATGGATTAGTATATTTGCACTGTGTGCAGACAAACTTTAAGCAGAAATTTCAAGAGCACAGCAGTTTACTTTGTAATCTGTTCGCACTAATCAAGCACGGTGAATGAGGACATATATTACTATGTGACGCACATTACGACGGTAAAACTACCAGACCCGCATCTCGTAAGCGGTGTTTGAGAATCTCCGCTCCCTTTTTATGTTTTTGCAGGAGGACAAATCAAAAACGTTCCTTGAAGTTTTCAAAGAATGGAACTACTGGAGAAGGTACAAATTTAAGCATTCTGATAAATGTTTCATAAGAAGAATTTCACGTAGAACACGGCTTGAGCATCGAAAATTGATGAAATCAAAGTTTATGCACTTCAAAATAAGAAATTGATGATGTAAAAACTTAAAATTGATAGTTTTTTCCGGAGGGGAATGTAAAACTTCTCAGCATTATACACTGTACAGTTTTCACGAAAGTAGCGTTAACACCAAAAAACGCCTTTAAAACACCAAAGTAGCGTTAACACCGAAAAAAGTCTTTAAAACACCAAAAAGGCGTTAACACCAAAAAACACCTTAGTTATTTTTCAATCCCTGTCACAGTTTGAACCAAAGTGGCGTTAACACCGAAAAACGCCTTTAAAACACCAAAGTGGCGTTAACACCAAAAAACACCTTAATTATTTTTTCAATCCCTATCACAGTTTTAACCAAAGTGGCGTCAACACCGAAAAACGC